>NC_142772.1:7556071-7880357 GCF_988280905.1 Pimephales promelas | reverse complement strand
CTATATAAAATATTTATATTTATATAATGTAAATTATATATAAATCTATATACAGTATATACATGAAAATATTTCTTAAATATATACAAACGTGTGTGTGTGTGTGTGTGTCTGTATATATATATATATATATATATATATATATATATAAATAATTATACACAGTGCACCCACATAAATTATGTTAACACAAACTTTTAATTTGGATGCGATTAATTGGGATTAATCGGTTGACAGCCCTACTATTTATGCATAATATTTGCATTTTTCTAACTATATTATAATAGGAGCTTTTTCATACTTTTTTTTTTTTTTATTAAAAAAGATTATGTATACATATTTTTATTATACCAAAAAGTTATTGTCTCTTTGTTGCAGTAGTAATCAGAATGGAGTTTTGTTTTGTTTTTCTTTCTTTATATTATATTAACCAGAATTGGGGGGGGCTAGTTTTATTTTTAGTATTATTAATATTTTTAGTTTTTAATTTGAATTTAGATTTTTTTTTAAACTAATAAAACGACAAAAGCACACAAAATTACTAAAAATGCATTAATTTTTATTTATTTTGGTAACACTTTACAGTAAGGTCTAATTTCTTACCATGACCTATAACATTGAGCAATAGAGTTATTACAATATTTATTCATCTTTGTTAATAAAAATACAGTTGTTCATTTTGGTTCACAGTGCAACAAACACAACTTTTAAATCTGACCTAAACGAGTTTTAGTAATGTACGTTTGGACTGAAGTAGATTGAGTGTTTGCAAACGAGTTACTAGGAGTGCTATTTGGGTGTTGAGAAATGTTCCTGTGGTGCTCTTCAGATTGTAGATCCAGATTGAGTGTTTGTTGTGTGGCTTCTGCACTTGTTGACTGACTGTTGATCTTTACAACAGCTGGAGAGCAGCTTGGCGGAGCAGAGACAGATGCTGGAGAACGTCCAGGGCCTGAAGAACAGTCTGGAGGAACAGTTGAAAGATGCCCTTGGCAGCAAGGTGTGAAATCTAATGTGACCACTGCGCTCTGCCAGAGTTTTGAGTTATGTTTCTCATAAAAAAAAAACTTCCTAGTCTACTCAGTGCTTCCTGTGCATGTGATGAATCAGTTAATCATATAAGCAGGAGTCCATGCAAACAACAGGATGTGCATCAAACAAAAGATTAAATGTTCATGAATTCTAAAGTAAACCTGACAAAATGTGTGCGTTGTAGAGTGCTTTGGAGACTCAGGCGTTTGAAGAGAAAGACAAGGCACAGAGACTTCAGACAGAGCTGGACGTCAGCGAGCAGGTCCAGAGAGATTTCGTCAAGCTGTCCCAGACCCTTCAGGTAAACACATTTCACTGGTAGAACATGGAGTGCTAGAAGCACAACACAGCAGGTTAAGACTGTTCTGGGAGATGATGATGGCAGTTTTGGCCAGAGCAACACATTTTCTGCTCCTAGAGAGTTATCACATGACTTGAGGCAAAAAATGGATTCATATGTAGGAATTTATTCAGTAAATGTTTCCTTCATAGTGAAGTACGTTGTCTTACTAAATAATTATGAAAAAAAAAAAACATGCATATTAGGGCTGTCAGTTAAATGCGTTATTAACGGCGTTAACGCAAATCCATTTTAACGGCGGACATTTTTTATCGTGCGATTAACGGTCTTTTTGTCCTAGCAGACTTTGTCGTTTTTTTCACATGCTTTTGCAACAGGACGCGGCGCTATAAAACCTATTCATTTCAATGGCTTGCGCCGCGTGAAGATGTTTTGTTGCTTTTTGGCCAAAGCGCAAGCGCATCTAGCTAGACCGGAAACAAAACAACAGGCAGCACACACTTGTTTAGGCTTGCGAGCCGGCCAAATAGTAGGTTAATATTACGTTTTGAGTGGATGACGAGCGCGAGATGCCCCAATAAGATTCTGAATGGAAATTTTACTTTTAAAAGTTGCCAAATTCCATTGACAAGACCAAAGTGATCTGTGTGTTTTGTCGTTGTGAATTGAGCTATTATCATCGCAGCACGTCCAGTCTGAAATACCACTTGATGATGGCCAAGCACACACACACAGCTGCGACTTCTCCGCCTTTACTTCACCCTTTTATTGATGGACAGTGTTACATTGTGTGAGATTATTTGCTCCGAGAGAGAATGTTAGTGTGAAATTGAACACAGTATATGCCAACGTTGTTTAAAAAACCAAAAAACAATTGCGAAAAGCAAGCTGACCCACTTTTCCATGTTGATAAGAGCGATAAATTGAGAAAAAAATAATGGGACAAAAAGAATTCAAGAGACATTTAGAATAGATTTAAATGTGCGATTAATCACGAGTTAACTGTGGCATTAATGCGATTAATCGCGATTTAAATATTTTAATCGTTTGACGGCACTAATAAATATGTTTTAAAGAGGCCATATTATGCTTTTACAAAGTCTTCAAAGATTTAGTTTTTGGTCTAGAATAGGTTTTGATGCTCAAAAAACACCTTTACATATTTTACATTGTTGCTGCACCTCTTTTCCCAGTTTGTCAGTGACGCTCAGGGCTGCGTTTCCCAAAAGCATTGTGAGACCATTGCCACCAATGTTCACTACGATCTACTTAGGCTTATGGCCCTGTCCCAAATGGCACCCTTTGCACTCGCAGTCTTCTTCTGAGTCCGCACTTTCGAGACGTAACGCCGCTTTGAGGGTGCAAATCGACCGCCCCCGAGCACCCTTCTGAGACCTTAGATGACAAATGGGACACCCTGCGGTCTCACGGACTTAACGGACACGCCCACTCGGCAGCCATTGTAAGTCCACAAGACCAAAAGTACATATGAAGTGTGCCATTTGGGACAGGGCCACAATGCTTTTGGGAAACGCAGCCCTGTTTATTTCCTGTCTCTATGAAGCTCATCCTTCCGAAAAAGCACAATGTGCTCTGATTGGTCGGCTGAGACGTTTCAGGGTGTTCAGAAACCCTAACCCTTTGGAGTGACTTTGTATTTTGTTACTTTTCAAACCTTTTTCATGCCCAAACTGCAAAATTACACGCTAAAGAAAGGCGAAAATGTAAAAAAAAAAAAAAAAAAAAAAAGTGCAATAGTAAAGTAAATATATAAGTAAAAAAAGTCCTCTTTAGTGCAATTTTTGTCCGTAAATTCCTGATTATTTCATGCAATATCCCAAAATTAGTATAAAACATTTTGTAGGATTCGGAGTAGCAATGTGACTTGATTTCAACATTTTTAAATAATTAAATTAATTAATAGTTTATATATTTATTTGTCCAATTCAAAAGTGATTTAGTAATTTATTATTTTGTTAGTTTTAGCTTCAATTTTAAATACGAATGTGTGTAAGTCAGTAAGATATTTGCAGTTTACTATTTTTAATCAGCATGGAAGCATTCACTTGAACAAAAGTGACATTTATAATGTTACAAAAAATATATATTTCTAAATAATGCGGTTCTTTTTAACTTTCACTTTTCAAATACAATGCTTTTGTTCCCCTGCAGGTGCAACTGGAGCGCATCCGTCAAGCGGACTCGTTAGAGCGGATCCGTGCCATTCTCAACGACACCAACTTTACAGACATCAGCCAGCTTCCCGAGACATGATGTCACTTCCTCTTCACGACTCCATCGTGCACATCTAAACACATGCACTCTCCACACGCTCCACCTGTACCTCAGATCTTCGGCCCGAGCGTGCAGGTCTTGGAGCAACACTACTGATACCGACCTACTACTGCTATCGTCCAGCTTGAACACGCGTCCTCAAGAGCACAGCGAGAGTCCGAGGGAATGCTTCGTGTCTTGTAATACCACGAGGAGCTCGGCGGATAATCAACTAATGTGACTGTCCCGTTCCCAGACCCTACCAAAGTTCCCGTCTCTCTTCTGACACCGCTCTACTTCTCTTCCAAGCAGTGACCTATGAAGGAAACAGTGAAACTTCAGTTTTCCTGAAGTGTTTTGTACATACTTGTATACAGATTATGTGTATATTGCGTTAGTTAAGTTAATACACGAGACTTTTCGATTCCCGCCTCCTACGTTTTCACAAGCGACGCCGTTTCTCTCCTCATCCACCAATCATTTCACAGGCTCTGTCGTATCGTTTATCCTCAACGTCAGTCTAAAGACTAAAGGCAATCCTCCATATTCCCAAATCTTTTTTTTTTTACCTCCTCCTAACAATTTGACAATTGCTTACTGCTACTTTTGTTGGAACGGACTGATGCTTTTGCTTATTTTTCTGTTTTCTTTGGATATCGCGGACACATCTGATGATATTTACAGTTTACATTCGGTCTGATTTTTGATATTTGATGGATTTGCGTCAAGTATGAGGCGACAACACCGTTTTAGAAGGTGGTTACCCATCATTCTGCTGTCTGTGTATTAATGAAAGCACACTATGCTTAATGATTTACAAGTGGCGTCTTAAACCGAATCCTGTGTTTTGTGTACCACATGAAGCGGTACAGTAATGTATGTATGTCTGGCGTGCAGCGTAAACAGAATTTCATATAGAACCAAAGTTGATCATGTTGAGCTTAAATATTCAAAGCGTCATATTTGGATGGTTTAAATCAAAATCAAAAGAACATGGAAAAGGGCTAATGATTTTCTAAGTCTTTTTCTGGCTGCTGTTTTTTATTTTATTTTATTTTATTTTTTTTTTGGATGCGAACTACAGGAAACAAGAGTGCATAATTTATGTCCAGTTCAGTTAAATGGCAAAAAAGACCAAAAGTGCCATTTGATTTTGGCATGTTTTTTTGGTTTTTAATTAATAATAATAATTAAATGGTAATAGTGTATTTTAGTTCAAATTAGAGAGTGAATTCACCCAAAAATAAATATTCCGTTCCAAGCCTGTTATTTATTCATCTTCTGAACACAAATGATCTTTTTGATGAAATCTGAGATATTTCTGTCCTTCCATTGACAGCTACACAACTTTCAAGCCCCAGAAAGGTAGTGAAGACATTACAGTAATCCATGCGATTGTAACCTCAATTACATGAAGTGATGTGATTGCTAATGTTAATGAAGAGAGAAAGGTCTTAGATTTCATCAAAAATACCTTCATTTGTTTTCTGAAGATGAATGAAAGTCTTACGGGTTTGGATCGACATGAGGGAGAGTAATTAATGACAGAATTTAGATTTTTGGGTGAACTACCCCTTTAACAAAGTCTGTTATCAAAAACATTGGTTTAACAAAAATACATGTCAAAATCCATATAAAAAAAAAAGCCCTGTACCTGCACGTGTAACATTATGTCTGCTAATTTTGTCATTAAAAAAAGAAACGGTTATCAGTGATATCTGAGAATGGAAAAACAAATTCAGTCCAAGTATTCCAGGTTTTTTTAATCAACAAATGCAATGAATTAAGTTTCCTGAGCGAAGCCGACCACTTTAACAACTCCACCTGATGAGTACACAGAACTTTACCAACGCTACTATAGTATGACCAGTGCTGCTGTTGTGATCTGTACATGGACTGATGATGATGATGATGATGATGAAGCTCTTCTGTGTGGATATGTGCATTATATTAAGACCATGTGTGTTGTGGTGGTGTTCATTTTATTACCCGTCAGTTTCACTTCATAACGCTCACACGTCCCGTGCCGTCTTCACATTGCAAACACAAGTAAAGTTGCTGTTTCAATTGTTTCATGTTTTACTAGAACAACAGGAGCATAGTTTTGACATCACAATAGGAACTACATCTCTTTCTTTAGAAGACACCGTTGGAACTCTAATAACAAATTTGGGGCTAGGAAACTACCATTTTTATTGAATTTTTTTTCGGTCAGTATAATTTATAATTCGTGACAGTCATTTCTGCTGAAGATTTATTCACAATAACAGTAAGTTTTTTTTTTTGTTTTTTTTTTGCATGCTGTGTTGCAAATTCAGAAACCCTGGCAAATTTATATACTGTACTGTGTACATATCCCTGTATATATCTATATAATAAAACAAATTGAAACAAGTTTTATATGGATTTTTAGTCAGTAGATTTAAGATCACGTAAATCATAATATCATGTAAATAACATATAAGGTTTTCAAGACTTTGCATTATACTTTGGTAAATCATTATTAAGACAAAATTATAATTAAGACTAATTTTTAAGAAAATTTTGACATTCATAAGATAAGAAGTAGAAAACTGACAAGTGGAACAAAATCTCAATGACAATGACTTAAAGGAGTAGTTCACTTTTTAAAAAAAAAAAAACTTTTGCTGATAATGTCATCCAAGATGTCCACGTCATTCTTTCTTCAGTCGAAAAGAAATTAAGGTTTTTGATGAAAACATTGCAGGATTTTTCTCCATATAACACACTTCATTGGGAACCAAACGGTTCAAGGTCCAAATGAGAGTTTCAGTGCAAACTGTTCAAAGGGTTTTAAAGGTGCCATATGTAATAATTGAGGTAACAATATCCGAAAAATGAGCTACACGCATCAAAAGAATGAGAAGAAATAAGTGCAATGATGTCATTAAAAAACTGACAAGTTATAGTGCTGTCGAGATATTAACCTGAATTAGCATGTTAAATTACTAGCCCCGGCCCGGCAGGTGTCGTAATACCAGTTCCGGCCATGGGAGGCGGTATGCGGGCGGGCAACATAACCACCAGCCAAACTGCAGTACACGAGTGAGTCGCGCTTGCGCCGGCTTGTGTGTACTTGAACCTGATGTCAGTCGTGTGGAAATACAGCCCATTACTACATTTCAGTTCAGGGAAGGGTTCAAAAAATGATTGGTCGACATTATGCATGAGGAACACATTTTGGTAAGTTGTAGCATACTGTATCTTTAAACAGAGTTCATGTCCTTTTTCCATTAGCTAGTAGAGACGATCAGTTCACGTGCGCTAGGGATCTGTGGTGTAACATGTACAAGCGCCAAAACGGTATTTATTCTTTGAATTGCGTAATAAAATTGACAGAATCTGAGATCTTAACTAACCTGCTTGCTAAGTGTCAATTGCGTGTGTCTCACGGTGAATTCCGGCGCTAGCTTGATCAACATCAGCAAATGCTGTCTGTCAAATTAATTCACTAACAATAAAAGTGTAATATGAACAAAACGAATACCATAAACTTCAAATAATTGCCCAAGCTTTTATTTTCCCATATCGTCGAAATGCACCAGCTTGTTTTTGAGACAGGCGTCTACAAAGCGGTCTTCATCATTTAGTGTTGAGATGTTGTTCATTGAATCTCTGATCTCTAAAAATCTCCAAATGCTCCACGTGAAACTGCTCCGGTTCAACCAGACTCTAGTTCATTTCATTTCCAAGTAAAATGAAATTGAGCGGAAGTGCGTAGGAGGGCGCAGCCAGGCTACCTTTAAACGATTCCAGACGATGAATAAGTGTCTTATCAAGCGAAACGATTGCTCATTCATTTAAAAAAAAAAAAAAGATGACAAAGTTCAAGTTTTATAAGCCCAATGGTCACCTTGCTCTGTTCTGTGATGCACGTGACTCTCCAGTTCGAACTCGTTCATCAAAATGAACAAATCTTTTTTTTTTTGCGTGTCATTTGGTTCATTCAACAAACAAAATGAACAAATTGACTCGGAAAAAGATTTGTTCATTTTGATAAACGAGTTTGAATAATATAACTAACTGGATGATTATTTATGTATACACTTATTATTCATAAGTATGCAGTGTCATAACTACATCTCTGACGTTTATAACAAACCGTTTGAAAATCGAAAAATTGAGCAAGTTATGGTTATTTAAAATGTACATGCACTATTAAAACACAACGAGTGAGCGAGCTGGGTGTGACTATGTGGCCGCCAGGTGCATACAGTCAGCAACGCGTCATAGTTGGGGGGCGTGGTCGGCGTGGGGGAAAGCAGCGCCACCATCGTATTTGAATGACAAAAATGTCATGTCATATTGCGAGTCATTTATGCCTGCCGACCGGGAACGTTACATTGCAAAATTAACTGTAATAGGTTATGATTGCCCTTATTTAATTAAAAACTGGGTCAATGACCCAACCAAATGGCCGGAGGTGTCGTTTCCAGACTATTATATCTGGTTGAATCTTCAGGTAAGACATCGCGGAAGCTACCGGCAAAGCCTATTACTCAATCAACTTGCGTATAAGTTACTATAAGTCCATAAAACCATGTCACTTACCAATTGTACGTTTGCTTCACTGCAAACTATTAATCCTTTTGTAAAACGGTGATCAGTTAGTAGCTACGAAATTGCATGGGACTTTGCTGACAGTTATCCGAATTCTCACAGACTGCAGTCTGATTCTGATAACCTTCAGCTGATAACGCTAATGTGACTGAGAGACATCCCTTATGAAAAACAACTAAAGGAATCTTGTAGTATTTTAGGACAAAATATTATAGTAACGTTAATATTCCTATAGGAATTCTATAGTATTTTGGGACATAGCCTAGAAGTATAGAGGTATTAAAGAACATCACAGAAGTATTATACACTACTATAGAATAATAGCCATAGGATTTCTATAGTTATTTTTCGTAAGGGATGTAACGTCAGACAAATCTGGCTCACTGCCTAATACGGAGAGGGAGTAAAATCTTTCCGTGGCAGGGACAGCTGCCACAGAGACCTGTCACTCCACCCGTCACCGCTAGTGGCAGCTGTCACCTGACCTGCCACCGCCAGATGCGCCTGTCACTCGACCTGCCACCGCTATATGCGCCTGTCACTCTGGAGTGACAGGTCTCTGTGGCAGCTGTCCCTGCCACGGAAAGATTTTACCCTTACTGCTAATACGAGTTAAACATATACTACTATCACACAGGGACCTCTACTCACACAGTAATCTAATAAGATTGATATGATTAATTTGGCCATTTTGTCCTCCTATCCGGTTCTGTATGTATGTAAGAAAGGCTGTAGAACTTCAATTTATAATTTGTTAGTTTATGGGTGGTACAGAAAACGACACAGCAACTCTTCGGCATGATTGTCCCATGTATTTCAATGAGCGCCAAGGCAATGTTCACACCACGTGACGGGGCGTTCCCGGGGGCGTTCCCAGACCAACCGACTGTATCTATGCCAGCCCGAACTCAACCCACAACATTTTTTGGTCGGAAATTTTTTGGTCTTATTAGAAAAAGAGTATAACGAAGTCAGGCTAGGATATCTATGATTATGACTGCAAATGACTATGTCAATTGGCTCTCAAAATTACGACTTGCCTCATAATTAACATATGGCCGGTGTTCTGACAATTCTTCCATCGAGATTTGCTACTTACCGGTTATGCGCATGTGCAGGCTCCGTTTTTTTTTTTTTTTTTTTTTTTTTACAAAAGGTACATTTTCCTGTTATAATGTATAATTTCCCTTTAAAAAAAATGCTTACTATCATATGAATATTTGTACGGTCAGCCAGCTGAAAAGGAATGACTGAAAGTTTCGGTTACTATGAGGAAAGGTGCTTTGACAAGTCAAAGATGAATATTTTATGATAATTTTTACTTTTCACACCGTTTTAAAAATAAAAACAGTAGTCTACAGTATACAGTAGCTACTCATAACTTAGAATTGTATTATAATTGTATTTCATACGACTTTAATCGGCATTCTGTGATCAATTCGCGCTACGGTAGCATTTTTCGACAAGACAGCAAAAATTGGCAGAACACCGGTTTCACCAAAAAAAAAAAAAAAAAGCTCAAGTCTAGTCCTTGACTAAAATGCATGTTTGTACTGTCTGAACAAAGCAACTTACAGATGTATCTTAGTTAAAATATATCAGTGCCATTGTTTTTTTTTTCTTCCTCAATGCACATCAGATTTTAAGGCACATTTATAAAAGCTACTTAAGTGTCCTAATTGAACTAAGGCCTGACTCAACATCGAAGCCCAAGTCAAAATTGGGATACCAAGGCAAAGCCCGGTTTCACAGACGGTTTAGATTAAGACATAACCGTCATCATTTTAACTTATGTTTTTTATCTTAAAATTTTGATTTCTTATAGGTTTGCCTCATAGACTTTATTGTAAATTCCAAATATTTTCTTGTTACCAATTGACCAGTCAAAATGAATGTTGGTTGTAAACAGCAGATAACTGTTGATAAAGCTCAACATGTATTAAACCCAGGACATTCTTCCGACTTCAGTATACAAGCTCCTTGTTCTTGACATGATCTTTTCCCGCCTCGTCACATTCCGCCTAGTGATTAGCGGAGGGAAGGAAAAGAGGGAAAAGTCTTCGTATCCATCATGACCTCTTCAGATAAGCCATTGTCTCAGTTCAGGAAATAACGCCGATGTCCAATGCTGCTGTCTCACAGCTGATAAACTCTCACAGCAACACATACACAGGAAAGAGTCACTTCAATGCACAAAACCCTTTATTGTCAAGGAGATGTGTACATGTACATAGCACTTATAAAAATAGACAACCTAGTTTATACAAAAAATGTCTGGTCAAATGCAATTCTTTAATTCGCTCAGGGCAGGCAGGGTCGATGGAGATGCTTTTGGGTTCTACTGTAAAGTCATTGTCTGCTATATGATGATAATAGATTGGCCTTTGAGGACTGTTGATTGCTGATGATCAGAAGCTGAAATGGTTCTTAATGTCCTTGATTTGCTTCATCATTCCAGCGATGTGCTCTCCCCTACAGGATACAAGAAAGAAAGTCAGGATCACTGCACTATTGCACACCAAGTCGCATACGTTTTTTCGTATTCGGATTAGTGCTATTTGGCAACCACATGTGATTTAGAAATTACCCCCCACATAGGGATTTCTGTGGCGCATTCATAAAGGCATATCCGAAGCCTGTGATTTTACTCAAACTTACTGACTTATGGATATGACATCAATAGGCTATTGCTTGGAAATGTCTTGTCTTTATAGGTCTCGCTGTATGATATATCATGACAAAAACAGAATAATGTTCCTTACTGCATGCTCCTACTACATATGTCACCCATCTCCATCTAATCATTAGGACCCAAGCACTGATGGTGAGAGGACCCTATTGTTTTTGCTCTGTTTATTATTATTCTTCTTCTCTTAAAAGAATCGCTTTTTAGAGGGCCAAAACATGCTCGAAAACTCATGAAACTTTGCACACGCTTCAGAAGTGGTGAAAATTTTCGTGTGATATGGTTTTCAAACTTGGGTGGGGCAAATTCTTTAAATTATTGCCCCCACATTTTGCCCCGGCTCTACGTTTCATGTACAGGTATGAAATTTGGTACATACATGTAATGACCCAATACCTACAAAAAAGTCTCTTGGAGCATAGCCCTAAACACATCAGGAAGTCAGCTATTTTGAACTTCCTCCTAGATTTTGTGCATTTTTCGTATTTTCCTGATGTTGTACTTTAACAAACTCCTCCTACAGTTTTGATTAGATCCTCTTCAAATTTGGTCTTTGTGACGTTAAATTGCGAAGATCTTGAGTTTTCGTTGAAGGGTGTGCCCTTGGCGGCCTGACAAATGTACACCCAATTTTAGCTTTTCGGTGATTTGTGCATTGAATATGTCATATAGTTCAATATTGCTTGCAGTTCCGATGTTGCTAGGCAACCACAGACGGCCTGCAGTAACTCAGGCATACAAATGTCCGATCTGCCCCAAACTTCACATGTTTGATAAGAGTCCTGTCCTGAACACATGACCATGCTCATATTTGGTTATAGCAATAGTGCTACCTGCTGGTAGCAGGAAGTGTGCAAATACGAATCATTTGACATAGTCCTCCTATATTTATAATCATTACATACTGCCCCTCGTGCTCTGTCTTCCTAAAACCGCCGGGTGGCGACAGCACAGGCGGGAGGGCCCTTTTCATTGCTGCTTGCAGCTTTAATTCTTTTTGTTTTTGCTTTTTTGATGATTTTCAGCTTTCTCTTTCTGCAAATTTAGTAGCTGTATGGTGTATAGCGATATGAGCCAGCGCCCAAAATACTATCAAAACACTCCAATACAGCCTCCTTTCTTTGCGAAAGATGGATAAAAAGGCAATCATGAAACAAAACCTTGATAAAAAAATGATAAACAACCCGCCAAATCACAGATGGACGGAACTGATATTATCACAGGACCTCGGTGTTCGGCGAATATGGTAGGTCATTTGGGGGGGAATTTTTACTTTACAAATTAGACATGGCCGATTCCCACGGGATTAACCTGTTAACTGTCACCCCCCCTTTTTTGAATAGACATGAAAATGCACATTTCGAACTTAAATAGTTGTAATTCAAGAATGCTTTGGAATATAGACATATGATTGGTCTTGTTTTAAAGAAGACATTTGGCAGATTTTTGTAGAAGTGAAATAAATTAAGAAAGTGAAACAAAAAAAAAGTTATAGAAGTTTGAGTTTATGGAAATGTACAATGTAAAAATATATATTTTTCATATTTTACATAAAATATATATTTTCAAAACCTGGGCTACTCTAAAATGGCAGAAAGATCAAAGCCAAAAATCTGAACAAGTTGTGTTTCAAATTTTAGGTTGATATCTCAAAAAATGAGCTTTCAGTAAGATTTTGTTTGAGCGCAGTACCAAACTTTTTCCCTAGGGCACAATCAGACTCCATTACTGCCCATATAAGGGCGCCTGCATTTCCATTCGTGTTTTGAGTGATATGAACCATTATTTTCACAATTTTCATACAATTTCTGAAGTAGAGATCCTATTCAGAAGTAGTATGGGAAGTTTGGCAGATTTTGATATGAATTGAACCTCTAAGAAACACATACAAAGAACACGCATGTAAGTCATAGCTAGCTGCCACGTCACAAATGGTGAATTTATTATTTTTTTCTTGATATTTCAAACTTTTCAGACCTTTTTTTTCCAAAATAATTGAATGGATTCTATCTTTTGAACTTTTGCCATGAAAACAAACTGAGGTTTCTACCATTTTTTCATGATTTTTCATGTTTACTGCTATTTTAAAATAAAGGTCTGAACACGCCTTATGAGTATTAAAATATTCTTGTTTTATATTGATAAATTAGGGCTCCTCTGTAATATATTTTGAAAATCAGTCACCAAATATAGAAACTAGAGATTGTAAGCTTTCAAATGATATATAGTTTGTCAATATTATTTAAGGTATTTACTAAGATATTATTGTTTTAAAAATATAGTGGCAAACGTCCCACCTGTGGGACGGTGACAGTTAAGTGGTTAAGATCACATACAAACTCCGCATTTATTACAAATGACTAGAAGTCACCGGATAATACGTATCCCGTGCGAATAGGGCTATAGACCAAAAATAGACCTCGGCAAATGCCACAGATCTAAATAGTGAATAGTACGTACTGTTCTTTCAGCACTCCCTGGACACACTTCCTCTGGTGGGCGTTGAGTGCGATGCTGGAGCGAGCTGGGGATGCTTCTGTATTCATCTGCTTCTTCTGATATTCCTTTTTCATGTTCACCTGATAACACATTACAGCACACAATGACACTGGGGAAACCGCTCATGGCAACAGAAATGAAGCCAAAATAAACACGGTTTTAACTAGGATAGACTGTGAAGCAGAGTAAATAGATTAAGGAATAACAGAGACAGGACGGACCTGTTTAATGCCGTTGTCAAGGTGACGGAGCTGATCGTGGATGGTGTGCAGTTCCTTCCTCATGTCCTTCTCGCTGTCTGACAGCACAGGAAGTTGACTGCGCAGACTTCCCAAAACCTGTTTAACTCTACACACACGAACAAATGGTTTTAGCAGCTGAGGTTTAATAATGCTTTTTTTTTTTTTTAACTGAGGAGGAAGTTTCGTTAAACATTCCTATTATCAATTGTGTTCTATTCAACTAAATTCACAGGGAAGTGAACCTGTTCATGATGGCTTCCTGACGGTACTTGGCATCTTCATATTTATCAGCCAGTCGCTCTGCAGCCTCCCTTAGGGTTTTCCTACAACACATTTCACATAACTTTAGCACAGTGCATCTACCGCAGTAAACCACAGCTTTAATGACTCTCCTGTTCTCAGCCCACTCGTATGTTTCAGCTGTTTACCACACTCAGAAATAACATCCTCGTATCTATGTGGTACTCATACATTTAGTTCTGTGACTCAAAAGAGTTAAATGTGTTTCTGTACGTGTGGTTGTGATTCGTGTAAAACGGGCAGTGCTGCGGTCACCTCTCCTCTCTACAAAGAGCAAGATCATCCAGCTGCTTATTCTTCTGTCCAGTCAGGAGCTTTACTCTACAAGGGAAGAATCAGAAAACTAACTGTTAATACAACAGCTGTATTTAACTAAACGGATTACAATCATACACTACTAAAGAAGAAACTGATTAAACTGTTTATATCATGGATTCATCAATATCATCAATATCATCAATTATATTGACTTATACACTACTGAGTTTATTCTACTTCAGAATTAAACTAGAGCATTTTGGAAACACTACAGTGCTTTTTTGTTTATGTTTTTGAAGTTATATTCACCAAGGCTGCATTTATTTGATCAAATATATATATATATATATATATATATATAAAAATTGTGAAATATTCTTAGTTTAAAATCACCGTTTCCATTTTAATACATCTTAAATTTAACGCATTTCTGTAATAGCAAGCTACATTTTTTTTAGCAAATATTTGATGTCACATGATCCATCAGAAATCATTCTAATATGTTGATATGGTCCCTGAGAAACGTTTCTTATAATCATTAATGTTCAAAACAGTTGTGCTGCTTAATACATCAGGATTTATTATTCTTTAAAAGAACACTTTTTTTAAAAAAAATATAAATCTTTTGTAAATCTTTTGTTTAATGTCACTTTTGATCAATCGAATGCATCCCTGTTGAATACAAATCTGTTTTTTTTTTTTTTTATATTAATGCTGTTTGAATTCATATTCATAACATTTTTTAATTAGGTCAATACATGTTAAATCAGACTACATACTGGCTCTTAAACTTGCTTGTTTGATTTAGTTATCTATATTACTTTGCATATATATATATATATATATATATATATAAATGGCAAAAGAAGATCTGGTTCAAAATAACAGCTTTGGAAAATGTTTATCTTGTACCTTCTCTGCATTTCTTCATGAGCCAGGCCCAGTTTGAGGATATACTCCTCTCTGAACACCTGTGTGGCTCGACTCAACAGCTGTAGACATTCTGATGGAGGAGGAGACGAGTCCTTATCCCCCGCCCTGAAACACACGCAAACATGTTAACGGTAGGTGGTTTATAGCTGGTTCAAGGTAGTCTTACCAGCCCTACTGGGCAAGACCAGGATCATCTACTAGGTCAAAACCAGTTCTTTCAGCTGATAGTCCAGATAACCAATCATTTAGAACCATGTTAAAAATCTTAAGCTGGTTTGAGCTTAACCCTCTATGGTACGCATTATGTTCTAACCATCAAATATTTTTCAAATACGTTTTTATTACACAAAATAGCTTCAAAACATACAAGTCAAAAAAGATTCCTGAAAAAAGACCTACTTCAATGTAGATCAAAAATGTAGTTTTTCTATAAAATTAGGATTTTCTTTTTTATTTAATTGCACATTTCTTTTATGCATGGAACTCATGCAAACCAAAAATAAGTAGATCCCTATCATTTAATCCCTATCATTCGGCAAACTATTACCCTTTTTGTAAAATTTTGCTGTAATCATTTTTCTGAAAAGAAGAAATAAATTTGTTATTTATACATAAATACAACTATACTACAATAAACACTTTAAATAAACGAATAAATACAATCATATTGTTGATGCTACCATCTATAAAAAATCCCAATGGGAAATAATTACTGTGGTACAGCGCTGCCATACGGCCATATGAAAAAATATGTTCGACAAAGTTGAATTGTGAATAAAAATATCTAATTTACTTATCAAAGATGCTTGAAAAAAATCCCCCTTGAAAAGAGATGTTTGGAAATTAGGTTAGAGTAATTTCTTTTTCTGAATAAGAAGGAAATGAGTTGAAATTAATTGTTGCCATATGGCAACGACGTACCATAAAGAGTTAAGGTGGGTTTTTGTTTTTTTGGCAAGGTCTATAAAAAGTAAATCGAAGCGGTCACACTTTACCTTAGCATTAATGGATTGGTGGAGCTGCGTGCCAAGATGTTGCGAATATGCTGTTCAAAAGAGTCTTCAGCCAATCCACGCAGAGGAGAGCTGTCTGACCCCGCCCCCGGATGAGAGCAGAGCAACGGAGGGGATGGGGGACGAATAGAGCTTCTACGTGGAGATTGAAAAAGAAACTGTTAAATTAAAATCTAACACAGGGGTTCCCAAACTTTTTTGTCAGTTGAACAGTTTAGTTGCAAAATATTTACTTGATGTACTCCGAGATTTCTATATGTTTTACTAATTAAACAACAAATTTGCATATTCACAGTCCCTGATGTCGAATAACAACTATTATTATTAGTGCGTTTTAACTCTAATTATAAAAAAGGACAGAGATGTATTAAATTATTCTTTTGTAAACAGGGTTGTTATTACTATTATTAACTAAAACCTAAACCACACTAAACATTTTCATCACTTAAATGAATATTAAAAGGAAAATCAAATAGACTAAAACAAACTTATTTTATTTCAACTTGCTGCTAAGGAAAGACTATATATTTTCATTTGCTTTAACTTAACAGACTAAAATAAATAAAACATAAAATACAATAAAAATTATAATGACATTTACACAAATGTCAAAATTACTAAAGCTTTAAAAATCAAATGAAACTTGAGAATCTAAAAACTAATTTAAAATATGAATAAGAACTATAATAGCATATCATGATAGTAAAATAACACTAGTTGTGAAGTACAATTGTACTGTAGAAAAAAAAGAAACTCTGAAATAACATCTGACATTACAGATGTATTGTCATGTAGCCCCAATTATTTATTTTCATTTGACACAATAGAATTAATTATTAGCTTTTCATCAACTCAAGAACCCCCTACAGTTCCCTCACGAAGCCTGCTTGGGAAACCTGATCTAACAAATCTGGAAAGAAGCAGAAAGTGCTCGTCACATACAGTAGAGGGAGCAGAAGACACTCGTAGGTACTCGTGATGCAGATCATGGTGGCTCCAAGGGACAGGTCTGACACTATCCAAAACCCACGAACAGGAGCCGGCAAACTGAGAGAGAGAGACATGGAACGAGCGGAGAATTTAAATAAGCACCAGTAATCTACAACACTTACTCAGCATCTCTAAAGGTTTGTTCAAACGTTTCACAAGAGATCCATAGCACTAAAATGTTAACTCAACCTGTTAGCGAGAGGTCTGGTACACAGGATGTGCTCCACTATACAGCGCTGTTCTGCCGCCAGCTCCTGCAGACTGTCTTTATCCTCCTCATCTGCACAAAATACAATATACAGCGTTCCTCAAACACTCCAATTCAGTGCTGTGAATGGAAATAATTCAGTGCAAGTAAATGTGCTCACCAGACTCCAGAAACTTGTGGAGTTTTTTGAACCAGGTGAGTCCTACACTATGCACACCCGCCTCATGGGTGCAGTGATACCTGTGCTGACACAGAGGATCTGAAACAGAAATTAATATGTTTATTCAGCAAGGATGCACTAAAGATGACAGTAAAGACGTTTATTATGTTACAAAAGAGAAATGCTGTTCTTTTGAATTTTCTATTCATCAAAGAAACTTGAAAAAAAATTGATCACAAAAGTATTAAGCAGGAAAACCAGCGTGGTATGCACGCTCATAATGGAAAGGACACGGTCGTTCTTTCCAAGCACGTCCGCGCTGCATCGAGATAAAAACATCTCAACTTTTCAGAATGCCATAAGCGCACAGTAGGACACATGACAAGAACCAACTGGAGTGCAACCACGCTAGCGCTTTGGAAAAAGCAGAATGTGGCGCACCCAGCGTTTTCAACGCGTTTTTAGGCGCTATATGTGAATCCGGCCTAAATCACCTTAACAACGTTTAAAAAAAAAAGTAACAACGTTTCAGATACTGCGTCAATTACATTGTTACACCAGTAGGTGGCGAGTGCGAGAAATGACATTTATTCAAGAGTTTTGTTGAAAAAACACTGATTCATCCAGTAATGAAACAAGCGAGTCGTTGAATCATTCAAGAACATTTTTTTTTAAATCATTGAAATTAAATATTTTAAAACAGTGGGAGAACCTTAATCTGTTTTAGACACAAAAAAATCCAGAATCGTGCAGCTCTAATATATATATATATATATATATGTGTGTGTGTGTGTGTGTGTATTTCACATTGTAAAGCTAAACTTAAAGTTAACGTGTTGTTACATAATTCTTTTTACCTAAAGAGGTTATAAAATCAAATGTTTTGAGAAACCTTTCTTATAATTCACAGTTAAAATGGATGTGCAGAATTATAAATTGTCATAAAGTGAAATGATCATCTGTGACTTTATGTTGTTACTGTAATTGTGATCAAGTTACCTTGGTGAATAATAGAACTTTTTTTTTTATTAAAAATGCTATTTTAATACTTAATTATTCTAAAAATTGGAATGGGAAAAATTGGAATGGGAATTTTCTGAACTAGTTTCAGTGGATTTTGACATTTTGACAAAAAGGTTTGTGGTGTCAAGATGCAATTTTATGACATAGTAGTACATGGTGAAAAGCAATTTTATTCTCACTACCAGAAAACTACATATCTTTATGGCATAATACAAGTATTCGAATTGGTATGTAGCATATATGTATGGTGAGTGCTTGTGTGACCTCCTTACCTCTGTGTAATCTGATTGGACAGGTGAAGTCTGACTCCGTAATCTCCTCCTCGTCCTCCTCTCCAGCAGGCAGTTTGAGCGTCAGTTCCAGCTCCACACACTCGAACACATAAAGTGAAGGCACGGTCTCTGAGCCTCTGGACCATCTCTCTACAGCCTGAATGCACACGCACAGGGGCTCAGCATCTCTCACACTGTAAAAGTTGCATTTGTAAGATTGGTTGGACTGAATTCTGTCTTACTCCGCCATACTCTTCTTCCTCTGCCTCCAGCACCACACAGTGGTACAGCATTCCTGATTCAGTGGCAATAACCAGGATGTTGGGCACACAAGGCAGGCAGAGCACAGCACACGCATCATAGCCGTAGTTATCTTCCGCCGCGGGGTACATGGGTAATGGGCCCATCGGCTTCCCTAAATTACTGATACTAGGAGAAAGACTGAAGATTAATCGAGCAAATCTATCTGACAGGCTAGGCTACACATTAAGAAATCATTCATTGAGACAAGGAATAAGAAAAAGATGTTTATATCAACAAAATATGCATGCAGAAACTTAAAAAAAAAAATTCAGGAAATGAGGCATCTGGGTGAATATCAGGAATATTTTTAAAAGGTGAATATATAAATATATATATATATATATACACACACATACACACAGCAGTAACATTCGTTGTTAGTACATGTTAACAAGTCCATTGAATAATATGAACAGATACAAATTTTGATTTAAATAATGTATAATAATGTACATAGTAAATGTTGGAATTAGCATTAAAGACACACACATTTTCAAAACGTCCGTACTAATAAATACTATCTTGATGTGTATATTTAAAATACATATTGCGTTTACTTTTGTTCACATCATGGTAATCCAAAATAGAGATACATGTTTGTATTACATTTAGTATTCTATATTATTATTTTGAATTACCTTTTGATTTTATATTTTTGTAATTTTACATTTCTATTCAGCTTTATATTTCAGTTTTAGTATTTTTAGTCCTTCGACCTACACTTATTTTATTTCAGTTAGCTGCCAAGACAACATTTCATAATTTTCATTTTAATAATTTTTTTTAAGTTCAAGTTTTTCATCTAATATTTATTTATTTTTATTATAATTGTATTATATACTAATGAAAATTATAATTTCATTCTAAAATGATTTAATAGTTTTAGTTAGCAATAACACCACTGGAAAATTTCAGAACAGTCTTAAAATGCACTAAAAGCCTTTTTATTTCCTCCTGATTTTAAACTGTGTTCTGATTATAAACTATTTTATTGGACACATTTTTGGTTTAATAATATTACCTATTATATACATATCAGTATACTGTACTACAGTTGTACAGATCAATTTACATTTTCACTTCTCGACAGGGTTACTACATATTTTCCATTTCAAAATTCTACTTTTCCAGACTCAAATTTAAAAAAATAAAAATATTTATAGATGACCTTAGAGATTATTCATAAGAAATTAATACATCATTATACCAAATATAACTCTGAAAATAATGAACATTTTGTCCATTTATGAACAATTTTTTTGTTCATAAATGTTAAATATGGTCTGAAAAATATGGACATATGTTTCCATATACTCGGTTTTCTTTTTTCCAACCTTAACCACACCTGGAAATCAAATTCCATATTTTTCCAAACTGTGTGGTAACCCTGTATTTGCCAATGAGTATTGTTTAATTAAGGGCATCATGGCACAGCTATAAACATGTGATTGTTACCTGTGTGTGAGAGAGATATAAGACAAAAATGTCTCTCCATTCCCGTACAGTATGTACAATGGATACACCTGCAGCTCTGCCTTCAAACGCAAACTGCTCAGGCGAGGAGAATCCGCCAGCGGTCCGAAGTCAAACGCCACAGCCGTCTCTCCCAGAGACGCTGCATAGGAACGTCTGCACGAAAACAGTGTCTTTATCAGTACATTTATATCTTAATATCTCATTTTTAGATTGAACCCAGTGTTATATATCATTTTTCATATTATGCAGTTTATATTTTTTATTATTTTAATCTATATTATAGTTTTGGTTGCACTTTATTTTAAGTTGTCCATGTTACAGTGTAATTATATATTTAAGTACTGACTGAGTAATAATAATTAACAACATTTACTTACTAAAGGGTTAGGACTAGGAGTTTAGAGTTAGTTGCATGTAATTATGCATAATTATTAGTTATTATTAATACAGTAACTACATGTAACATAAAAAGGACACTGTAAAATAAAGTGTTACCATAGTTTTTGTTAATATTTTGAATTAAATTTTATATTTGCTGTTTTCATTTTACTTTTAGTAATTTTGTTAAACATTTAGTCTTTTTATAGTTTTTTCCCCCAAAATATGTCAGTAACACTTTACAATAAGCATTAATTTGTTAATTAACTACATTAGTTTACATGAAATGAAAATACTTCTATAAAATGTATTCATTTCGCCATTAACTAATACATTATTAAAATAAAGTATCAGCTAATACTGAATGGATCTGAGCTAACATAAAATAACAATGAATAATTGTATTTTTATTAACTATTGTTAACAAAGGTAACACATACTGTAACAAATGCTTAGCTCACTGTTGGTTAATGCATTGACCAAAATTATGAAACATTATTATTAGTGTTACCAACCTGCCTATAACGTTTTTTTAAGTCAGAAAATAAGTTGTGTTCAACATTTTATTTTATTTCAGTCAATGTTTATTTGATGTCAAACGGCTTTAGTTTTAGCTAACAATAATCCAAGTAGAATACTCACAGCGTCTGTTAAAACCTTCTGAAAAAATGAATAATATAGCAGTGAAATTGTTGTTTGATAGAAAAGAGATAGAACAATCTTACCCTCTTGTATGAACATTGCTGTCCTCATCCAACTGAGACACAGATAAAACTTTGGCAGGGGACTGCGGCTCCTTAAGATGATAAAATCTGGAGGGAAAACAGTCTTTAAACAACCCCAGAACAATAATAACAGTAATTCTATTGTTAAAGACATCTTTAAAGGGATAGTTCAGCCATAAAATTCTAATGTTGTCATCATTTACTCACCCTCAAGTGGTTCCAAACCTCCTGTATGAGTTACTTCAGTTGAACACATTAATATTTTTTGAAGAATATTGATAACCAGACAATTGACAGCATCCATTGAAGAAAACCCCCAATGGAAGTCAATGGGTGCCGTCACCTGTTTAGTTACTGACTTCTTCTTTTGTTTTCAATGATAAACTCATACAGGATTGGAACAACCTGGCGGTGAGTAAATGATGACAAACTTTAATTTTGGGGTGAACTATAACTATCTCTTTAACACGGCTGTCAGTCATTTATTTCAGATACCTGATGGTGTTATCTGAGGTCAGTAAAACTAGATGAGGCTCCTCCGTTTCACTGGGATACCAGGCAGCTTGTCGGAGTGTCACAGAAGCAGAACTGGTGAAGAAGCGTTCAGCCACTGGAATCGTTCTGTGAAGAAGAAAACATATAAAACCAAAGGACCAGATGGAGGAATGAATGCGGCTCTCCTAAAGCTGAAGTTCACTCACTTGCAGTTGATCTGGAGGCGTCCACCCTCAAACTCGGACCTCTTTCCCCAGCGCTGCGGCAGTTCCAGTATAGTTGCTCCACGCTGACCGATGAGAGCCACATGATACTGCGTCGGGCTGACGAGAACCTGACAAACCTCAAACAGCGGCGGGTTGATGCACAGCAGAGTCTGCGGAGAGATCGGTCACTATTACACGCTGTCCGTGGAATGACTACACAAGAGAGACACTGTTTAAAGACGCTTAGCTTACCTGGTATTTAGAAGTGTCTGTGTCGCCGTCAGCGTTCAGCTGTCGCAGGTTTGTGGTGTAAAACACACTCTCAACAGTATCCCATGTAAAAAGGTCGCCGTTCAGACAAAACGTTAGGTTCTTGGCTATTCTTTTGCTAGTCCCTCGAGGCTCTAAATGAAGGCTCTCTTGTAATTTATTAAAGATATCGTGGTTCTTGAGCGCTTCCCTCCAGCGATCTCCCGCGAACGACGCCATGTTTTTCTGTCTTGTCGTAGAATAAAGACGTCATAGAAATCCACCAATAGGATCACGCTACACGACTAGACCTTTTCTGTTGAATCGCGGGGTTTGTAGTTTATTACGGAGTGTTGTAATTTTAGCCTACACTGAAAAGAGAAGAATATATTAATTTGGACATATAGACTTTATATTTAAACATTATAAATAATATTATTATATTCTACATACTCTGTTTAGTTTGCGATAATGACCAAAATGGCTTTTTTTATATTTTGATTGTTGTTTACTGTAATATGTGCGTAAAATGACCATCCCAGAGAAAACAAAACAACCATTAAAGATTATGAGGGAACGTGAATTTAAGAATAAGAATAATGTGCATGGTAAATCGTTAATAATACACACTGCAATATTCCATAAAAATAATTGTAAATTTTGAATGCTGACTAAACTGATATAAGTTGTTATGCAAAATAGATATAATTAATAATATTATTTTAAATGTATTATTTAATTAGTATTTTATCGTTTATTTATTTATGTATTTCAAGTAATGAAAACGATGTAGTTTTAGTTTTGGTTAACCTTTCTGTTGTCAGATTTCATGTCGCATATTTTATAGGGAAACAAATATTTTGCAGTAAATTTACTATTATCAAAAAAAGACTTTTCCCATTAACTAAAATGCATTGTTGAAAAAGGAACTAAATGTCTTACTGAAAAAACGACATTTTATAATCATCAGGCTATGCAATGAAAATGTATTTTACTCCACTTTGAAATTGTCCATGACAGGGTGGATTATTTTGTGGTTTGCTCGTACTTGCAATTAATTTATAAAAAGTGACCAACATGCATTTCTAACAGCCTAATGTCTCCTTAAAACAACAAATATGAAGTTAAATTGAAAATCTCAGCTTTTTATTTGGGAAATTGTGAAGTCTCAAAGGATTTTGACCCATCAACGACACTAAAAAATCTGAATATTTGGAAATTGATGCGTTTATAACGAGTAAAATAAATGAATAGCCCTCTGCATAAGATAAAAAGAACTTGGATCAGTTATAGTCGTTTATTTTTTGTATGAAGAATCGCACTATACTATCTCTGCAGAATGGTTTCTGTATTATACAGTATGTATGGCGTTGTAACTGCTGCGGCGCAGCGCCTCCTCGCGGTGGAATGTGGAACTGAGTGAATCTGTAAACGTGTGCTATAGTCTCTCAGCGCATTGTCTTCGCTAACACAGTCCGTGGTGCTCCTTCATGCCGACGAGAGCTTCTCCAGCACCACTCCCGTGTTCGCGTACATTTGGCGCCGAGCGTGAGCAAAATGGAAGTTAAATGGCTGGCAAACGGAGTTGTTTAGTGCGCCTCACGGGGACAAGAATGTCCCAGACAAGGGACGTGAACTCTTACCCAGATGGGTACAGGGTCCTCAATAGCAGTGAACTACGGGAGCTCCTTCAAGATGAAGAAAAAATTAATCAGATCGTGCGACTCAGTGAAAAGGTATTTCTTCGTTTCACATACTCTTTTTAGAGCTTTATACTGTATTTTTGCACGTTTGTCATTTCTCTCTCTGAACAACTGATGTACATTTGACCAAAACTGTGTGGTAACGTTATTCCATTCATCTACAGTCGAGTGATTTGTGTAGCATGTATGCATTACACGCCATCATCACATACATTCATCCTGTGTACCGTTTACAGCACTGCAGACCATTGCACTGCAGACGAGCTATACAAAGACTCATACTTGATCTAATACATCTTTTGTAGCCTACAGAACATTTGTTTTTCTTTGGAAATTGTAAAAAAAATTAAAGTTTTTACATTAAAAGTAACTAATTTAAGTAATATGCTGGACATATTTCATTTTCCGTTGTAGTTTTGCAACTAAACTGTTGACAAAATGCGTTTTTTTACACACTTGAAATAAAAGCCAGTTTTTCATACGCAGGTCTAAAGAATACCTATGAGTCAATCGCATCATTAATGTATGAAATATTTTATGCATTATGTACAATGATGATATTTCACTGTTGTGTAGTGTACATCAACATAACAGTACGCTACATAAAGTTGCGGATTATTAAATTAGTATTGTTATGTTGAAATTTTCCAATGAACTATTTTGTTTTTTTCTTAACAGATGTTATGGAATATTTGACTTAGTTGAAGCTGCATCTGAAAGCTACTTTCTAAAATCTCAAATTAATATTTCATGTCCATTTATTTATACATTTATGTATAGACCCCCACCCCACCCCCATCTTTCATATTGGCTGACAGTCACAATAATGACCATCTGAGAGTACATTATCTCTTACATATTGCATTTTAAACATGGCATAAATCTTGTATTGTAAATGCAATCAGTGTTCAATGTGCATTATAAACATATTTTTGTATGGTTGTGTATATTTTCTGGCTCGCCATGTTTAGGCTATACGATTTCTCTCATAGATGATAATGTATTGAGACATAGCGAGGTTATTTGAGAGCTATAAGGTGCATAATTCATTTCCAGCTTAGAAAATCATTTCTCATTTAGGACTGATCTGGTGTCACTGTAGTAGACTGGGATATATGACATCTGAGACTTAGATTGCTGTAGTCTGATACCTGATCGCTGCGTGCCTGCAGGAAGCCTGGGCATGTTGTTTGAAATATAAGGACAAATATGTTTGTACTAGGTCATAAATACAATCTCAGTCTTCATAAAATATGATACACATAAATTAAAGGGTTTGGCTCCTGATTTCATGCTAAACCTGTATTACTTTATTTTAAATGTGAAACGCAACAGGAGATGTCCTGGCTATGAATGAGGACAGAGGATGAAAAAAAATGCAAGTCTACAGACGAGAAACATGCCGAAATTTAAGTTAGTATTCTTAAATCTCATTTAAACTTTGCGTTGTGATTGTTTACAAGACAACTGAGATCCAATGGTGGCGTCACTGTTTTCAAATGTACTGTAGGCTATATGACGCATTTAAAGAATTTAATTTTTTTTTAACAGAAAGCTGTATGGCTTTAGATGACTAAGAATATAGCATGACATTTATGGTTATGGTTATTTTCCGGTACCTTTTGGTCATTTATGGAGCTTTACATCCTCCGTCACCATTTGCTCGTAAAAGAGCAGCCGGCACATTCTGCTAAATTTCTCTTTTCATGTTTCACAAAAGAAAGAAAAAATCATACAGGTCTGGAACAACATGAATAATGACATAATTAGTGTTATTTTAGTATTTATTAATATTTTTAATAGCCTAAGCTTTTTATATTCAGGTTTATTTAAATTTTAGTTTGTTTGTCTATTTAAAAAAAAAATTATCTAATAAATAAAATTTTATGTATAATAAAATATTATAATTTTTATAATTTATACATTTATATAATTATATAATTTATATAATTTATAAAATTATAAAATATTATAATTTTATTTATAATAAAATTTGATATATTTTATCGTAATATATAATATATATATATGTGTGTGTGTGTGTGTGTGTGTGTGTGTAATTGTTTTTTTTAGTGATTTAATATTTCAACTTCAACTTATTTCAGTTAGTTATTAAAACATACGATTTCTTACATTTAGTTTTTGTGTCTAATATACTACGTGTGTGTGTGTGTGTGTGTGTGTGTGTGTGTGTAAATTAGGGCTGTGAAACGATTAATCATGATTAATCACATCCAAAATACAAGTTTGTGTTTACATAATATATGTGTGTGAACTGTGTATGATTATTTTGTATATATAAATGCACACACATACATATATTTAAGAAAAATGTGTTATTTATGTATAAAACAAATTATATATATATATATATATATATAGAGAGAGAGAGAGATATGCTAGGGTCGTCGAGGTCAAACTCCAAACGACTTGTGATCGGTGAGACCCATCACTATTCCCTTCACAAACAGGTGAATTCATTAACACACCGAGGTCTCCAAGGGCAACCGCAAAGGAAGGGGTCACAATGGTCTAGTGCTCTAGATACAGTCAATGCTCTTGTATGCATGAGTGTCACTCTCTAACAAGAGATTGTGGTGGTTTTACTAAATGGAAAAGGCTCTGTAATACCAGGCTGTGCTCTTTCCTATGAATAGCAATGAGATGGCCTTTATGGTTAACTTTATGTGCTCATTAGACTCCTTGAATTCATCAGCAACAGCAGCTCTTTGGTCATTCATGGTTTATTGACCAAGCTGAACTATATTGGACCAAACAGATGGTCTTAATGTATTGTGCTTACGCTGCATGCTCAATGTGTACAGCCATCATTAATCATATAGATTCTTATCTTTGCTGCTTTGCATTGCTTTCATGTGGAAAACATCTCAAGCGTTGATGTTAAATCTCATTGGCTCAACCAGTGAGTTTAAGGCAAGGTCATCATCTGTTTGTCGACCAGTAGCAGACAGGACACATGTAAAATCTGCTTGTGATTTAATAATAGATTAGGATTAGTACTTTTTTTTTTTTTTTGCATTGCTTAAATATTTGAATACTTTAAATACAAATTTTATAAAATCAAATCACAAGTTAAGTAGGCAACCATTCATAAGTTTGGGGTCGGTACAATTGTTTTAAAGAAATGAATACTTTTATTCAGCAAGGATGCATTAAATTGATCAAAAGTGACAGTAAAGACATTTATAGAGCTACAGTTCAATTATTATTAATAATAAATGCTTCTTGAGCACCAAATCAGCATATTAGAATGATTTCTAAGGATCATGTGACACTGAAGACTGGATTAATGATTTGCCACCAGGAATAAGTTACATTTTAAAATAAATAACTAAAAAATAAAGAAACTCAGTTGCGATTGTTACAATATTAATGTTTTAATGTATTTTAGATCAAATAAATGCAGTCTTGGTGAGCGAAACATACATTTGTGAATGAATTGTTCGTTTGATTCGGATCTTTTCACTGTTAGTTTGGTTCTCGAGTTACTTTTTATGATGCTTTTATGTCCTTAAAGCTACACTGTGTAAATCTTTTAGTTTATTCTTAGCTAAAAACACTTAGTTATTTCAAAAATATATGTGCTCATTAATGTATATTTACTTCAAGTAATAAAGTATTCTCGTGAGTGTATAATATGCCATTGAAAATACATACGGGTAAGGGGTTCTAATGTCAGTTGCCATGTTGCCCCTCCATCTTGAAAGTACATTAGCCAAAGAGGGACATTCCCATTAATTCAAGCTTCGCCTTTCACGTTTACGTTTAAGTTTACACTCATGGACGAGGTCGAACTGGAAGCCATGTTAATCTTGGACTACATTGGCCACCGTAGGAGTTAAAACGAAATCGGAATTGAGAGGAACAGAAACTAATCTTCAATGGATGGTCATATACCTTTTCACCGCTAGATGGGGGTAAAAAATCACACAGTGTAGCTTTTAAATTGAAAAGGTTACAGTCCCCAATCTCCCCATTCCTCAAAAGTTTTCTTTTTTTGTTTATTGGAAGAAAGACAGTCATACGGGTTTATAATTACACAGTAAATAATGGCAGAAGCTTAATTTTTTGAAATGACTAATGAACTCTTCCTGTAAGGTATTTTCCAGTTTGTGGCTGCTGGCATTTGATTTGTCATTTGTTTTATGACCATTGTATCACCCAGCCCACATGGTCTCCAGAGGTCCTGCATCTGCACAGTGTATAAACAGACACACAGGCAGCTGCAAGCGGAAATGGATAGTCTGTGTCAATTCCTGTTTAGGGAAAAGCGCTCTCTGGATGTCTGGGAGTATTACTTTTGCATTTATCAGCAAGAGAGTGAGGAAATGGGCAAAGAACAGAGATACTGGAGAAATTTGTTCCTTCTTTTGGAGAGGGGCCAAAGACCCTGCTGTGCCGTCCGTCTTAAAAATGTGCTTTATCCAACCACAAGTGTGAAAGACACGCACACCAGCGGGGGCTGGACTTGGACAGTTATTGGCTCTGGGTGACTTATGACGCATGCGGCAGACTCAGCAGTATGGAATACTAACCAGAGAAGTAAAGAGCTCCTAGTCACTAAAAGATAGATCATAGGTCTGTGAAATGTGAAAGAGCATGTGTCTTTGCTGGCTGAGCCACATCCTTGCTATGATAAGCCACATCCTTTGTTGGAGTTGCAAATGCTCAGATTAATATGTTCTATCTAGGTCTAGGTGACAAACTGCATTAAGTTTAAAAGAGATGTCCTGGCAGGATTTATTAGCTCTGTGTCAAAACCCAGTGAGCTGCCTACCTAGTGCGCACATCACCTTAATGAAACTTAAATGGAATTTAGAAATGTTGTTTTTGGCAACTAACTGAAATAAGTGCAAGTTTAAAGGCTTAGTTCACCCAAAAAATGAAAATTCTGTCAGTATTTACTCACCCTCATGTTGTTCCAACCCCGTAAGACCTTCGTTCGTCTTCGGAACACAAATTAAGATATTTAAGATATTAAGATCGCTCCTGCATACAGTCCGTAGGCTTCTTGAGGGACTGGCTCTTGCTGTCCCCGAAAAGTCATTAAAGACATCGTTAAAATAGTCCAAGTGACTGCAGGGGCTCAATCTTAAGTTTATCAAACGACGAGAACACTTTTGTGCGCAAAAAAACAACAAAAATAACGACTTTATTTCAAATATTCACTTCCTTCTCCATGGGCCTGTAGTCAGTTAACGTAGTGTGATAACGTAGAGCTACGTCACACGAAGGCTCACTATTGGCCGACGCTGGTCATGTGTGTGATGCGTGTGACGTACAATAACAGAAGCTTACGCTATAAAACTAGTAACCTGACCCGTGCAGAGGGAGAAATAAACGAATAGTTGAAATAAAGTCGTTATTTTTGTTGTTTTTTTGCGCACAAAAGTGTTCTCGTCGTTTGATAAACTTAAGATTGAGCCCCTGTAGTCACTTGGACTATTTTAATGATGTCCTTTAATGACTTTTCGAGGACAGCAAGAGTCATTCCCTCAAGAAGCCTATGGACTAGTATACAGGAGCGATCTTAATATCTTAAATATCTTAATTTGTGTTCCGAAGATGAACGAAGGTCTTACGGGGTTGGAGCAACATGAGGGTGAGTAAATATTGACAGAATTTTCAATTTTGGGTGAACTAACCCTTTAAGTACTACAATTGCTAAGATTACAATTTTCATAAACGTAAATTTAAGTTAAATAGCTGTATTTAATAAAAGCGCATTCAAAATATGTATAAATACTATATAGATAATACTGAAATAACATCTATTATTTATATTAATGAGTCATGTTGTACTATACAGATTTTTGTCCAATCAAATGATCTGTAGAATAAATATGCCCCTCCCCCAATACCACCAAAAGTCTATGAGAAACATACCAAAATTTAAGTTAGTATTCTTAAATTTCATGCTTGCCTTGCACGTTTAAACTTTGCGTTGTGATTGTTTACAAGACAAGTGAGATCCAATGGTGGTGTCACTGTTTTCAATTGTACTATGACGCATTTAAAGAAAAGGTGTTTTAACAGAAAGCTATATGGCTTTAGATTATTTAGAATATAGCATGACATTTATGGTTGTGGTTATTTTCCGGTACCTTTTGGTCATTTATGGAGCTTTACATCCTCCGCCACCATTCGCTTCCATTGAATGTAAAAGAGCTGCCAGCACATTCTGCTAAATTTCTCTTTCACAAAAGAAAGAAAAAAATCAAACAGGTCTGGAACAACATTAATAATGACATAATTAGTGTTATTTTAGTATTTATTCATATTTTGAATTAGCTTTTTATATTTTCAGGTTTTATTTTAATTTTAGTTTACGTATTTTTTTGTTTTTAGATGTTTTTTTATTAATATTCTTTTAATATATATATACATATATATATATATATTATGTAACTTTAAGTTTTTTTTTTCCGTTTCAGTTTTAACTTATTCCAGTTAGTTACTAAAACATATGATTTCTTAAATTTAGTTTTTCCGTCTAATATACTTAATGAGTCATGTTGTACTATACAGATTTTTGTCCAATCAAATGATCTTTCAAATAAATATGCCCCTCCCCTAATACCACCTGCAACTAACTATCCTGGGGTGCATTTCCCGAAAGCATCGTTAGCCAACTATGGTCGCAAGTTCCGTCGTTACCAATAGAGATCAATGGAAATCGCGACCAATTTGCGACCATAGTTGGCTAACGATGCTTTCAGGAAACGCACCCCTGGGCTGCGTCTGAAATCGCATATTACCCTACTGTACTATATAGATGAAAAACAGTATGTGCCAAAAGAAGTATGTCTGAATTCATTGTACTCATAAAAGGGTAGTCAAAAAATTACCCGGATTACCTATTTCTTTCGGCGAGATTCAAAAGTGTGCATACGATTTACTATCCCATTAGGCAACGGGAGAGGATTTGTAAATGATAGTAGCTGCGTTTCCATTACCCTTGAAATTGCGTATTGAAAATACGTCCAATGGAAACACGTCATTTTCACAAAAACTCCCAAATAACGCAAAAAAGGTTTCACTCCCTCATGAGGTGTTTTTTCAGACAATTCGAAAAAGTGATATTTCGCAAAACTGCTATGGAAACAGTTTTTGCACATTTACAGGTCACCTGAGATGGACAGAAGATGAGACAGTTCTTTATTAAACTCATAAAAGACAAAAGAATTACGAGAAAACTAAACCACAAAGAAATGACACAATCAATACATTGAAGCAAATTTTTCTTTGGCGATTGGGGGTTTATGCCTTGCTCAAGGGCACCTCACTCAATGAGGGAGAAACACCCAATTATAAGGGGCTTTCCTTGCTATGGATAAAATGCTTACATCTCCTTCGATTAAAAACAATGGTTAGTGCAGTTAAGTGGCTGGGATATATGTAAACCTACCAACATCCGTCGCCATTATTATTGGTATGACTTATCGCTAGAGGAAAAAATTACATTCGCGTAACATTGGTTAATGGAAACGCCGTCAATCGCATTAGTTTTTGAGCGACATTTAGAAAATATCGTATAAGATTTGCACAAATCTGTAATGGAAACGCGGCTAGTGATAGGTCACATGATAATGACATCATTGTGAATATAGTACATCCAGATTACCTTCATACCATACACATTCATAATATATAGAACATGCTTCTTTATTAGCCGTAAAGTATTTACTTGTTCAAAATAATTACAGTATGCGATTTTGAACGCAACCATGGTTCTTGTCCGGCTTTTTTGCTGTAAGAAGGACGAACCCTTTGATAAGTCTTGAGATATTTCCTATTCAAATAAGAAGTTTGACAACACAAGAAATAAAACTGCACTCATTAAGCAATTTCAGTGGGTCCTTAAAGTGTGACAAAAAAAAAAAAATTAGAGTTAGAAGCTTCTATTGTCCTATTTGGTTTTATAATTTTTTTTTTTTAGCAAATCACAAGAAAACAGACATGTCATCTAAATAAACATTAACAGCTATGCATATGTAGCACAGCATGTTTTGGGATATGTTTATCTAATTTCGAATACAAGATAAATATTCATACTTTTGCCTCCATGTGTAGTTAAAAAAGATGACATGAATACTAAGTCCCGCTGAGCAGTCATAATTGTTAAGCAGAGCATCAGAGTGAGTGTAATTTCTGGGTGTTAAATGCAAACAGATTAGGTTTGCAGGAGAGATAAGAAGAACGCCATCTCTGCCAAAGACTCACTTTGGATCATGAATGCACTGTAGGAAAATCTGTGACAACCCATATCCAATTCATTAGCCAAATCCTCTATCATCTTGTCAAGAACACCAAAATGGCTCTGAAGGAATTTAAACGATCCTTCACTGATCAGACCCTCATTTAGTGGTCGACAACATCTGCATCATCTTTAAATAGATTCCGAAAGTTTAAGTGACTCTTTGGAAAGATAGTGTTCTCTTTGTTTGCTGTGAAACCATGGAAATGCTTGCCTGGATGGAGTGGGCTAGAGTAATGTGAAACAGTTAATGAGAGCTGGGAGCTTGTAGTCTTCCTCTGCTTGGTCCTGTCATCAAACAAGTAACATCAATCATGTTTTAGTTTGTGGTTTAAATTGCACCACATGATTTTCCCAAGTGGTACAGGTTCCTGGATCTACATCCATTATCAAACAATCACAGCTTTAACTCGATTCCTAATCTTAAACACAACCAACTCCTAAATCCAAAGACAAATGGTAGGAAACTCAACACTATGCAGACATGAATACTTGGCCAGCATATTGCATTCGAGTGGTCCCGTTGTACATACTTACTGTGCATTCTTGCATAGCGGTAGCAGAGTTCAGTATTCGAAGGGGCAATATAGTTGTAGTTGATCTGAAAAAGAACTTACCATAGAAAAGACACACTAATGACGCCTCAGAATGCTAAGAATATAATTTATACATACATGGTGTTGACACATTTTGGAATGCAAATTTGCATAACTAGATGATTCACAGGTCTGTTTCAGGCCTAACCAACCTGGTTTGAGCCATCCATTAGAATTCCCATTCCTCTCAATGGCAGTTGTATTATTCATGACAATGATGAAACTCAGTCCCAAACACTTTACTAATCGCTAGTGAGTCTAAGGACCTTATTTTAAAGATCTAAGCGCATGGTCTAAAGCGCAGGGCGAATCCTATTTTGCTAGTTTAACGACAGGGAAAATGGTCGGCGCACTCGGTGCATGGTGTAAAAGGGTTGTCTCTATTATATAAATGAGTAATGGGTGTGTTTTGGGGCGTAGCGTGCAAAAAAACAATCAGAGTGTAATTTCCCCTCCCTTCCTGAGCCGCAATCTACGGGACAAGCTGGATTCCACCATATCTTTATGTATACAGCATTAATCTTTTACAATGTAATCCTTTTATTTTTATTTGGCATGTTTGTGTACTGTTTCTGCCCTGTGTGTGTAATAAGCAGAGTATTTGTGTGTTGTGGACCAGCCTATAGGCGCGCATTACTAACGCGCTCTTTAAAGTCCCCGTGAAATCAAAATTGAACCTATTTACTTTGTTAGGGCATATTACTAGTCTTGTGGTGAACAATTAATCCGTGCAAGTAAATATATATAAAAAAAATTTTTTACCTTGGTAATCTTTAATCAAAATCTGAAAAGTTACTTCCGGTCTGGAACGGTTTCTTTTTCTGATGACGTAGGTTTCACAGTTTGGGTGGGGAAACGCTTAACCACTCCCCTCAAACCGTTAGTTTGCTATGAGCGAGAGATGGAGAGGAGGAGCGCTAGAGTAAAACCCTGCCCTCTGTTCAATATTCCGTTTCACTTGGAAATACGTCACAGCACTGGAGAAAAATCGTTTGCAACTTCCGGTTCATGGGGACTTTAAATACTGTGCCATTGACTTTAGACCAGGTTTTTATTGGTCAATGGCGCGGTCTGTTTCTGTTGACTCAAAATAGCAACCCGCCAACAGTGCGCCTGAACACACCTCGTTTTAGATCAGCACGGCCATGGCCGCAAATGCATTTGCTGTTTAAACAACTTGGCACATGATGTGAAAATGATAACTGCGTCAGGCTGAAACTAGCAATAAAACTCTTGCCTTACGCTTGGCACTGCATTTCGCTGAAAGTATGATAGGGCCCTAAGGGTGTTTTCACACTAGGCTTGTATGCAGCATTTTGTTTCAGAACCTGTTTTTTTTTCCTTTATTTGGGTTCATTTGGGCATATATGAACACTGCAATTGCACACTCTGAGTCGGACAGAAACAATTGGCCTGATTGTAATGAACTCTGTGTGGTATCATTTTAATTGGAGCGATTCCAATTCTGCTTGTCTGATCCGATTCTTCTCAATTCCCAGTTTCAATTCCAAGTTGCAAAAGTTATTCAGTCAAGATCAGTGAGGGATTTTATATAACATTAATGACAGACAGTAGCAGGTTTATTAGGCGGCTGTCACTTTACAAATCCATGTACAAATTCAATATAGTCATAGACAAGCCATTTCTTTCTGTTTACGTTCACTTAAGACAAAACCGACTGTGTTTATGAGGATATTTTGACACAATTTTGTGTATATTGGTCTGTTCAAGCGCGAGAAAATGTGAAAGTCAACTCAATTCATTATTTACACTCTGTATGAGAGGAGACTTGATTTGGATGTGTGTGAATCAAAGAAAACTGCATAATTGCCAAATTGAGTTCTCTTTTTTTGTCTTCTTGTGCTTGAATAGTTTACAATCACATTAAAATATGCGCATAAAATATGAGCACACAGGAATCGATAAGCAGAATCGAAATTTTAAGTATCCAATTCCTGACCTGAAGTGTCTGATTCTGGAATTGGAATTGATTTTAGATTCCCAACCCTACTCTGGAGTGCTTTGGTTGTGGTGAGATAGCAATACCCAGTGGATGAACAAATGGAAAATGTGTCTGATTCTTTTGGACGGGACATTGCAAATCAAAGAGTGCCTGTTTACCTTAAATTGTCGTGTAATTGCAACAAAGTTGCGGGAATACTGTTCCGATGAAGGCTTGATTCCCATTCTCTTGTCAATCAATCTTGATGGTTGACACTATTAGCAGAATCCTGGACCCAAGGTGCGCTCTGGCCAATGAGAGAACAGTTTTATTCACATGTGACTTGCATAAACATAATGATACACTTGAAATGTTGCCTTGTGAAAGCACAGCAAAACGAATCAACGTTTGCTTGGTTTCGGAACCAAGCAAACGATCTAAAGGTCTGAAAATGCCCTTAGTGGCTATCCAAGTGTATTTAATGCTTTGAATTGGGCACTGGTAAAATCTCTAATAATTAAATATATTTACTTAAAATAAAAAATATATATATTCTGAATATATACTATACTTTTTTATTTAGTAATCCATCAAGAAAAATTTGCTTTTTGTTGAAAAAATGACATGTACTAGCAGGGCCCAATGGTGTGAAAACCAACGAACACTTGACCCTTTGGACCAAACTCTAAATCTTAGGCCTAAAAAAAATGGAAAGATGTCAAACTAGGACAGCATAGACATTTCGTGTTTGCATTTTACTATTCACGGCTCGATTCGTCAAGCAGAATTGATGCGTGTATTTTGCAATCACTTAGCATTATGTGATCAAAAAAACTGCCTGGCATTTTCCATCTGCAATTTGATGAGGGATTAGTTCTGAATATTTACATTGCTTATACTGTATATAATAATCCTTTAATTAGAAAATTATTATCTGCTCGTTATGTCCTCCACCATTCCGGAGGTTGTCTCTAAAGAGAAACATACAACCATCAGCCACTCTCTTGAGGCGTTGATGGAACGTCCCCGTGTAAATAGCAATTATGTCGATAGTTGAACCAAGCAATTGACCTTAAAAATGTTGTTATTTATGAACAAAAAGAACCTCACATAACCTTAACCATGTTCTGATCAAGTATGCTCTTTTGAGTTATTCTAAGCAGCTCAAGTATTCCAGTTTCATCGTCTTCAGAAGATAGATGTGCCACCAGTGGGAATATCACCACCATGTTTGAGGGTCTCACAAAGCATTAAGTAGGAAGGCAAAATTCTCGTATTCGGTGAGCGAATGAATCATTAATCCTCTTATATGCTTGACTAAGCACACTCAGTCTTCATAATGTTCCACAAGTTTTGAAATGCATAAAACTGGCAGTTAATATTCATTGCAGCTACAGGAGGAGAAATATTAAGTTCTGATATGACCCAAACCCTCACTTACAGTGAAAGTAGGGGTCTGTGGTTTTGACTGATGTCTGGTGCCTTTGCGAATGCTTTCCATGAGGACATTGGTTTGGACTTGTCTCTCCTTTTCCCTCTATGGTTAGAGAGTGGTCTTGGGCCATGCCATGCAGGACGGTCTGAGCGAATAATGGTGCTTTTTTTTAAAAGACATGTGGACAGAGTTGTCCAGCAGCCGTTCCAAAAGGATTATTTCATCATGGAACCTTGTTTTATTGTAATTAAGCAAGACGTGGTAGACTGAGGCGGTTGCTTAATCGAGCATTGTCTCCACTGGCGCTCCAGGCTGTCCCCTTTTCAATGGCAAATCACTGAAAGAATGCTCCGTCGCTTTCATCTGGAAATCGTCAACTTGCATTTACAGAAAAATAGCTGAATGTCAATATTTAGTGGCGCTCAGAAAGAATTAAATTGTGGTGAGTGAGGTCTTTACCTCCGAAATGTTGCTGTTTGTGATGCCATCATGTATTTTTTATCTCATATTACTTGTGGTTGTCATGTATTGGGCCTTTCCCTTGAGATAAAATCACTCCTAAAATATGAATTAAGCAGAATCTTAGTAAGACTGGTTATACATTTCCCAATTCACAAGCCCTCAATCAATTTTGGAATTGATTCAGTTTGATTATATTTTAAAATATACATTTTGCTTGTATGAAGAAACTTCTCTCACAGTCACTGCTATAACCTTCTAACTCTGTGGCCCAAACTATGCAGTTCAATTGATTTTATTGAACAGATATAATAATGAACACAACCAAACAAATAAGAGTTTAAAGTAAGCTTTCAATTGCCTTTTGAGTAAAACAGTTATCCTATATATTAAAATCACTGTAAGTAATGATAACTTGATTCCATAACTGCTAACTGCATAACTGATTCAGTAAGTTAATTTAATGAAAGATCCACCAGTCTGATTAAAACGGTCAATCTCTTGTGTCTTTTTGAATAATAATATATAACTCAAAAATAACTCATTTGTTTTTAATCGAACTGCACTGGTTGTGCAGTGTGTTTTTTACTCACTAAATGAACCGGTTCAAACGAGTCAGTTGTACATGAATTGGACTACTTTGGCCATGCTGTATGTTTTTATTCTCTAAAAAGAACCAGTTCATTTAAGAGTCATTTGTTCATGAATTGCATCACAGTGTTTTTATTATACATTTTAATTTTATATTATTAAATTATTAAATGTCTATTCTTAGATTCTTTGGGGGCAGTCGTGGCCTAAAGGTTTGGGAGTCGGACTGGTAACCCAAAGGTTGTGGGTATTTGGAAGAATGTTTTAATCAAACAGATTTCATTCCCCATTGACTACCATTGTATGTATTTTTTCCTACTATGGTAGTCAATGGGGAATGAAATCTGTTTGATTAAAACATTCTTCCAAATATCTTCCTTTGTGTTCAGCAGAACAAATAAACACATAGAGGTTTGAAACAACATGAGGGTGAGTAAATACTGACAGAATTTTCATTTTTGGGTGAACTAACCCTTTAAGCAAGGCACCTAAACCCCCAATCGCTCCCTGGGCGCCACAGGAAAAATGGCTACCCACTGCTCCGGGTGTGTGTGTGTCTACGCTTTGCAGTGTGTGTGTATGTGTGTTCACTTCTCACTAAGTAATGTGTGCGCACTAATTTGGATGGGTTAGGATGCAGTTGGTTATGAGTATATAACCAAAGAGTATGTTGGTTGTTAGTATGTACAGTAGTATGGAGTATGGGTTACCAGACTTGGCCTTCACATGTCACTTTTATTTATTTTTTTAATTTAAGTTTAAAAAAGAACCAGTTCTTAAGAGTTATTTGATTAATTGATGTGAAGATTATGATTAATTAGTTGTTGTTTTTTACCCAGCCTTAAAGCTAAATGTTGAATTTCTTTGTTCACAGACGAATATGAGCCCTTGCCCAAGCCATTCCCAGATCTCACTATTCAGATGAAACATAAGGAGCTTTCCTCTACAAATCAAACATATTAGCTAAAGTCTTCAGTCCCATTAGTAAAAAGCTGGAGGCTATTATTTTCTCTTTCTTTGATTTCCTTCAATCTCACTTGAACACGTTCATGGATTCTGTGCCTGGCATATTAAGCTAACCTCATATGACCCCTGAGGAATCTGATGTATTGAGTTGCATTTTTTCACACTCACTCTGTTCGGCTCATAATTCCTGAATAAAATTGTGAGTTCTCTGGGTTCTTGCATTCCTGACTTCTGTGGTTTGACCTTGATGGCCATCTTGAATGAGGAGCTGCATTCTTAACAGCCTCATACAGGATTACATTGAAATTAAGGTTCATCTGCTCCAAATTAGTAAAAAATGCCACAGTTGTGGAAATTGCTTCTTCAGTAGTTATGTAAAAATTGTAATCTTTACAGTTATTTTTGTGGCTGAACTTATTTCATATGCATTTGTTGGAGTTTCCCTTTCAGATGCAAAATTTATGGGAGGAGAGTATTTCAATTTACTAGTATTTGCGCCATTATGTAATGTTAAAAAAAGCATACCTTAAACAAGATGCTAATTTACACTGCTCTTGGTAGATTGCCTTGGTCTTTATGGAAATGTTCCAGCTACTTTCATTTGCATGTTGTCGGTAGATGACATGCTGAACTTTCCACTCCCATCTACGCTTTTTTGGAATTGCGTTCTAATGCTAATTTGCCCTGTTTAGTAAATCTGGCCACAATGTGATAAATACCACAAGAAATAAAAGCTTTCTCTTCCAGCTATCTCTTGTAAATGATGCAACCGTGACAAGCAACACGGGAACATGCCAAAACGTGTTGTCTGTTAAAACATTTAAAATTATGCTAGCAATGCCTACAAAACATTTAGTATTTACATTAGATTTAGATACAATTTCACAAAAAAAAGTTTTTTTCCAATAGTGTCAACAGTGTAGCAGGATATAAAGCACAGCTCACATAGAACTCACTTTCAACCCAAGCAGCTTTCTGTTGGTCAGTGTGGTGGATTCATGTGACTAACCTGAAAATTAGAACAAATGTAAAATTTGAGCTCTCACTTGAACCTTCTAATTGAACGTGTTCCGATTGGAATGACAGCCTTTAAATTTAAAATTTCGCCGAGCAATGACAAACGTGACCACACACCTAAAGGTGCAGTATGTAATATTGACAGATAACAGTTTAAATGGGTACTGCAGTCCGAATTCAAAATACTGGAGACATTTGTTTCCCGCACCCCATCCTCCTCTGACTTGACACTCATGCGGGTTGCCAGATTGAGGACACACAACTAAAAGGAGAGAGCGCAATTGACAATGGAATGCAATTTGACTTACACACTTGTAAGTTGATGAGTTGATTTATCCGCGTTTTAATATGTTCTAATGTGCTACAATTATTAGATGGAGGCTTAGGCTTTTTAGGTTGGTTAGAATCTGTAATCTCTGACCCATATCATTTGCTGGCTTCCATGGCTCTCAATTAGCTGTGTTTTCCACCAACTGGCAACCACTGATTTCAAAATACTATTGGGTAAATTACCAGTGGGTGGGATCAGAAAGACCAAAACAAAAACAGGTATTCCTAAGACAGGTAAAATAACTGTCTGTAGCATTTTTTTTCTCAGATAAACAAATATAAAACTTAGCATGTTTCCTAAATTTCTGCAAACATACTGTATTATGGTATCTGTATGCTTTAGTAGTCAAAAATTACATACAGCACCTTTAAGAAACATGGTAGCGAGGCCTAAAAACATGTGGTCTGATTTGTTTTCTTGTGGATCTTAGTAATATTAGTGCTCAGTCTCTCAGATCTGATTGGTCTGAAAAGGTTTATTAGGAATTTAACTGGTTTGATATGGTTTCTTGGGGTCTAATGAGGTCTGAAGTGGACTAATATGGTCTGTCTGGGAGGTAGGTCTTCATCCGACCTTCTTTCTGCTTTTCTCTTAAAATAAAACATTCAAACCTCAAACTTTTAAAACTATTTCATACTTTTAGGCCATGCTTTGTCAAGTCATCAAACTTTACCTTTTTTTTTTCTAGTTTCTAGTAATATTTTAACCACTTAATTTTGACTTTATAATATGAAATTCGCTATTTGTGCACACACACAATATAAATGTACAGTACATATGTAGCTGCCTTTAAATTTTGAAAGCAGGTCCCTTATCATATTTGGGGGTCCTTGGCATCAAAAAGCTGAAAGCAACTGGCTTGCTTGATCCGTCACCTGATACAGTGGGTACAGCAGTTTAGCTGGAAAGTTAGTACTTGGTGACCTTCTGTGATTTAAGCTCTGTCAGTGTGAACTCCCTTCAAGATTGAATACACAATGGACTTTGATGTACAGTAGTAGACATGTTAATGTTTTGTGCCCGTGATACTCATTACTGATTAACACACATTGGTCATTCTTTAGGTTGTAGACTCAATTGATTTGTGTTTTTAATGGAGTAAAGATGCAGTCTTTGTTGTTCCAGTTTTTTTTTTTTTTTTTTGAGTGACGAATAATTGAAATTTGTGTTCAGTTCCAGGAACTCGAGCTGGACAGGGAAACCTTGTTAGTAACCAATCGGAGTCTTGCAGAAGACAGCCTTTCGAATCGCCCTCATCTTCAAAACGGCAAGCTGCGATTGGCTGCAAAGTACGAGGAGCTGGCAAAGCTGACCACTGCCTGCAGGGAAAAGCAAAGCCGACTCGGTGAGTCAAAGTTTAGGGTTTTAACTTGTGTGAAAGTGATTCTGTGAAATTACTCCAAGCATCCCTCATTTTCCTCATGGTTCAATACAGATTGGATGTTTTGCTTCTCATGGGTGGGTGATAAATCTGTATCGATATTTATCAGAAAAAGACAATTGACAATATTGATACACTTGAACAGTTTCATCCACTACACACACTTAAGTATGCATGACGCTTGTTGTGTTTTCAGCATCGGCTGTCATACTATATGAGGACAGTCCACATGAACTTCATCAAGCATTTCGTCATTTTATCTGATAAAAGCTGTTATTAAATACACACTGAGACTCAAAGGTCTTCAGGACAAACCGGGCAAGTTAACTTGAGATAAAACAAACATGCAAAATCCTCTTCCTTCTACATTAACGGTATGAAATTAATATTACGATATCTAATCATATGCAAATATTGTGATCCTATTTTTGGCCATATTGCATAGACAGTAAAAGAAATGGACACAGCGACCCCATTGATTTCAACGGAAAAGTCTGAAGCCCGATTATTGCACTTCCTGTCTGATGTCTGAGCGACTGCGCAGGCTCAAACTGAGCTTGACGACGGTCTGACAGTTGAAAATCTTCTAGTAGCTGTGCCCAGATAAATCTGAATCACCTAATTCTTCAAAAACGTTGAAATATTTTGTCCCGTTGCTTTTATGGACTCTCTATTTATGGGCTTCTACCTTGGCTTTGTGCCTCCGTGTCCCCCCGATTGCCTCATAGACAGTAAAAGATTGCCTGCGAGCTTCTCCTCCTACCTATACGGTCTCTATTGTGTGACAGAAAGTCCTGTGGTTATGACGCAATCTTTAGCCTATTTTTACAAAAACGACATCTACGGGGCCGTAACGTAAGATACAAAGTAATGGAGAATTTTATACATTGTCTTTGTTTCTTTTCTGTACATTCACACTGCCGCCGATTTGAGCGCCAAAAGCCGCGTTTCCACTGCAATTACCAGGAACTATTTGTCCCAGGAACTTTTTTCACAGGAACATTTTTTCTCCCAGACCGCTTGGGGACCGATCGGAGATTCAAGCTTTGCTGCTTTTGTGTGCGATTGGTTTACTAACGAGGTAATGGCAGAAAAGAGACGAGCACCCAAAGCGTATTAAGAAAGCTCGTAATGCTAGATATAAAAGTAAACGTTTGTTATCAGCGTACATTGACCGTGAGATGGATGGGACGAATGCGCGCCATCGGGAATAGTGTGGTAAGAACCAATCAGCATGTTCAGCGCACAGCTCCCACCCCGAAAGTTCCTGAACTCTAAAAAACTACTACCTCACCAACAGGGACTTTCTGGGGGGGGATTTTTACCCGGAACTTCATTTAGACCCTGGTTCCTGCGGTGTAAACACACCGAGTGCCACCCCAAAGTCTCTAGTTCCTGGGGAAGGTTCCTGCGGTGGAAACACGGCTAATAAAGCTTTGGCCGCCCTGTCAACGACGCTTGTCAAAAAGTACGGGGAAGCTTGTTGACGCTTTGAATGCTCTGACGTTGCAGGGAGAATAGAAGTGTCACAACATGAAATGTAATAAACAGAAAAAAACAAGCAATACATTGAAGAAACCTTTTTTTAATGACAGCATTTTTATAACCGTTTTGGTCACATTTGGTCAGGAAAAAAATAGTTAACTATTATTATTATTATTATTATTATTATTATTGCGGTCAAATCGGTGTCACCGTGAGCAAATTAATTGCATTCCCGTTTTAAAATGAGCATTCATAAATATTTCAAATAAAAGTTGCGCTCATGCGGTCCCTAAAAGGAAGCAACGTCATAAATGATACGAAACCAGTAGGAAAAGCAGCAACGGCGATGAATAGCTTCTCTTCCATTTTCTCAGAGCTAATGTTTTGGTAGGAACGAAAGTTTACATTCATGTTTCTCCGGAATCAGCCAGCGTGAAGGGCGTCTATATTCCGATTGGTTGCTGGCGTTTTGCTGACGCCTCAAATGTAAAGTTATTCGCCCTAAAAGTGACGCCAAAATGAATGGGAGTCAATGGGATGCTAACAGCAGGTGAAGTTCTGCTACAATGGCGGCACCCGCGAGGCTTCAACTTCCGGCTGACGGATTACCCCCTTGCCATATTGCCCTGCTCTACCCATGTTATATAATAGTTCCGATCTTCTAATATGGTGAGCGTGGAGTGATTACAGAACTGCTCCTGTCACATACTCCGGCCCACCCTGCTTTTTTGTGCTGCCTCTCTGGTAAGGCTTTGTTTAAATTGTGAGCTCAACCCAAATGTGTCCAGACAGAACGCATTTCAGGGAAAAAGTATTCTGTGCTCCTCCCCAGATTAAAGCAATGTTAGGCACATTCATTTTAGCTTGTCGCTAATCTGATGACTGATACCTGATGATACACCAGCTGTTGACTAAGTAGTTTAAGAATAGCATCAGGACACTGCTGTCGTGTGCTTCTGGTGCTAATATTTCAATATCACCAGGCAACATTGTTCCATAATAACACACCCTGACATCCGGAGCTCCTCACTTATTCAAGGCGAGAATGGTTGACAATGGTTGACCTATGCTTGGATCCGTCCAGCTGCGATATCCCCAGCGCTGGAGCGGCTTTACCTTCCATCGCACCCTCGCCAGGGTGGAGTTTTAGGGTCAGGTCCCATAGGGGTGGTCTGGGGCAACAAGGTCCCCACCTGGCTTTCCCACCTCTTTTCAACACCAGCCAGGAATAACTGCCCTCATCTGGACCAGACGTACTTAAGGTGCTCTGGTTTCACTTCCCAAACAGTTCCTCGTGGGTTCACAGTGACTTGTTTTCCTTTTCTCTCAGCGTGGCCAGAATAAGAGAAATATTATTATGTTCTTCTTTCGTCTTCCTCTCTTGGCTGAACGCTCAGCATGATAGTTTCTCACGCCCCATCTTTTTTATTGGCCGGCTGACATCGCATGTCAATTATCTGCTTGTACAACAGAGCGCTTGTGGTTTAGAAATCATCGTTTATTATTGTTTTCTTTATTATTTTAGGCTTCAGAGTTCATAAGGATACTCGGTCGGGATTTGAGTGTTGACTGTTTTCGATGGTTAAATAGTCACGGTGTTCTGAATGTTTATTAAACTAAGGACAATTAATTTGAAGGGGATAACTTAGACTTTAGTTTTACTTTGGTTTGGGAAAACAAACAAAAACATGTTTATAGTAAGGCACTTACAATAGAAGACTTCACTGTAATTCCTGTGGGAGAAATTTGTTCCAGGTAAACTGTGCTTAATGAAAAGTTATGTAACATACCTTCCAGTTTTACTTAAGCAGATATCATGCAAAAGTGAAAGCTTGCTGGGTTTACAGGGCCATGAAATGAATTAAAAAATGTAAATAAAAATAGATAATTCATTGTACCAGTGAAAATTAATGCAGGGTTAGCAACTGGCCCAACTTGGTTATCAGGGGGAAAAATATGCTTCATCATCATTTGTTGAATGAGAGCTGCTATAATTAATAGAAGTTGTACGCAAGCATCTCATTAAAATGAAATTGTGCGTGGAACGTGATGTAAAACAGGCACATCTTTAATTTCAACTGGCAAATAGCTTTGAGCTTTGTGAATAAGATCTATAATGAGACTATTTTAAATAGGCTACAATTGAGCCATGGTTTTGCTCTTAAAGGGATACTCCACTTTTTTTTAGAAATAGGCTCATTTTACTACTCCAGAGTTAAACAGTTGAGTATTACCGTTCTCGAATGCATTCAAACGATTTTCTGATATTTAGAAGAATATCAGTAACCAGACAGTTTCTGGTCTCATTGACTTCCATAGTAGGAAAAAAATGGAAGTCAATGAGACCAGAAACTGTCTTCTTCTAAATATCAGAAAATCGGCTGAATGGATTCGAAAACGGTAAACTCAACTGTTTAACTCTGGGGGAGTTGTAAAATGAGCCTGGTTCCAAAAAAAAGTGGAGTATCCCTTTAAAGAAAAACAGTGAATGAGCTTGCAAACTTGTTGCAGCTCAATTTTAAGTGTATTTAGCATCTTGGAATGTAGGTTGTTTGTGAAATTCCACACAAATTGGCGAAAATGTTTAGTAAATTTGCTTTTCTGTGTGTTTAGGCCAAGTCTAACAACAGGTATCTGTTGTGATGTTTGCATGGGAAACTGCTTAAATGAAGTAGCCCAGCTGGGACCTCAGAGGAAGACTCTTGAAGTCTTTCTCTGGAATTGTTGCTCCGCCATCGCTCTTGGCCTGTTTGGTGTATTCACCCTCGCAACCTGCTGTGTGCATAAATGATTTAGGCATGCGGTGGCTTTACAGACTACGAGATTAGGTTTTTCCTTCTTTTTGCATTAATTCATGTTCGGTGAGGTTGTATATTTCCGTTGTAGCCCACAACATCAACCCACCCACTGTACTTTAGGGCCTACATTCCTGCCCTTTGACCAAAGAAGCTGATATGAATTATTTGTTGACTTTTTTGGCCCCCTTCTCACCATTGTGCAGCCTAACTAGTGATGCAGATCCCTTTGAAAGGGCTTTTGTTTGAGACCCCACCTCCAGTGCCTTTCAAAGAAAAGGCAGAGATTCATATGATAGTCAGAACGTCTCAACCGCCGTACCCACCCCTTCACCCGAGAGCCCGGGCAGCGTCTGGGAACCGAAGTCTTGAGAGAGATTGATGAAAAAAGTTGCCGGAGTGAAATGCCAGCAGGAAATTGAACTGTCGTGAGCGGGCAGAAAAGAGGAGGAGACGGTGGGGTTCCTTAGCTGTCCGACAGAGCAACAAAAGATCAGCGGAGATATCTGCTAGTCCGTTTACACGCTCTGACAGAGCTTGTACAGGAAATTCCCATCTCCATGGCCACACGGGCAGCGGTCCACTCGAGAAACGCTGTTTCACAGGACCTTTTTTTCTTCGCCCTTGCAGCTGCCGGCCAGTGACGGAAGGAGGGTGGAATGTTCACCTTCCTGTCACCATGAAGTGCACATGTACCAGTGCCTCCAGCTGCAGCCGGATGGGTGGGAGAGATTGTTCCCCCCCAACAGCAAACATCTGATTCTCATTTCGTCAGAGCCAAAAGCAAGAATGAAAAACCCTTGGATTGCTCCATCAGCTGAGACCAAAGTTGTGGCTCAGAGACTTGTGAGTTCTTGTGTAATACGCTGTGCCAGCGACAGACCTTAAGAGAAGAATTTGGCTCTGGAAGGTGCACAACTAGTTTCTTGATAGGAATTCAGGGTAACTTGATGATAAAAGTCCCGTCGCTAACATGTTGGGTGGTTTCAAGCTTTCCCATTTGCTTCTAACGCTTTCGGCATTGAAGCTTCTAATCCTTCTGTTCCCCCTCGCATTTGGTCAATGGCACATTCTTGACCTGTACATTTTCTGGAGGGTGACACGGCGCTGGTATATGACCCACTATCCATCCTGCTTGAAAAGCAAAGAGCACCATGAGTGCCCTTTTGTTGTTAACCTAGCGTAACGACACTGCTTCCCCGAGGCCCGAACTGATGACCTTTTACAAACACTACAACCGCATCATTGACCTCTCAACACATACACACAGAACTCTCACCAAACTGGTTGTCAACCACTCCACCTTTTACAAAAAAAAAACTCCCGAGGGGGGTTAGCCGTAATTGCGAGTGAGAAAGGGCATCTTTGTCTCAAAGTGCCTGTAAATCACAGGGCAAAGAGGCATGTCGGGGGAGCCGAAGAGGCCGGGGAACGTTGTAAGAATGCATAGTACTTTCTGATGGAGGAGTTGGTAATTAACAGGATGTGAAGTTGCTCTGGCCGTCTCTCTGTGTTTGAATGCAGGGGGCAGTTATCAAAGCTGGATTAGGTCTATTGAGCTACCACACACATGAGGCCTTAATCACTCAGTGGGGAAAGGGGCCTCTTTTGAAATCAATCTCCTGAGAATCCAACCCAAACTGGGAACTCCATGCCAAAAGCCCTTAGAAAAAAATAAACTTGATACATTATGTTGACATTACTCTTTCACATTGGCTTAAGCTCAGTGACATTGAATGGGAGGAAAACTAAATGCACTGCTGAATATTAGGGAAATAGCTAAATATTTGCATAACAGATATGACTTATAAGCATAAAATGTAATATGGGAATGTTCAATGGTAATACCTTGATATACTAGGTATTAGACAATATTAAAGTGTTAGTTCATCCAAAAATGAAAATTCTGTCAGTATTTACTCACCCTCATGTTGTTCCAACCCCGTAAGACCTTCTTTTGTCTTCGGAACATGAATTAAGATATGTTTGATTAAATCTGAGAGCTGGATCACTCCTGCATACTAGTCCATAGGCTTCTTGAGGGATTGAAACTTGCTGGCCTCGAAAAGTTATTAAAGACATCGTTAAAATAGTCCAAGTGACTACAGTGGCTCAATCTTAAGTTTATCAAATGACGAGAACACCTTTTGTGCGCAAAAACGACTTTATTTCAACTATTCATTTATTTCTCTCTTTGTCTCGAGTCAGGTTACTAGTTTAATAACATAAGCTTCTGTTATTGTACGTCACACGCATCACACACATGACCAGCGTCAGCCAATAGTGAGCCTTCGTGTGACGTAGCTCTACATTATCACACTACGTTAACTGACTAATGGCCCATAGAGAAGGAAGTGAATAGTTGAAATAAAGTCGTTATTTTTGTTTGTTTTTGCGCACAAAAAGTATTCTCGTCGCTTGATAAAGATATGATTGAGCCACTGTAGTCACTCAGACTATTTTAACGATGTCTTTATAGTATGGAGGAGTGATTCAGCTCTCAGATTTCATGAAAAACATCTTAATTCGTGTTCTGAAGATGAACGAAGGTGAACGAAGGAACAACATGAGGGTGAGTAATTACTGACAGAATTTTCATTTTCATGATCCATTTTTGTAATATTGTATCGAATACCTGTTGCTGCATCAGTTTTCGTGTGGTGATATAGTAAAAGCTATGATTTGAAACACGTTTACTATATGGATGACCTATACAGGGACAGATATTTAAATATGCTTTATGTCTGTCTTGTTTAGCAGAAGTACTGTACGATATTTAACGAACGTGTGTAATATAATAATGTATTAATAGACTGTGCGTCTGCTGCGTCACATACACTTCCGTTCAAAGGTTTGTGGTCAATAAATCTTTTTTAATGCTTCTCAAGGAATTCTCTTATGCTCACCAACTCTTTTCTATTTGAATGTATTTTTTAAAATAGAATTTATTCCTTTGATGGCAAAGACGCTGCTTAATATTTTTGTTAAAACTGACATTTTAATTTTCAGGATTCTTTGACGAATAACAGTTCAGAACAGCAATTACTTGTAGAGTTAGAGACGTTTATATAAAGTGAATAGCAAATACAATACAAATTATATTTATTGGAAATTTAATTTTGCAATGATCAAAAACAATGATCAAAAGTGACAGTAAATAATTTAATGTGTCCTTGCTGAAGAAAAGTATTCATTTTTAAAAAATTTAATTCTTATTCAACCCAAACTTTTGATCGCAGTCTATGTAATGATATATATATATATATATAATGTAAATGTATATATATATATATATATATATATACACTTTTAGAAGCTCCAATGATATGATACATGTTCAAAAAAACATAATGTGGTAGTACTTTTTTTGTTAGTGTCATTAGTGGTCATGCAAAATTGTGCAATTTTGTGCAAAAGACATTAGTGTTGTTGAGTCTGTGTGTTGTTGAGTGTGTAGGCATTTTTCTTTTTTGAAGAAAACATGTGTTGACCTATCTGTCAAGCATTTAATTACCCAGAAAGGTCTCCTCAGGCACCTGTATCCCTGTGTTTGGGCTTGCGTGGCGTCCTCACATTGTCTGTTTTGACCCGAGGAAAACCTGAACAAAAGGCCTCCACGAGTACATTCTTCAGAAGGGCGCTGGTGTACTTTCCCCTCTAATTCTACATCAGAAGTGACACTTGAACAGAATTTTGCTGAGCAGGAGCTTTCAAAGAGAAGTGTGAGAACTCCACCTAATGTTCCAAATCTCTATGACTTTCTCCCAAATCAGTGAATAATGACTTTGAATATAGTGCATTAGTCACATGGACTGCTTTTATGGCTCATTTTGATGCCTGTCATGCAGTTTTCCCCCCTTTTTTTTCTTTTGTGTTTTACAGCAAACTGATTGATACAGATTTGGTTGAACTAGCCTTTTTAGAGGATGTGATGTGCAGGTTTTCGCGTGCAAACCCAACGGGGCACATACGCCGTCTGAAGTCATTCCTTTCATTCTGATGACAGGAAAGCAGCCGGTGGTATTTATCTGTAAAGACCACAAAAGAACACCCACCGTTCTGTTATTTTGACAGGAAGTGAGGGAGTGTGTGCGCACACGCTTGCAGAGAAGAGAGCGTTTCAACTTTCCACGTGTATATGCTCACACATTTATCAAGCCTATTAAAATTAGCTGTGCCAAGAATTCCATTAAACGAAGCCAACGTGAACTAAACTGCGGGATTAATTTCAGATAATCAATTATTCCAAACAGTTGTCACTCTTGTACTTGTATACCGTTCATCATTGTGGCAGTACACCGTATTATGAGTTATAGAAAAGGAAAATATTCTTGAATGAATGAATGATGTGATGACACAGCAGCATTAGCTTGCACCACCAACAAAAAGTGTTGCGTTTCAAGGTTGCTTTACACTGACAGAAGTCCTTGTGTAAATAGCCCTTTCCTTCCGTGCATAGTAATGAGTTCAACCCATCAACGTGTGACTCGGGTTGACAGGGTGTGTAGCGTTGAAAAATTTACTGGTCCACTGAGTCTTGCATGCTAGGTCCATTTCACTGCTCAAGACTTGGAGAATCTGTTTTCTTATTTTTCATTTATCCTCAATTAATCATTCACAAGCTTGAGCTAATATCTTGTGCTTTGAGGCATGCTCATGCATATTTTACATAATAATTTGGAATCTCACCTAGTTAGATACAAATAATTAGGTTTCAATTCACTACAAAAGGCTTTGGCATGACAAAAAAAGATATATATTATTAAAGTCCCTATAAAGTCAAAATTAAGTATGTGTTCTGAGTTTGTTTCACACCACAGAAAAATTAGCCACCCAGCCCAATTTGAATGATTAAAAAAAGCCGGCAAGTACAAAAAAAATCTATCAAAATCTTGAAAAAATATCAGTATTCTCTACTCTCAAACGCTGGGGACGTGTCCGCTGGCTGTGCTGAAACCACGCCCACTCGCAGGAAAGCTGCCGACGGTGATATTAGGTGATACTGCTTTCGGGACGGGAGGATGAAGGCCGAGGCGGGAGGTAGTCGGTTCGGCCCCTTTCACCAGTAACAGCGGATTATCAGTTATCTCTGACGAAAGTTTATAAAATGATCACTACAGAGGCGGTGTTATGGCGCTTTTCCACTGCATGGTACGATACGATTCGGTTCCGAACGGCACGCTTTGGCGCTTTTCCACTGCATGGTACGGTACGGCTTGGTTTGGCTCGGCTCACTTATGGTGCGTTTCCACTGCATGGTACGGTCCGTTATGGCTTGCTTCGGCTCGCTTTAAATGTAGGGCTGGGTAATAAATATCGATTTCTCGATATTAATCGATTCTCATTTTACGAACCGATATCGATTCTTAAATCTCAAGAATCGATTAGTCATCCTGTTTCATTTGAATGAATGGGACATTGTATAGCGGCTGCACGCATCCAAAAAATCCCAATAATCTTTGTCCTTTGTTACTATTGAAATGAAACAAAGTCTCAATTTTCAAATTACGTCCATTTTCTTTAGAAATTCAAAAACATAAATAACGTTTTGGCGCTGTGGCGTGAGATCGCTCTGGCGCAGCTCAAGAGAAGCAGCAGCACAAGATCTCTCTTCCGGCTTAATAATAGCAGTTATAGTGCGAAATAAATATGAATGAGCATCTGAAAGTGTGTTAAAGATAGAGTACAACTTATCGAAATCCGTATCATGTCACATTGATTTGCTCTATCAACGTTTCAACTGTGGAAAGACGTATTGATATTGTTATTGTCAAATATATATATATATATATATATATATATATATATATAATGTTAAATATAAATACCAGATGAAAAGCTGAAGTACTAAAATGACTGAAACTAAAACTAAAATAAAAATAAATTAATGTTACATAGAAAAGCACATAAAATTACTTAAAGTTCAACTAAAATTAAAATCAACTGAAAATAACAATAAAAACTACTTCTAAGTATTATAATAGTAAAAATGACAAAAGCACATATCAAATGAACTGAAAATATAATAAAAGCTAATTCAAAATATTAAAAGATACTGTTATTTTAAATATACTGTTATTTTTTTAAATATTAAATTACATTACATTCCAGGTTATTAATTCCATTACTTTGGCAGTAATTCCACAGTAGGTGTTCTCTTCTATCTAACTGCACTCTTGGAAATGTCTTGTAAAATCTACAATATCATACTGTATTTCTATAGTGCAAATGCACTATGAAGGTACCCAGCATGCAGTGCGGCTTGAATAGATTATGCTGTTTTCATTTGTCACACTTCTGACTTGGCTAGATCAGAAATTTGAATATGAATACAAAAATATGTTATTGCTCCAGCACTTAAGGATTCCTTTGTGAAAAAGTGTGCTTAATTGTATTGAATTTGTTCTTCAAATTAACATTAAATTAAAGACTTTAAAGTAGTTAAAGTAGTTAAGTAGTTAAATCATTAAAGAAGTACACTTATTTTGACGTGTTGATGACTAACACATCAAAGCATATGTGCTTGATTATAAGACAGAAGTAATTATCAAATTACATATTCTACTTAAGTGGAAGTTCAACTCATTGCATTTTATATACATTCAACTATAGTATTTACATTTAATTGAAATTAACATGCAATTAAGTGACCAAAAACATGCTTTTCATCTAAGTATATTCTTAGAAATTATGTAATTTCCCCTTCCGGAGACACTCAATACAATGCATTTCTTTTAAAAATGCTAAAAGAATTCTAAACCTGACCTCAAAAGACCTTTTGTTTGGAACAAAACAATTGTGTTCAGTCAATGAAATCAATTAGCATTATGTATTCACGGAGAGGGTGGTGGGGCAGAACCTGTCTCTTTGTCTATTGATCTATGAAGGTCAGCTTAGATGAATGATGATTTTCTTTCTCTGATTGGCCATTTCATTCATGCATCTAATCGGTTGTATTTGCCTTTGTTTCTGTTTTTGGATCCATGTGACCACTTCAAGCTGAGGACAGTGATCTGACATGTTACAATAATAGCAATGGATTTTTAGCTTCATAACCATTAGTAGCCATTGGGACTGCTAAATCCAGAAGCCCCAGGTCACATCACTGACTCAAGTGGTCTTCTTGCCGTGGACCGGACGCCCCGCAGCACATCTACATGGTTTCTCCCCAGTATGTAGGTCACCCACAGCTGCTCCCCAAGTGTTTGTTTGGCTGTATGTCGCCTTCCATTACCGTTTCATCGCGTGGGTCTCCGGGGTCATGCACGTGGTGTGCCACTCCCCCCTCGCTCACGCTTACATGCCTCAGCAGTCACAGGGCCACAACGTACAGATACACATGAATGCATGTGACATAGTGGGCTGTTGATCATTCATGTTCTGCGAGCAGGACATATAAAAGGCTTTTTTGTGAGTTATTGGCAAGGCGTTTGCCTGACTGATCTGAGAGAGTGTTGGCATCAATACATTGTAGTGACGAGATGAATTAAGGATGAAGCTCATCATATAAGAGTCAGTGGGAGAAACTTAAATAGATTATATAGAATGGAATGGCAATGGTATAATAATGGTATGCTTCAGTAGATGAATGGTATTACCATGGCTATTTGGACGTGGTATTATGGTGTTGCCATGTTACCAGCACAAATTTATATGTAATAATTGTGTCATTCTAAACCATTGGCATGGTAATGCCATTCTTCTATTGAAGCATACCATTATTAATTAAGCAATTCATACTTTTTCAAATTAAATGATGTACTGTAATGTTTCACTTTATAAATGGTAGAGTTAATAACTTTTTACTGTAGTACTTTCAATTTTTTTTCCAAATTAGTTTATAACAGTTTTGGGATACCATGCTGGAGATTATGATAATCATTCAGTACCATTATAATTACCATATGATACATTGTACCATGGTGCCTCCACAGTAATTTTAACAAGAGCATTTGCGTCCTGGCTGTAATAGATGTTTGTTTGGGCGCAAATGGTGTCATTTCCTTGACCTATCTATGACCTCGATGGCCACTAGCTCAGCTTTTCACATCCCCTGTGGTCTCAACACATCTGCACATTAGCATAATTGCCGGTTGCCATAGCAACCCCAGCACAACACTTATAGGTCCCGAGCCCCTCACTCTCGTCAGTGGACATGAGCTAACAGAAAGTGATTGCAGGCACCCTCACCCTCAGGGCACTGCAATAACACTGTAAAGAGACCTGAGTGCAGCATCAGTCCTGCACTTCACACAAAGACTCAAGCAGTGGTGCTTCTTCACAGCTGAACACACTCATGATATGTTTTCACACACTGTTGTGGCGGTCTTTTGTCCTGTTGGCACAGTTACCAGCCCCTGGGAGATCTGTTTGTGTAGCGGGACACTGTCAGCTTAAGTTTTTCTTTTAATACATGAATGTTCTATTTATTACAACATGCACCAAAAGTACATTTTTAAAAGAGGACCTATTATGCTTTTTTAAAGGTCTGAAAAGTTACAAAGCAAAAAATCATTCTAAAAGGTGTTATTCTCTATATCGGTGTGCACTGTTTCAGAACTCCCCCTTGTAGTCTTGAGTTTTCTTCTGGGAAAGGCCTGTTTAAAGAGCCCCTATCATGGTTTTTTGAAAATGACTGTTCATATGGTGTGGAATATAGCTCTAAGGGAATGAAAACATCCTGCAAAGATTTATATCTGAAAGTGCACCGTATATAAAGTTATTGTCTTTCAAAAGTGAGAGTTGACTCTGAGTCTATGAAATGAATTGTTTTTGAAACGAGTCATTAGCTGTTACATCGTGACGTAGAGACATACTGGCCACGCCCAGTTACTGCGCGCGCAGACGGAAGTGTAAACTTGAAGTCTACACATTCAAATACTTCATCATAGCATCATGTCGATAAGACGCTGTGTTCTACAATGCAAAGATAGTTCAGCCACTTTGTTTTCATTTACCAGGGACGAGCATGTGAAGAATCGGTGGTTAGAGTTCATATTTGCAACGATACCACAACAGTATAGCCCGATTGTGTTCTCATCATTTTATTGACGAATAATGTTAGTTCAAAAACATAAATGAATTCAAATGTGGATTCGCAAGCGGTTGTTCCTGAAGGAGGGCTCAGTAACTTACTTACCCAGTGTATATGGATCAGCTTCCTCCTTCGAATCACAACCTGTAAGTATTATTAGAAATAGTTGCTTTTATGGGTTTTAAACAGTTTTGTTGCGTCGGGCGTGAGGCAGTATGTGTGTGTGTGTGTGTAAGTTACGCTCAGCGTGGCTTCTAGGTCTCCAATGTCAATTTTTTTTTTAAATATGTGAAATGTTTGTCGCTGTTATTGGAGTTGTCATAAAGAATAGAGCGTCTTGTAGTACTGCAGTGCTTTATCAATATGTTTATTATGCTAACAAACAATAACTGACTGGGTCTGTTATCTGACCAATCACCGCCGATTAGCGTCACGCAAAGGAGTGGTTTGGAAAAATGAGTCGTACGAATCATTTGGGAGTCGGTGAGCAAATCAGTTAAAAATAAATGCATATTACAAGACAAATAAAGTGTTTTTTATCCTTGCATGCATGTTAAACTGTTTTTGGGAACTCCTAAAACAAAAATAGGAACATTTCAAATGCTATGATAGGGGCTCTTTAAGTTGCATTAGTGTGTTGAAACTCGTGGTTATGGTAAGGTAAGTGACATTTCTCGAAGCACTCGAACCAGTAACAACACACTGGTCCAGCTAACCAATCAGAACACACTGAGCTTTTCAGAAGGAGGGGCTAGAGACTATTAGCCTGACTACGTCAGACTTCCTAATTTCGCTAATTTCATTTCTCTCCTGTAGTCAGTCTGAGATAGCAGCCTATCTTTCAGTTTTCCACAGGTCTTCGGACGGCCGACCAATCAACGAACAGAGGGCGGGCTGAGAGCCATGATGTAGACGCTAAGCGCCGAGTTTTACATTGTAGGTCAGAGAAATCGAAAACCGAAACGACCGCGGAAATGGAAAACAAGTCACGGGATGCATGAATGCACCTTTCGTTTCCAGTCCTTCTGGTCTTTTCTAGCAAAAATAAGTTTAGAGGCCGTTATTGTACCGTGGATGCGTAACCTGCAATAATCTGCAAAAGTCGTTTACATCCATGTTCACTCCGGTATTTTGCTCGCATCATCAAGTGTTTAGCTACATAGACGGTGGGCCGAGGGGAGATTTCGTGTTTTCAGACGATCTGTGGGGATGGATAACCCAGTTTTTATATATATAACCATTACACTTTTCAACAAAACAAATAAAAATGGTTGCCACTCACATATTTTGCACATTACTATAATATCTGTAACTTTCTCCAGGTTATTTTCCCGGCGAATAGAGCAGGCATGCATGACGCTGTCTGTGCACATCTTTTCGAGAAGTGATTTTAGCCCAGGAAAGATTGAACTTGTTAACTCATTTTGCCCACTTATGTAACAGTGAATGTACACAATGTGAATGTAGAGGTAACGTTATGCATTCTCACTGTTTTATTTTATGTAACCATAAGTTAAGTTACCGTTCTGGGGTGCGTTTCCCGTACAACGACGTAGTTTGCTGATTCACTACCATAGTACGATGCATCGTTGGAAAAATCAACTAGCTAGTCACGACTGTTTCCCGAAACCCACTGTCGCAAAGTATGGTTCAACCACGTTGGTTTCGCACGTGGTGGAGTAATAATACTTTTAAGGGAACTGTTTGAGATCCAATTAACGTTAGATCTGTTTTATATAAATTACAGACATGTCATCTGAGGAATATTTCTAATTGTTCTCAGTTGTTTTGCTTTATTACCAGACTCATTATTTGGCTCGTTCTTACATAGTAGAGCAGGTTCGCACATGCGCACTCTTCAAACACGTTACTTCCAATCTTTTGACAAACTAAAAGACGTAAATTACATCTGTATGTATTCTAAATAAAAGACACCGGTTGTACTGAATGTCAGCTTGCTTATTTTGCTCAAGATAAGGATTTATTACCTTCAAATGTGATGCAATATAGAAACGATGCCTCTAACCACAGGTCGAGAGCTGTCGTTCAAACCATACAACTTTGCGATGCTGTTTGCGAGTCGAAACAACGACTCGTTGAACTATGCTGATATTGATAACGATGGAACTTGCGACCATAGTTGGCAAACGATGCTTTGGGGAAACGCACCCCAGATTTCATACATTTGATCCATGGTATTGCTTGGGCATACATCAACATCAAAAAAAACCATAGACATCTACAGCAGGCTACATCGTTAAAATAGCTTAAATTATAAAGTTATGAAACTTTACTTTGCCCTTAGCCAAAACAATTTGCCAAGGAACAAATTGCAGATTAATGAGACCAAATATCGCCCGTTAGATATACACAAGACGAATTATATATCACGTTTAACCACTAGACATCAGAGCCAGTGGCAAACGCCCGAAGCTTTACAGTGGAAGTTTGATCATAGATTTGAGTTCGATGCATGATGTCGGTGGTTCGATACGGCTGTGTCGGCACATAACATACGTCATAAATAAACTTATCTGATTGGCTTACGGGTAACCAATGATTTAAATCTTCAGAGAAGTGCCGCCTAGCGAAAGAGAAAAAAGTTCTCTATTATGCCATTCAAGACTCTGTCTACGAAGCAAAGTGAAGTAGCAGAGTCTGGTATTACCAGGCTGAGAGACTATAGCGTTAATGATATATTGAAAAGAGAGGTGCTGCAACAATGTAAAGAATGTGAAATTTTTTCTTTTGTTTTAACCGTGAAGAATGTAAACCTATTGTAATAGACCCTAAAAACAAAATCAAGACACTCTAAAAGGGTATAATATGGCCTCATTAAAATAAAGGGGATTTCAACAGCAATAGAAGAACCATTTTTGGTTCCCCAAAGAACCTTTCAGTGAACATGTTTCTACTTTAAAGAACCTTTTGTGGAATAAAAAGTTTCCATGGATGTTAAAGGCTCTTAATGGATTCATAGATGCCAATAAAAAGCTTAATTTTTAAAAGTGTAGTCATACTATATTTCAGACCTTTATTTAGTCAAATGATAGCGTTATGCGAAAAACAGATCTCTTAAATCTCATGCATGGTTTCACGCTCAAATGTGTTACAATTCTTGACAGACTGACAGCGTAGTGAGGAACCTGTTAACTCTGTGTATTCTAAGCGCACACTGCGGTTATGTCATCTGTCACTGTAAATTATCAAGCTCTTTAAACTGGGTTGATTCTGATTGGCTGACAATGTTTTTATCATTTATCAGCTTGAAAAAATTGTTCTGAAAGTGATTCCAATGATATTGTTATCGTAATATGATCTATGCTATGTTATGAAAACAATGTAATGATGTATGTGTTGTGTAAAGTTACTCAAAACTATGGTATATTGTTGTCTTTTTCCCTTTCATTGCCATTGGACTGTTATGCTTTGCATAATTTTATTGGTAATTCCTTTTTAGTTTGGATTTTGGTTCAGATTGAAATAATGTAAGTTGACCAGTGTTTATTGTTATAATTTTTTTTTATCTTTTGACAAAAACAAAATTGTCATGGCAACCCGTGACATTCTACTCTGAGCTATCCTAGAATTGACAACACTATCATCGCCGAAATGAATCTGCAGCAGTCAGGTGGTGCAAGTCACTTTAAGTTAAATTCATTATTCAGTCCCTCCAGGATTTCGCGATGTCGCGATCGCAACTATTAACGCAACTTCAACAAATCCACGTGAATTCAGTGCGCCTTGCAATTTTGAAAAATCACCGCAACTTTTCTGCAACTTTGACGAATCATCGCGCCGCGGTCTCCTGCAAAGCGTCGTCATACGTCAGCAAACTCACTTGTTTTGTTCAGAAGACGCAGCAGATGTGGACTGCCAACGTCTCACATTTAGGCTACCTACAAAAATAAAAGAAAAGGCCAATGTTGCCAACTTAGTCTTTGTCGCTATAATTAGTGATATAAAAAAGCGACTAGAGAAAAATCTAGCGGCTTTTTGGACAAACCTCAGTAACCAAATGTTGCCAGCACAATCCTGCGAGCGCGAGGTTTGCTTTCTCCCTGCCGTCACACCTCTCTCTGCGTCCCTGTTCAGTGAACGGCTGCAGTAGAGGAGCAGCACGGCAGCTGACAGACGCGAATGAGCAGTGTTGTTTCCACGGACTTATCACTTATCTGCTTCTCTTTTGTTTTATATTTAACGAATTGAGTTTGACCATTTTATTTTCCTTTCTTTTCTTGTGTTTATCACTTGTAATAGGCTACTCACTATCACAGTGCATTAGTTCACCCAGTTCCCGAACTCTCTCAATTCAGAAAATTTTACACATTAAAAATAGCTAGCCGACTCGTTCTATTATCTGACAAAAAAAAAAAAAAGCAAATGAGAACAGCTTTATTGGATATGCGGCTATATGATATTATATTAGCTATATTAAAATACATTATCAAACATTTGGTTTTTCCACCATTTAACTTTAGTGGCTATTCCTAAAACTGTATTTTGCACTTTATTAGTATTGGCATCTTTCAACATAAATGCTGCTTAATGTTTGTGAGGTTCTGCACATTGACTTTTTTGCAGGTGCAGATCTTGTTTAAAAAAAAAAAAGAAGCTTAGTTTGTTAGGTTTTGCTGTGTCTTTAAATCGTTTGTTTTGCCTTTTATGGTTACTAATGGTTAGTTAGTTTGTTCAAAGTGTGTGACTTTGTCTCTTAAGTCAATTCTGGACTACAATAGAGCAGATGCAGATGATGAACAGTGTTTTCTGTGGGACATAGTCCCTTTGGGGTGGACTTTGGACTTTTCTCTCTTAGTAAACCTATAACATGCACAAAAAAATATAACACAATAAAGGAAAGGGGAAAAGCCAAAAATCATAATATGGGCATTTTAAGTAAAAATCTATCTATCTTTGCCGTTTTAACCTATAAAAACATGCAGAAGAACATCGCAACTTTTATCGCAACTTTTTAAAAAAGCGGCCGCAACATCAGGCATTTTAGGCCGCAACAATCACAAAAAAGGCCCGCGAAATCCTGGAGGGACTGATTATTATTGTAACGTTATGTGCTTTGAGATAGTGCTGTGTTGAAAAAAACGATTTACCAATTCTGAATCGATTTTCGTATTAATTTCTAAAGATCGATTCGTAACTCAGAGAATCGATTTATTAATAGGCCTACATTTTCCCCGTGAACTTTAACTTGCCGCGACTCGTAGATGTGCGCATTAAAAGCTTTCACTTAGCGCGCACATTGTTACGACAATGGACTTTGATTCATTAAACCGTTCATTCAACGAACACGTTCAAAAAAAGCAGATTCAATGTAATAGATGTAATGAAACAACTTCAAGGTGTTAATTATTTTAACTTTGAGTTCCACTCAGCTGAGCAGCAATGCGTCGCATGGGCAAATGGCATTGATTTATATCCCCGCGGCTTCCTCGTGCTGTGGGATGCTGATCAGCGCTGCTACTGACGCGCATTTTTGGTAAATGTAAATACCCGTAACGTGAACGTTAAAAGGATGATTCGACGACTATTTCGCGTTCCTTTGACACGGCACGGCAAGCTTTCCACGAATACATATGACTTCAAAGACAGACGCAGGTAATCGCACGCGCTCTGCCAATATCTTTCATTCACTGTCTGTGCGAAGCCTAGGCTACACATCACCACGATAAACGGTCTCGTTATCATTATGAACTTGTCTAACATTCAATACACATGCATGAAGAAGTTCTAAACAAGAAGGGTATAGCCTTATAAAAAACGTTAAAGGGTTAGTTCACCCAAAAATGAAAATTAAGTCATTAATTACTCACCCCCATGCTGTACCAACCCCGTAAGACCTTCGTTCGTCTTCGGAACACAAATAAAGATATTTTTGATTAAATTTGAGAGCTGTATAACTACCACATTGGCTCCTAAGGGACTGCCTCTTGACGGCCCAGAAAGTCAATGAAGAAAATGTTTAAATATCCCAAGTGACTACCGTGACTCAACTATATGTTTATCAAGCGACGAGAATACTTTTTGTGCGAAAAAACAAACAAAAATAACGAGTTTATTCGACTATTCCTTTTCTTCCTTGTAGGCCAGAAACGAGACTTCCTTAGATTTCCACGACGCATGCGCGAGAACTGAACTGAAGTAGCTCTGAAGTAGTGTAAGCAGATCGCAATTCTCGCGCATGCGTCATGGAAATCTAAGGAAGTCTCGTTTCTGGCCTACAAGGAAGAAAAGGAATAGTCGAATAAACTCGTTATTTTTGTTTGTTTTTTCGCACAAAAAGTATTCTCGTCGCTTGATAAACATATAGTTGAGTCATGGTAGTCACTTGGGATATTTAAACATTTTCTTCATTGACTTTCTGGGCCGTCAAGAGGCAGTCCCTTAGGAGCCAATGTGGTAGTTATACAGCTCTCAAATTTAATCAAAAATATCTTTATTTGTGTTCCGAAGACGAACGAAGGTCTTACGGGGTTGGTACAGCATGGGGGTGAGTAATTAATGACTTAATTTTCATTTTTGGGTGAACTAACCCTTTAATATCACGGTTCCTGCGGTTACTTGCAATCCTCCTGCTAAAATAGCCTACCTCTGCGTCCTCTGTCGTCTACACCAGTGCAAGTTAGTGAAAGCAGTTGTATCAACACGGAAGGGGGATTGTTCTTTACAACAATCAATAATACATTAATTTGCAGTTGAATGTCTATAATAATAGTATCAATATGTTGCATAACTACAGTCCTGTAATTCAGGTAAACAGCTGGAAAAAAATACTTTTTTCAAAAACAATTATCTAAATCTAGAAGATCGGATCGAATCGAATAATGATAATCGATTCAAGATCTTGAGAATCGGAATCGAATCGATTCTTGAAATTTGAATCGAAACCCAGCTCTACTTTGAGACTCAAGGTAGTTTAATGCCATCTCTCGTTAAGCTTTGCAGTCTCTGCTGTGTGTGTGTGTGTTCATGTGTTTTGGAAGAGGTGCGGCTTTAGAGAGCGCTCTAAAGGAAGGGTGCGTTCTTATGCTTTCAAAGCTAGTTTGCTATTGCTAGCCTCTCTGAAATTGCCTACCCTACCTTTAAATGTACAGACTGATCTCATGAAATGGCGTGTGTATGACACGCCAATTCGTATTTCCATTTTTGGCATGCTATCAACACGCTTAAACGCTTTTCAGTGTGTTTATGAATGCCGTTTTACAATACTGTATATAAATCCCTAAACCTACCCGTCACTGGGGTTAATAGCATTTATGAGTCTTCCCCTACCATCCTAGGAAAAATAATTTCGCTCCCCAGATGTAGATCTACATTTTGCTTCGTTTCGCTCGGAGATTTAACGGCGTGTACATACACGCGGAACCACTCGGACATTCAACGACGTAAACATACACGCATCCACGTGGATAGCTCAAAATGCGTATAGATGTGTGTTCACGCAAATGTCATGTTGAAATGGATTACTGGTATTTTTGGGGGAGAGTTCAGTTTTATGAGGAGGTGTTTAGTTTTCCATCTCACTGCAATGAAACTGGCCAACTAATGAGATTGATGCCTTTGGTCACATGCTCAGAGCTGGCGCTCAGGTTTACAGCATTATGGACAGTGAACAGTCAAAAAAAGGATTTTAGTTCTCTTTGTTCAGTTTCATTAATTAAAATGAGCATATACAACACAATCCTTCATAGAAGTGATTCCAGCTTAATTTCATTAAATGTAATCAATGTAATCTTTTAAAAATTTGGTTTACCAAATTTTTTTTAAAATTGAGTCAACATGAATATTTTTCGTTCGTCTTAAACGGATGTCACTCAAAAAGATGAATTTTGGCCTTTTGTTAAAATAATTAATTAAAATAAGCAAAAGTAACATGATTGTTTAATATTGTCACAACTTAATTTATTTGTGTTCAATCAACCTAATTCATTTGTGTGAAATCTACATGAATCATTGTTGTTGACATCTAACTGGGCAGTGGATCTGTAGTTCCCAGCATGCTTTGCAAGGGACTGCATTAAGAGGGTCAATTTATGGGAAAAGTTTTCAGTAAATGGAAAGATGTTAGTTAATGTTAGTGTTTTATTCAGTTATGTTAGAAACTTAGAGTACTTTCTGTAATGTTTTTGAATTTTGTGGTTACCATTATGCAGAAAAGTGGTGACTGTGTTTAGGTCAGTATTGTGTTCACACTCTATATTACACTATATGTGCTTTAAACCTCCTCTTCAGGCTGTGGGTAGTCAGTATGCACTATGCGTAAACCTCACTCACAGTCCTGCACAAGTAATATAATATTACTATGTAAAAAATAGTTTAAAAGTGTCTATCATTAGAAGTGACCATAGAGTCAAAATAAGTAAAATTATAATGTTGGTGAATTAAGGCAGGACAAAACTAAATGTAGTTAACCTGACAAAACTTTATCTAGTAGGAATGACTAAATTCATTTAAATTCATACAACAAGATTACAACAAATTATTTCAAACTAATTTAAGTTTGTTGGAAAAATTTAATTCAATTTTGTGGAAAACCTTTCCTTAATTTATTTAAGTTTGTTCAACAGATTATTTTTTTTGAGTGAATAGCAGAGGAAGAATCCGGAACCGGCTCTCTTGTCTCTCTACTCTTAAGGTGATGATACACAGGGCAACTTTTTGAGCAATGTTGCTGGGCAATGTTGGCATCAACGGGCAACCAGATGAGACACAGGGCCGATCTAAACGATCAAAATCATCCAGATAGACATGTATTGCCCATTTTCAATGGGAAATTGCTCAAGAAACAATCATTTGGCAAGATTGGCTAGCAACATTGCTCAAAAGTTGCCCGGTGTATCATCATCTTTAGTGTTAGAAATGGAAATGTGCATGCCGCTGCCATTTTGTGCTGCTGTATTTCTGTTTCTCTGTAAGCGCCACTTACCGTCAAAGCATTTTCCCCCTGCAGATATCGATAACGGCTCATTTTGGTAAATGAGATGATAACTCGGTAGTGAGTGATTGAGTCCTTTTTGGGAATTTGTTCAACCAATGAACTGAAAACAGCTGTCTCAAAAGTATGATTCACTCACTCTATATAACAGGAGGTTGTCTATTTATTATCTACATTATTTTGTGTTGTCTTTCACATGTGTTGTCGTGGGGCTGTGGATCTAGCAGTGGGGCAACTGGGGTGCTACAGAGTCACAATGATATCTATAGAAATAACTTTCACTCATAACTTTCACTCCTCGCAGTGTCATGTTGAGAATTGAAACTGACTGAGATGAAATCTTTTTGGTTTTTCCAGAGGCCTTCACAGAGAAGCACAGCCCTCAGACTGCCCACAATCTGCTCCAGGAGGAGGTCGCACGTGCCGAAGAACAGTCTGAGGTGATTTAAAAGTCCTTTAAATCCTCTATATCTCCAGAAACTCTTTCTGTGTCTTTTATGCTCAGTCCCCTCAGTACAGTAAAATTTTGACATGTTGTTTTTTAGCATTGAATGCACTTTTGAATGAACATGCCCTGTTCACTGAACCAGAACAAAGCAGAGTGAAAGCCTGACAAAAGTGCAGAAAGTCTTTACTCTACATGACACTATCCTTGTTTACACTGAACCGCTCTGAATATAAGGGTGACGTGAAGGTGAAAATCCACTCTAAAAATCCACTAACCTCTACACTACTTACAAAGATGGATCTGTGATCTAATCAATGATTTAAAGCATCGACAGCCTGTGTGTCATAAATAAGAGATGAGGCTAACACATCAGAGCTGATGTCATGTCTCCAGTACTGTGGTTTGTCCCAGAAGTGGAAAACCAGCACTCCCAACATTTCATTAAGAACATTTCTCCTCACATGGTGTAAGATTATTTTTCCTGCTACTGTTGATATACAGTGTATAACTAAACCTATACACTGTAAAAAAAAATATTTTCAAGATTTGTTATCACAACATATTTTCTTTTGTCAAATCAACTTAAATAATTTATTTAGTTTAGATAACTTAAAAATTAATCTCCATTGTATTAACTCACTTTTTCCAGTTCAAGCAGGTTACTTCCTTTTTTAAGTTAAACCAACAATATTTTTTTACAGTGTTCTAGGTGAATTTTAGTGTAATGTCATCATGCATTTGCTAGATTGGTTGCGTATTGGCCCAAGTCATACTATACAAGTCTCAATATTATTCCCTTCTTCAATATAAACTGTAAAAAAAAAAATATTTTCAAGATTTGTTATCACATTTCTTTCTTTTGTCAAATCAACTTAAATAATTTATTTAGTTGAGATAACTTATTATTGTGAGTTTCTGATGATTAAATCAATCTCCTTAATTGTATTAACTCAGTTTTTCCAGTTCAGTCAACTTAAAATTTTAAGGCAACCAGGTTACTTACTTTTTTAAGTTGAACCAACAATATGTTTTACAGTGTATGATACTTCTTTTTTGTTTTTGCCCACCAGGCAAAAAATGCATTTCTGATTTCTTAAAGTAATAGTACTCAAGAGGTTGCTTTATTTGAGCTGTAGCACAGGAACAGGACAAGTTTGAAGTAATAGACTGTACAAATTGTTCAATATGAATACAACAGTTGTTCTAATATCAGCCCTCGCGGTCTCAGAAGCATGAAAATGGTTTCATCTGTTTGTATGGATATAATTACATTTTGCCTTACAATGTCTGTGTATCCCTGTTTTTCATCCATGAGCTCATGTTCCTTGTTAACGTTCATTACTAGTGTTGGGAAATCAGGCTTGTTTGCACATATCGATTCCTTTGAACAGTTTCTATTATTTAGGTAAAAAAAAAAAAAAGGATTCAGGTATTTGTTGCAAATTACTACTGTTCAAAAGTTCGGGGTTTGTGAGAATTGTTTGTTTTATGAAAAAAGTCTATTTATTTGAGTAAAAATACAGTAAAATAATATGTATTATTGAGAAATATCATTACAACTTAGATGAGTTGTTTTCTATTTTAATATATTTTAAAATGTTACCTTTTCCTGTGATGGCAATGCTGACTTGTTAGTCTTCGGTGTCACATGATCCTTCAAAAATCATTTTAATATGCATATTTGGTTTTTTGAGGAAACCATGATGCATTTTTTCAGGTTTTTTTTGATGAAAAGAAATCTTTCGTAACAATGATAATTAACTATAATTAACAAAAAGCAAGGCAAAAAAATAGTTTCTTTGTGTTTTAGTAAAAGGCTATTTATTAAACCTGTTTCACATGCAGATCAATGAGTTAGCGAGTTGTTGACTCAAAACTATGCGTTTGAATGGATTCATGGGAAAAAAAATTGACTCGGTGGAACGATTTCTCCACAAATTGAACATGGCTAATCATTACGTGATATGTTAGCATCATAGACTATTCAACAAAGGGCTTAAAACAGCTCAGCACAACATGTGCCATTGGAAAATACTTCTTAGATGTGTTCTCTTGTTGTTGTCTCAGCCACCCACAGCTGTGTCTGATTGAGCTACGTTGGATTATCCATCCCTAAGCTGTAAACAAGCACTGTGTCTTCCACCTCACACAGGCCCGATCGATAGCTCTGTGACTTTGTCATTAATGCCCCTGCCGTCATGATTGATGATCTCACTCCGTCGTAAGTAAGCTGTACGGAGAGCCAGCCTTCAGAAGGACCCGGGCCGTGCCAGATAAAGTATCAGACTGACACGTGTGTTTAAAGCTGTGGATTCCCACAGGACTTGCATATTCTATTAGTCAGGAAAAGGACTGACAGCAACCGTTCAGACTGCTCTTATATGAAACTATAAAATTTTAATGATGCCTTGATTGAGGAGTTATAAAGAGTTAATAAACAGCAGGAGAACACACAAAACACTTTAAGACCATTAAGACAAACAGACATGATTTAAAAACATTGTTTGGGATACTTAGTGTTCATGCAATAGTAATTTTACTTTTGATTACACTTGGAAACCCCACTGAGGTAAGGCATCATTACTGTTGCTCATGCTTGAGCGATTTCAACAACCCCCTGACCCTAAGTAATAACTTGTAATGTAGTGTTTGCCATGTTTGTTTGTTTAGAAAGATGTGCTATGACTACGCTATCTCACGACCAATTCGTACGAATTCGACGAATGATTAAAAAGTGTCTAATTTGTACGACCTCACTCGTACGAATTTGTACGATTTGTCTAAACCCACATGATAGGTAGGTTTAGGGGCGGGGTAAGGGGTAGGTCATTCGTACGAATTCATACGAATTGGCCAATTCGTAAAATATGTACGATTTAGCAAAATCGTACTAATTCGTACGAGTGAGGTCGCATAAATTGTTACGAATTAGCCACTTTTTAATCATTCGTCGCATTCGTACGATTTGGTCGTGAGATCGGGTTGGCTATGACCATTTTTATTTGACTTTTGCCTGCCAGACATTTAAACGAGTGAAAAAAATCCCATAGACTTGGATTGAAATGGGAATTTGGGCCAAAAACAAAGTTTTTTTCATCCCAAAGGTGCTCGATTGCAGGGGTATTCAATTATAATTTGAGAACATCCAGTTACACAAAAGTCCTTAGTGGGAAAAGTCCAGATATTGTTATAGTACAGCATAGTAAAGACCGTATTTGTCCGTACTATTATTTGAGATCAGTTGTTTTCAGGACTATTATTACATTTTTTAAAAGAGATGCATTTCAAGGACATAATTGTACAGGCTGTACTTGCTGTTCTTGCTGCATCAAGAAAAAAAAATAGGAAATTACAGTAAAACTAAAAGTATTTAACAAATAGGTACACTTACAAAAATATACTGCACATTTGTGACGACAGCATATCTGAGCAAAAGTGGCTGCATAGTAATCTGTATGCAAAAAAGTTACTGTTGTAGATGCATTGGGCATTTCATTAAATTGAATAAATAATAGTAAGTGCACATATATTAGAGAACAAAGAAGGAGTCCAATAGAGGGAAAAATCTGACTGCACAGACTTTTTTCCATGCATGCACCACTCACTCTGTACCTCGCATCAATGACTGATGAGAAAAATTACACTTTTTTTCTCCTACCAATACTTTGAACTGTGGGGAAAAATGGTGTGAGTGCAATTCTAAGACAGTGGTGCAGCTGTTCATTGCTAAGCTTGGTGTGGTTCTAGGTGTTAATAATGTAAAGAGTTGAGAATGCTGAGTCAGTATGTGGAACCAAACATGGTCAGGATGTGTAATATCACTTTAGTTAGAACGGAAATCACCTGCCGGCACCATATTTCGCCACAAAGTGGCAGGGTCACAAATACCAACCTGCTCTTTCAAAGCCACACTTTCTTGCAGTTCAGTCAACTTCTTTTGTAGTGAATGCAACATTTGCCCATCTGAAGATCTGTTTTGCTTCCTCTGGAAACTTATTTTTTGACCAAGAAGGGGTTCTGTATGATTACCAGCATTTTCCTTCAAGAACAAAATCATCAAATTTAGGTTCTGTATGAAGCTTGCATGGTAGGTCATATATTTCTCTCCCTGGGTTTGCTCCAAAAGTTTGGGGAAGTGGACAAGTTCACCTTGGAGATCAGTCTTGAAAATCACTAATTTCTTCTGGAAATTCCGGTCCGTTATTATCAAATCATATATTGTGTTGTTCTATCCCTCCAGCTCAATGTTGAGCTCATTAAGATGTGATGTAATGTTTGCCACAAAATGCAGTTTGCATCTTCTCCACATCTTCCAAAAACTCTTTTCAGTCTTTTGCTCTGATAGGAAAGCTTTGTTCTCTTCCCAAACAGCCCAATAGCGCTCCAAAACCTGAGCCAACTCATCATAGTCATCATAGACATCATCCAAATGATGACAGAGACCTTGACTTCAGATTTATCCCTCTTTTTGTCTGTACTTATAGAGAGCGAGACATTGCGCTGGTTTCGATCCCGTTTGAAAGCTGACTAAAATGATTTTATTGATATTGTTTAATGCTGTTCAGTACGTATTGGTCTGGACTCGGACTGCGGCCCACCATTTGAATATGAATGCTCTATTGGATCGAGATCTGGACACTGTGAAGTCATTTGAGGATGGTGAACTCATTGTCATGTTCAATAAAACAGTTTGATATGATCTGAGCTTTGTGACATGATGATTTTATCCTGCTGGAACTAGAAGTAGGGCACACTGGGTAGAAGATGGGTACACTGTGGTCATGGTCAGCAACAATACTCTGTGGTGTTTAAACGATGCTCAACTGGTACTAAAGGGCCAAAAGTGTGCCAGGAAAATATACCCAGACCATTACACCAGCAGTAGCTTGAACCGTTGATATAAGGCAGGATGGATCCATGCTTTCATGGTGTTTAGACCAAATTCTGACCTTTCATCTGAATACCACAGCAGAAATTGAGACTCATCAGATCAGGCAACGTTCTTCCAATCTTCTGTTATCCAATTTTGGTTAGCCTGTGGGAATTGTACCCTCAGGCCCCGTCCACACTACTGCGTTTTCGTTTAAAAGCGGAGACCTTTTGCTACGTTTGCACCTCCCGTCCAGACAAAAACGGAAAAAACGAAAGACCTAAAACGGAGAAGTTTAGGAACGCTGCAGCTATGTTTTGCGTTTTGAATCTCCGGAGGGCGTTTTAGTAGCCTGGATGCCAGCCCGAACTCCGCCCACAACATTTTTTGGTCGGGAAGTTCAGTCTGGACTCGATCCATTGAGGAGTACTTATGATCAGGCAAATAACGTTCAGGCCAATCAAATTGCCAGGGCGGGCTTTATACGATGATGGACAGGTGATCTGCAGGGACGTAATCATCACGTTATCAAAGAGCGCTTAACTGGTTTCCTTCAAAGATGACTGCAGCTGGAGAATTGAGATGTATTATAGATTCCGCTGTCGCGTCTGTTGTGAAATAAATCGACAGCGCATTCATGTTAATAGACAAACAGAAAACTGCAATCAAGGCATTTGTCGATCGGAAAGATATTTTTGCCGTCCTTCCTACATGATTCGGCGAAAGTGTAACTTATCAGCTGGCTCTGACGGTCGTTAAGAAGATTGGGACGTAATGAAAATCCTGTGGTCGTTGTGGTTTCTCCTTTGGTCGCACTCATGGAGGATCAAGTAAAAGAAGCAACACTCGTTATTTAACTTCTAAAATAAGTAAGTTCTGTAGTTGACAACTGTGCTATGCAAAGTAGTTGACTTACTGCGTTGCTCTGATTGGTCGTAGGTCTACCGACTATCCACTTGAGTGCTGAGTTTTTTTTTTCCTGGTTCGGTTAAGACACGCCTCATAATCAAAGCCCCATGGAGCAGTTTCAGGTATAAAGAAGTATATGAGTATAACGAAGTCAGGCTAGCATTTTAGTGTAGACGGGACAAAACGGAGGACTTTAGAAGCGATGACTCATAGGCTCACGCTCGGCTCTATGATTGGGTGTCATCAGTCATGACGTGTCCTTCCCTGATTCGTCAGCAACCGTTTACACTGGCACGCGCATGCCCAGTGTTGGTGAATGGTAGTGCTGTAGCGGCGCGTCGATGACGTCGATGATTCGACGTCAAAATTGAAATTGCTTCTTTATTTATTATTTTTTGTATGTTCCCGGCGGTACAGCTTGCCACACACACGTGGGAGACCGAAACATTGCAGATGTTACAAAACAACTAGAAGTGAATGTGCTATCCATTAAATGAATCACACACAGTAAACAAACCCTTAAGAAAAAAAACTTCGCAATTTAGACGCGCAAACTGGGTGCCGGTGTGGTGAGACGTACAAGCTCGGGCAGATTCGGCTTGAAGCGGTTCCCGGACGCGGCGCCGGGCGCGCTGTGACAAAAAAAGGCGTACACAAAGCCAGCCACAGTCTTCCTGGTCTTGCGCACCTAACGGGTCATTTTTGCCGTGCGCACATCCGCGCTCGTGCGGACGTGTCGAGTATAAACAAGGCTTTACTCCGTGTCAGTACGCGCTCTGATCAGTAGGTGAACTCCGCCTCCGACTCCGCTTCCCTCCTCAGCTGATATTAATATTTAAACATTCTCTATGATAAAAAATGTTTGTAAAAAATATTTTAATAACACAGTTTTGGCGGTTGTAGAGTTATGATGGTGTTCAAATACATAACGTTAGCCAGCTTATAGTATCTTGATTCAGTATGCTAGTATTTATTTGAGATATTGTTTTTTTATTAATTGAGCAGCAGAAAAAATATTCTTTATATTAGTCGTCCAATTTGTCATTAGATTAGTCGACTAAACGATAAAATAATCGCCCAACTAATCGTTTAGTTAATAATCATTTACCCCAGCCCTAGTGAATGGTCACGTGATCCGCGTTTTCGGTCATTTTAATGTGGATGGATCAATTCTAATACGCAGATAAAACGCTGGTGTGGACGGAGATTGTATTCTTTTTAATTCTCCGTTTTTAAACGAAAACGTAGTAATGTGGATGAGGCCTTAGATTCCTGCTCTCATCTGACAGGACTGGCACCAGTGTGTCTTCTGCTGCTGTAGCCCATCTGCTTCAAGATTTGATGTGTTGTGCGTTCAGAGATGCTCTTCTGCAGACCTCGATTGTAATGAATGGTTATTTGAGTTACTGTTGCCTTTCTATCAGCATAAATCAGTCTGGCTATTCTCCTCTGACCTCTGGCATCAACATGTAATTTTTACCCACACAACTGCAACTCACTGGATACCTTCTCTTTCTTGGACCATTCTCTGTAAACCCTAGAGATTTGTTGTGTGTGAAAATCCCAGTAGATCGGCAGTTTCTGAAATACTCACACCAGCTAATCTGGCACAAACAACCCTGTTCAAAGTCACTTAAATCCTTTCTTTTGCTCAGTTTGAACTTCAGAAGATCATCTTGATGCCATGTCTACATGCCTAAATGAGTTGCTACAAAACCATGTACCTAGTAAAGCTGTGAGTGTGTGTATTGTATATTACATTGTATATATAATTCTTTATTTATTTTAGTTTTAATTTTCTAAATTAAAAATTTTGCTTTATTTAAAATAGCATAAAGTTTTAAAGTTTTAGATCTAGTAAACAGTTACAACACTTCCTAGATCACCCATAGCAACCTCATGTTAACATGCTAAAAACAGTCAGAACATCTAAGTAAACGAATGACGACGGTATTAAGTTTTACTTCTGAAAATGTACAAATCACTTTTCACGAGATTCACACTTGCATACAATAGACCCCTTTTCAGTTGGTAAACATGGTGACGTTTTTTTGTAGGCGGAGATTAGGTGGAGGCAGAACGATCCCTCTGGCCGCTTCACTAACGCTAGTTAGCAAGGATTGTTAGCTTGTTTTTTAACAATGACTGTAGAAAATCCGATTTTATCTTAATGTGTAAGGTCACTCAGTGTCCAGGACCCCGATTGTTATTTCCAAAAGTTATCTTTAACGGACGGAACCAGATTGGCCGACCCGTAGCCGTCTACACGCTCACTCAATGCATGGACGACCTGACAGGATTAATGTTACGTTACCTCGGGTGAGTGGCCTGACTTCTACACCTACCTTATAGAGAAACCGATCATCAACGAAAATCTTTAGATGCCTATATGGTCCTGTACAAGACTTGTGTCTATGATCCACAGTTCTGCCGAGCCAGCGCCGAGACGACAACAATATAAAGAGTGACATTACAGTGCGATTTTAATGATGTGAATACTTTATAGAAATAAAAATTCCAGATACAGCATATTCATTTTTCACCAATTCTTGCACCAAACAACACAACAAGATGACATTTAATAATAGTAACAATAATTTAAGCTCCTTATTATGTAGCCGAATCTGTGCTGGTTTGTATTGGCCGCCTCCAGTTTTCTCTTTGTTTTGCCTCCAGCTAGCGCCGTGACGTAACTGTGACGTCAGCGCAAAAGGGGTCTATTAGAGGTAGTGTAGTTTAATGCGTTTTTAGCAGGTAGGAGGCCTCCGAGCTCGAAATTTGTCCCGAACCCAGAGTACTCCCCCAGTGTATGTAAATGGTTAGGACTAGAAGACTGGAGAAGGGGTGGTGGAGGGATGCTGCTAAACTGTCAATGCCTCATGTCATTGATTGCTGAGTGCTCTTCACCCGTGTTAATTATCTGAACGTGCTTTCTCGAACTTTATTAAAATATTTATATTTTCTAAAAGGACAAGAGGAATTTAGAAGACTTATATTTGTATTCATGCAATAGCTTTTGGATCCTTTTACTTTATATTTGTGGAATGGTAGCTTTATCTGCAATTCTAAAATGCCAGTGGGACATAGATGCGGTAGGACATCTTATTGCGGATCCTTATTTATTCATTTATTTGAGTCACACATTGCAAGTTTTTGTCCTATACTGATGTGTACTTTGCCAAGGGCAGTGTCTTAAAAGACTTTATTGTTCTGTCTGCGAGTGCATTTAGGCGGTGGGTTTTTGCAGACGAGACTTGTTAATTATTCAATCCCCCGTACTGAGACAGACAGAGTGCAGACACCTGCCCCTTCCACCAGAGGCTTCAGTAGACACATGAGCTCATGTTAAATTTATCCTGCGATTCGTTTGAGCAGACATCATGTTTGTGCGTTAAACTCTACAATGTAAAAAAAAAAAACCTTTTTATGGTTTTAGAGAGGATTTGGGAACTTTTATGCTGGTCATGATGAGGTTCACGAAAAAAATTCAAATAAATAAATAAATAAATAAATAGGCCGAACTTAAAACTGAAATGTGCAACTCTTTCTATTCAGTGCAGTTCAAAGGCTGCAAAAATAAAAGCTTGAAAATGTTAAAAGCTTTAGGTTTTGAACCTTTGATAGTGAAGAATTTAAGACATAATGGTCTAAATATTAGCATTGCCACATTTAGTGTAAAATAAAATTATTATTATAATGATCTAATATTCATTTTCATTTTAAAATACAATTATAATTTACAACACTAGTATATTTCGGTCTCTTTTTATCATTTTATCAATAATTATTATTATTATTATTATATGCAATTTGATTGGGTTTCTAAAACACTGAGGTTGGTCTTGCAGCCTTATATAAGAATAATTTTAAAATAAAAACAAATCAGAATATAAGTACTAAAAAAGATTTAAAAACATTAACCAACATACGAATGTGCTGTTGAATTATGAAAATATTTACATTCTGGTTTCCCTAGAGCTAGACCATTTTAAACCTGCAAAGACCAGCATTACTTTTTGAAGTTTTTAATGGTTTAAGCTTTAATCAGACTGCTTGAGATTATGCCACTAAAAGTCATTTTAAGGTTCATATTAGGTGTAAAAATAACTTGTTTTATGCAGCTGGGCTTTGACATTTGTCTTGGAACATGATGAGTCAAAAAGACAACTGCGTCACACTTGTTATGAATCCGGCTTGACTTCCCGCCCTCTAAAACCTGTTTATTTGTCATTTGACCTTCACAGGAGTTGCTGGAGAGATTCATGGAGGGCCACGTGCCCCTGGAGGAATTCCTTGATTCTTTTCAAAGCCACAGGAAGACGTACCATATCCGCCGCGCTCAAACCGAGAAGCTCCAGGAGTTCAACAGACCCGACAGGAAAGCGAAGAAACGGGAGGAGGAGAAGAGGGAGGAGGAACAGAAGGATTCCCGTCCCAACGGCATCAGCGCTCACCACGGCCCTCCTCGTGTCTTCCAGCTCAGATACGGTCTGACCCCGGCCATCCTGCTGCCTCTTTCCCCTTCCTCGGCTTCAGTCCTTCCTCCTCTGGACTCGCGCTCATGCCACCCGCAGGTCTCAGGGCCTGGCGCTCCTCACTCCTGCCCCGGCCAGCCCGTTGGCCTGAGAGTAATAGGACAGTTACCCGGCTGGCCGGTGAGGCCGGTTCGATTGCAACAGCTGTACAGGCCCAGTCCCCATCAGTCCGAGCCTCCGTGTCGATAACGCTCAGCACCGCGAATTTGACGTGAAAGCAAAAGTCCACAATTTACGCAAAGACCACGTGAAGCCTTCATCGAGTCGATATATAATACTGATGCTGCCATGAAATCAAACTAGGGCTACACAATTAATCGCAATGAAACCACACGCGATTTTCCAAAGGCTGCAATTATTTCATGCGCGGCTTGTCAGTGCAGCAAATTCCAGCTCCACCTGAACACCAGAGGGCGCTCTCAGACACGCCAAATATGCCCCGCCGCAGAAGTACGATCGGGCATCATCGCTGTAGCTGAATAAACAGCATACACTAGACGTCACCTTGGGGTTCTATGCATGCGTCACAACAGCCGCCATCTTGGAACAGTGGTCTTGTCATAGGAAGTAGGTAATGCTGCTATCTCTGCCGTTGGAACGAACCAAAAAAACGGGAAAAATCGCATTCATGATGATTTATGGGGATTTTATTTCCGTTAGACCTGTGTCTACATTGACGCTGATGCATTTGGAGGGGGAGTTTCAAGATGGCGGCTCTATTGACGCATTCGTTCCAATGAACTGCCGTAGCCAAGGTGACGTCTGGTGTATATGTCTATGAATAAACAGAAGATTGAATTGCTTTGATTGATTAAACATGACTAATCAACACACGCCTGCCTTATTCTGTGTAAGAAGTCATATCATCTCAGAAGAACGCTCAACATGAAGTGAGTTTGGAGTAAAAGCATGTTATTAAATGTTCATGGGCCATAAATGCTTTCTTAAATACATTAAAAAATGTTATAAGTGACTCAAACTCACAGTGCTTACAGAGCCATACATCAATGACACGCGGCGCAGTGACAATGACAATGATAATCGCGAGCCAAATCAATTTAAGTGCGATAACATGGAAATTGCGGTTAATCGTGCAGCCCTCAATCAAACATTCATGTACCCAAAAAGGGAGGATAGCAGAAAGCCATAAAGTATTTGTTAATGTTGCTTGTCGTTGTTGCTTGTTCGTTTAACTTGGTTGTGTTTTGTATTTGTGTGGGTTTAGTCGGGACGTGGCAGGAGTTTAGCTGCTGTGTGTATGAGGGAAGTGCCCTGTTTCATGAGATACTGTTTTTTGACTGGAAGGTCTTTGGGACCGCTGAGGGACTTGTGAAATGGCACCTTTTTGTAATGTTAATGGGTGTTAAATAAAGTCTAATCATGATGTTTATTTTAAACCAATATTTCCTTGGTGTTGGTCTTGAATTTACTGTAAATATCTGTTCACACACAACGTGTTTTTGCATTCCACTGCGCTACTTTACACGAAGAATCTTTCTTGAAACAATGAAATTACCTAAGATTCAACAATTAAAGTTACATGAGTATGAGTATAAATCTTTGTAAAAGTTTTCTTTTACATTTTTTTTAAGTTGTATTGATAGTATATTGGGTAAAATAAAAACAGTCTGTCAAGAACATCAAAAATCTGGTCAGGTTTCGCCCCAACATCAAATGAATGAAATAATTAAAGCTGCAGTCTTCAAGATTGAGGGGACTTAGGCAAAATTTTGAATGTTTACAACTCTCATGCCCCTCAACATTCTCAACGAATACCCTCCCACAGAGTTCGTGCTCGTCAGTGCGTATCAGCTTTTCAATGAACGCGCCCCTCTCATCAGCATCCATCAACATTCTTCCAAAAAGCAGAACTTTATTCCTTCATCTGGACACATTTATACACCTAACGTCACGTTCACACGGATTTCAGTGCAAACAAAGCTAACGAACCTGCCCAACAAGTGCTAACGTAAGAGCTTTCCATTCCAAGACATTTGGGCAAACAAAGGCTACTTAGATTACTAACGTAACATAAGACTGTAAGACACTAAGTAACTGGTTGATAAAGCACAATTACCTGTCAAAAATAAATGTTGCAAGCTCTGCATCCAGCTTGACCCCAATTAAATCACGTAAATCTCCACCTTTCAAAATGCAGATCCGATTTTAAATTGTGCGAGGGGTGGCTTGTGCACGACCTTTGATTGACAGTCAGATCTCACCCCCACCAAACCGCGGTGATTTAACGCTATCTCACGACCAATTTGTACGAATTCGTACAAGTGATCAAAAAGTGGTTAATTCGTACTAATTCATACGACCTCACTCGTACAAATTTGTACGATTTGGCTAAACCCACGTGTTGGGCAGGTTTAGGGGCGGGGTCAGGGGTAGGTCATTCGTATGAATTCATACGAATTGGCCAACTCATAAAATATGTGCGATTTAGCAAAAAACGTACTAATTCATACGAGTGAGGTCATACGAATTGTTACGAATTAGCCACATCGTAAAATTCGTACGAATTGCCGTAAAATTGGATTGGGTGATTGGACCCGATGAACCGGGAGTAGTGGATTTTTGCTAAACAAATAACACGCTCCAGGTGGAGTTAGAAGCTTGTTTTTTTTCTAAAACCACTTTATTTATGTTGTTCTTTAATTAAGAAAAGAACCATAATACACACTACTCACCTAAAGGATTATTTGGAACACCTGTTTAATATCTCATTAATGCAATTATCTAATGTCAATCAATCGCATGGCAGTTGCTTCAATGCATTCAGGCATGTGGTCCTGGTCAAGACAATCTCCAGAACTCCAAATTGAAGACAGCAGAAAAGCCCACCGGGTACCACTCATCTCCACTACAAATAGAAAAAGAGCCTACAGTTTGCAAGAGCTCACCAAAACTGGACAGTTGAAGGCTGGAAAAATGTTGCCTGGTCTGATGAGTCTCGATTTCTGTTGAGACATTCAGATGGTAGAGTCAGAATTTGGCGTTAACAGAATGAGAACATGGATCCATCATGCCTTGTTACCACTGTGCAGGCTGGTGGTGGTGGTGGTGTAAGGGACGTTTACTTGGCACACTTTAGGCCCCTTAGTGCCAATTGGCCATCGTTTAAATGCCATGTCCAACCTGAGCATTGTTTCTGACCATGTCCATCCCTTTATACCTATCATCTGATGGCTACTTCCAGCAGGATAATGCACCATGTCACAAAGCCCGATTCATTTCAAATTGGTTTCTTGAACATGACAGTGAGTTTACTGACCTAAAATGGCTCCCACAGTCACCAGATCTCAACCCAATAGAGCATCTTTGGGATGTGGTGGAACGGAAGCTTCGTGCCCTGGATGTGAATCCCACAAATCTCCATCAACTGCAAGATGCTATCCTATCAGTATGGGCCGACATTTCTAAATAATGCTTTCAGCACCTTGTTGAATCAATGCCATGTAGAATTAAGGCAGTTCTGTAGGCGAAAGGGGGTCAAACACAGTATTAGTATGGTGTTCCTAATAATCCTTTAGGTGAGTGTATATATGGGTTGTGACATTATTTTAATGAAAATTAATAAAAAAATTCCAATAATTCTCATTAAAGTTATATGGTGTACTGTAATGTTCTGTTATGTATGCTAGAAGTAAAATTCGTTGAAAAAAAATATTTGAGAATATTGTGAATTTCGGACTCATTACAGTAATGAGAATCATGTAAACTGTACATAAAACTAATATCACAATGCAAAAATATTACTTTTCTCAAAGGAAAATAAAGTGCAGTATTTTTTTTCTTTTTATTTCAGGGTGAAATGTGACCCAGACATGTTTTCGTGAGATTCCCCGTTATTATTTTTTCTGTCATCAGACAAGTTTTGTTTTATTAGGGATTTTTCTTCCAAGTAATACAAAAGAAAAAAGATGTACAAGTGTAAATAGATGAACTGATTATGTATGTTTGTCTGTGCAAGACTCGTTTTATAATGAGAACGGTTCAGACGGTTTATTTATTATTTACACAGCTGGAGCTGAAGTCTTTGAAAGCCCAAACTTTGCCAACACTTTGTTGTTTCAGGTTTTTTCAGCCATTGCAGTGGTGTCTGTAGTCAGAATACATGGACACGCTGTTGTCTAAGCTATCTTTGTCGCCATCTCTGTTCGAAATCTGCAATTGCAGTCATTTGCGTAATTATCAACTTTACGTAAGTTGTACTTCGACACGACACAGCGTGGATGAACACAATGTTTGAGGAGAGTGTGTGTGTCTGTCATCGCGCCGGTGTCGATATTGTCATTCAGAATCACAGATTATTCTTTTTGGAAGTATGACCAACATAAGAATTTTCACCGGAAAATGTCATCTGAACTAGTAAGAAACATCCACCTTTTTTCTGGTTCTGACATTGCAGTAAATCACACTGATTAAATCTAACAATCGCATATAAGTTATCATAACACGCAAAACCGTGCAAATAATACTTTGTTCTCAAATTGTTTATGTTAACAACGTCAGCCTCAATATAGCTTATACTAGCCGAGACTCTTCTTTATGAGTACAGATGTGACGTAATGACTCAATATAGCTTATACTAGCCGAGACTCCTTCTTTATGAGTACAGATGTGGCGTAATGACTCAATAAAGCTTATACTAGCCGAGACTCTTCTTTATGAGTACAGATGTGGCGTAATGACTCAATATAGCTTATACTAGCCGATACTCTTCTTTATGAGTACAGATGTGACGTAATGACTCAATATAGCTTATACTAGCCGAGACTCTTCTTTATGAGTACAGATGTGACGTAATGACTCAATATAGCTTATACTAGCCGAGACTCTTCTTTATGTGTACAGATTTGACGCAATGACTCAATATAGCTTATACTAGCCGAGACTCTTCTTTATGAGTACAGATGTGACGTAATGACTCAATATAGCTTATACTAGCCGAGACTCTTCTTTATGAGTACAGATGTGACGTAATGACTCAATATAGCTTATACTAGCCGAGACTCTTCTTTATGAGTACAGATGTGACGTAATGACTCAATATAGCTTATACTAGCCGAGACTCTTCTTTATGTGTACGGATGTGACGTAATGACTCAATATAGCTTATACTAGCCGAGACTCTTCTTTATGTGTACAGATTTGACGCAATGACTCAATATAGCTTATACTAGCCGAGACTCTTCTTTATGAGTACAGATGTGACGTAATGACTCAATATAGCTTATACTAGCCGAGACTCTTCTTTATGAGTACAGATGTGACGTAATGACTCAATATAGCTTATACTAGCCGAGACTCTTCTTTATGAGTACAGATGTGACGTAATGACTCAATATAGCTTATACTAGCCGAGACTCTTCTTTATGAGTACAGATGTGACGTAATGACTCAATATAGCTTATACTAGCCGAGACTCTTCTTTATGAGTACAGATGTGACGTAATGACTCAATATAGCTTATACTAGCCGAGACTCTTCTTTATGTGTACGGATGTGACGTAATGACTCAATATAGCTTATACTAGCCGAGACTCTTCTTTATGTGTACAGATTTGACGCAATGACTCAATATAGCTTATACTAGCCGAGACTCTTCTTTATGAGTACAGATGTGACGTAATGACTCAATATAGCTTATACTAGCCGAGACTCTTCTTTATGAGTACAGATGTGACGTAATGACTCAATATAGCTTATACTAGCCGAGACTCTTCTTTATGAGTACAGATGTGACGTAATGACTCAATATAGCTTATACTAGCCGAGACTCTTCTTTATGTGTACAGATTTGACGCAATGACTCAATATAGCTTATACTAGCCGAGACTCTTCTTTATGAGTACAGATGTGACGTAATGACTCAATATAGCTTATACTAGCCGAGACTCTTCTTTATGAGTACAGATGTGACGTAATGACTCAATATAGCTTTTACTAGCCGAGACTCTTCTTTATGAGTACAGATGTGACGTAATGACTCAATATAGCTTATACTAGCCGAGACTCTTCTTTATGAGTACAGATGTGACGTAATGACTCAATATAGCTTATACTAGCCGAGACTCCTTCTTTATGTGTACAGATGTGACGTAATGACTCAATATAGCTTATACTAGCCGAGACTCTTCTTTATGAGTACAGATGTGACGTAATGACTCAATATAGCTTATACTAGCCGAGACTCTTCTTTATTTGTACAGATTTGACGCAATGACTCAATATAGCTTATACTAGCCGAGACTCTTCTTTATGTGTACAGATTTGACGCAATGACTCAATATAGCTTATACTAGCCGAGACTCTTCTTTATGACTACAGATGTGACGTAATGACTCAATATAGCTTATACTAGCCGAGACTCTTCTTTATGTGTACAGATTTGACGCAATGACTCAATATAGCTTATACTAGCCGAGACTCTTCTTTATGAGTACAGATGTGACGTAATGACTCAATATAGCTTATACTAGCCGAGACTCTTCTTTATGTGTACAGATTTGACGCAATGACTCAATATAGCTTATACTAGCCGAGACTCTTTTTTATGTGTACAGATTTGACGTAATGACTCAATATAGATTATACTAGCCGAGACTCTTCTTTATGAGTACAGATGTGACGTAATGACTCAATATAGCTTATACTAGCCGAGACTCTTCTTTATGTGTACAGATTTGACGCAATGACTCAATATAGCTTATACTAGCCGAGACTCTTCTTTATGAGTACAGATGTGACGTAATAACTCAATATAGCTTATACTAGCCGAGACTCTTCTTTATGTGTGACGTAATGACTTAAACACATGCTCCAATCTCCAATCTAGTTCTCCTGGAATTAAAAACATTATACCAAGCTTACCAATTAGAATCAAGCTGAGTCAAGCAGATCGTTTTAAACACTGGCTGGTTATGTATTTTCTTAAATATGTATTTTGGATAACTTTTAACTAAAACAATGCTACAGACTGCAGCTACAGTTAAGTAGGGTTACAAATAAACGTGGCTTAGCACAAAATCCATTTTTAGTAATGTGCTCAGCACCAATGAAAATCCTATCTAAGAATAAAGGATTATGGAAATCCTGTTATGGAAAACCCAATGTGGACATCAAACACTGTTTATTTGTTAGGTTTTTATGTCCAGGCCAGAAAGTTCTGCATTCATTTTCAGTGCTTGTATTGTATTTTAAACAGCTCTGGGAAAATATGTTACGTTATGAATCATTACAAGGGTGGGAAGGTATGTGCCTACACTATATATCACTCTGTAGGGATCAGCGAGAGGTGCATAGCAGAAATTACGTGTTTTTCTCTTCGAATTTACTAACCTTCACCTGTTTCTGACATGAGTGGAATTCACTAAAACTATTTAATTCTGCAAGTGCCAAGACCTACCCTGCACTGTGTTTGCACTTGTCTAGATCTATTAATACATACATTAAAAATGCAATTCATCTCTTTAATGATGAGCATGATTATTTCTGAAATAAAATTCATTGACATTTTTTCGAAAGTCAAAATGTCAGGGTAATACCACTGTCCAAAAATGGAAAAGAAAACTTAAAATGCTATTTTAGCATGATAATGAATATAGCAATGTTAACGTATTTGGTTTTGGCGGACAAGATCTGATACGCTGCTGCTGCTGAGCAAGTATGGACTTGCTGCTGCCATTAGATACACAGAAACGCTGCTTTGAGAATGTAAGATATGCTGCTGATGATGCATAACCTACTCACATAAATCCCTTTTTATATATTTTAGAAGTATTTTATATTTAAAAAGTATTTTACACTTTGCCAGATAAATGGCTAATTTGTATGAATTTGTAAAATCTCATGTTTTCGTACAGGGGGAGACCGGGGATGGTTGTAACATTATTGACCTTTCTGTCAATGTCTTAGAGTACTTTTAAGCCAGTGTGTTCAAGTGTCTGCTATCAAATGACATAACCTTTATTTTTGCAACACAAACAGAAAATGCATGGTTTAGTTCCAAACACGAGGAGTGAAATGTTACAATTCACCCCATAGTCTGGGTTAGTTGTGAGATGTAACATTATGAGATCATATGTAACATAATGAAATAAGGATTTTGACAAAACAAAAAAAAATAGGATTTTGAAAGCTTTTTATTCAACACTGACTTTTTAATATAACTGATATGTGTGTCTGTGTGTGTGTCACTCTTAATCATAATTGACCACTATAAATTTAACTTGAACACAAAACATTGTTTGTGTGTAAGCTTGTGTATTACTGCCAGTATTGGCCAAAATAAAATTTATAGAGGTGATGAACTAAGAAATCCAATTTTCCTTGAGCTTTTGATATCTAAGTGGTCATCATATTATAAGAATATCCTGTAAGTTTCAGAACTAAAAAACGTCCTTGTTAGTCCAATAAAAGCTTTTATTGACACCAGCCTGAGCAAACGACTCATTTTCAAAGTGGGGAACTATGATAACAAAGAGGATAAAACACAACCCCCGCAGAAGAAGATCAACACCTACTTCAACACGGCCGGTTTAGCCCCGCCCACCATTTCACTCAAATTGTTTTTGCCACTCTAACATGCCACAGGGCTCTACTTTATTACATGTGGAATAAGGACTAAACTGAGCATGTGCGAAGTGAATCAGGGGATTTGTAACTAGTTCCTGATTGGACAGATTGGAATTGTTACAACCTTCCCCGGTTTGAAATTAAAATTTGTATGAAATTTGTTTTCATACACATCAATAGTAATTAATATAAAATCGGTACCTCATAAAAAGTCGTCATGAAACATAATTTGCGATTTTTCCCCTATTGCGATGTAAATAAAAGTGAAATGGCTTAATCAAAAAAAAAAAAAAAAAAGTAGGGCATGACATTTTGTCCATTGAAATGATTGGGTTGATTTGATTGGAAGATTGTGGTATGCTATTACAGTGATGTCATGTGAGTGATAGGTTGCCAGTAAGCACGTCATCAGAGAAGAGGAAAGACAAGAGGGAAGCTATTTTGAATTAAGATGGCTTATAAAGATGGCTTATAAATAAAGATTAATTTAAAAAACAGTAATGACGACGTGCATGGGTTACTCATTTATAAAAAATATAGCTACTGCAGTGTTCCATAAAAAAAAAAGAATTGTCAATTTTGATTTTGTGATTCTCATCAGATCGAGTTGGTTTTAATGAAAATATATATATTTTAAATTATCCAAATATTCAAGATTACCTTGAGAATGTTGTGTCAGTTGTGGGGTCAGAAATAGCTGCAGTATAAAGAAATGGAATTTCCCAAAAGATGTGTTTTTTAAATTATAATTATTAATATTTTTTTTTATCAGAGCCCTGTTGTCCAGATGCTGTGGTGAACCCATGCAGCCTCACTAAGTAGATCATCTACATGAGTATGACATCACTGTTCAAGAATTAGCATGAAGCCTAGAGGCACAGTGGTTTCTAAGAACTCAAAGTCTCTTTTCTGAGTCCGTGACCCTTTCAGACATCCCGTCATAGTAGTTAGCAGCGTCGGTACACAAGGTCAGACAGAGTCCACATCTGTCAACCCATCATCGACACATCTATTAAGGTGACCTTGAACATGATATCCCTGATCCTATTTCCCCTCCTCAGAGACCCTCAAATCCTGAAATGCCAACATATCTTCATTTCCATTCCACAACACTGGACAAGACACGCAGGGGGATGATTTGACTCTTAAAAGCCAGAGTTCATTTATGAGTCTGCAGGGTTTTATTTGTGCTGTGGAATAGCTTGTTCTAGCATGCGCTTATCATGGAGAAGATCCGTGTTTTCCATTAAGGAGGTAGGAGGAATGTTGTCAACACATAAACAAGGTGTCTCTGTTATTTACTGATTTCATGTGGTCGATTTCAGGCTGCAGATTTCAATCGGGTGTAAACACAACAAATGTCAGTCAAGAAAACGCTCAAGGGCTTCAAAATTTTGCCATATTTTCATGCTTTTTGTACAAAAAAAATGTTTTGTTATATTTAAGACATTACCTTTTGAAAATGTATATCATATTCATTTCATCATCACATACTATGGTTAAAAAATTTAGGGTCAGTAAGATTTTTAAATGTTGTACAAAAACAGTGATGTATGATAACAATTTTAAATAACTTTTCTAATTTAATATAATTTAAAATGCAATGTATTCCTGTGACTGCAAAGCTGAATTTTCTACATCATTACTCTTTGTAATGAAATCTTTGTAAAATGTTGATTTGCTGTTCAAAAACATTATTATTAGTATAATGTTGAGAACAGATGGTTAATATTTAGTTTGGAAACAGTGATTCTTTATATATATATATTGATTGGGAAACTTTTTCTCAGTCACCTCAATGGCAAAAAGTGTTCCAATCGGACTATATACAATACACACACATACATAAATACATACACAGAAATATATAGGTATTATATATATAAAAAGTTATAATCCTAATTATTTAACCTCCATTGCAAATCAGGTATATTGGAAACAATTACAGATTTTCCACTGTTTGCAATGAATGAACAAATCAAACAAAAGTAAATAGCTCAACACAACAAATGTTTCAAATGGTTTCTCCAAAATCATCTGAAAACGCAACTTTTAATGACTTCTGCAGTCTCAAAATCATTAAAACCCTTCATGACAATGACTTCATGACAAGCATCTAGTAAAACAACCTTTTTCTGTTAAGGCCTGCAGCAAATGGGATGTATAATTAGACACTGCAGCTTCTGGCAGCGTTTCTGAGGGCTCTTAAAGGAGAACTCCGGCGCAAAATGAACCTTTGGTCTAATAAAACATCGGTACCTAGTCAACCGTTCTCTGAGATTTGATTTCATCATAATCGAATGTAAAGAGTTTTATCTCTAAAAACTGTTTAGCGTATAACGCTAGTAATGGGGGCATTGACTAAGTAAAAAGAAATCGCTAGTTTATACCACTAACAAGGCTCAAAATAGCCCCACACTAACACAGTAACATAATGAGGGTCCCTACATGCAAAACGAAGCATTGAGAACTTTTGCTGTTCAAGTCCTCCTGGGAAGTTTATCCGTACGAGGTGGGAAATTAATTATTACACTAATTAATGCACTAATTTATTGTGAATTATATTCCAGAGTGGGATGGCCATCGTTGACCAACAGGAGATCAGGGCATTGGCATATTTTTATCTATAAGGCCATGCTTGGTCTGTTGCCAACCTAATCACATGGAGAAGTGTTGGTTCTTATTCATTACGATCAGATGATCACTTGCTGCTCTTTGTTCCATTTGCCCGTACAGAAGGGCTTTTGTTTACTCCGCCCCTTCTGCGTGGAATTTTTTGCAAAAAGACTTGAAAATACCTGAACTTAAATGCTTTTAAGTCCAGATTGAGAGAACCTGAAATGACCTGTTTAAATTGTAAATGTTTTGAATTATTTGTGTTGTATAACCTTTTATAAATGTAATTGATTGTGTTTTTGCTGCCTCTTGGCTAGGACTCCCTTGAAAAAGAGGGTTTTTAACCTCAATGGGACTTTCCTGGTAAAATAAAGGTTAAATAAAATAAAATAATGCTAACCATTAAACCTTATTGTAAAGGGTTACTGTTTTCAATATGTAAATGACTGAGTTTGCTTAATTCCATAAGCCCATAACCATAAATGCATCTTGGCATTATTGTGATTCAATCACTCTGTTTGCCAAGGCACAGACAGATTTCACAGTGTGCTTTGCATAAAAAAGGAAGATGGATGCTTTCTCATGAACAGAACTGCTTTGTTCAGCCAGATGACAGCTCTGAGAAACATCAAATGATGTGTTCTCGGGCCTTTTGACGTCCTGTGGTAAATTTTAGTCACAGCAGCATTATTATAAATTTCAACACAACATTATTTGATCAGTGTGAAGCCAGTGTATTGTGTCGCTGCTTTATGAATGCTGAACTCTCCATGAAATGACTGCTCTTGCAGACAAACACACACATTATTGTGTACAGGGGCCGTTGGAAAGTGGACGTCAAGACCAAATGACGCCCAGACCATCTGGTGTGCATTCAAAACTGCGGTTTTGGGGCAAGTGTAATGTTTTACCTAATCGTTCTGTAATCTTCTCCTAAATATCAAAGGCTTTTAGTTGGTGTTTTTCATTGTATTCTGGATGGTTACTGATGCAGTGCCCCCTGGAGTAGAGAAGAAGGGCTCTGACCTTCTTTTGCTCTCAGAGCGTCCCCCTTTAGGCTGTTTGTTTTGGTCAAATGGTTCAAATCAGGGCTCAGCTTGTTTCTGGATGGGCTGATCTCCTGATTTAATGCTGAGGATGAAACGAAGGACTATGTCATGTTATCTCATGGCAATCATGTTTTGAGAGACTCATTTGGAAAGCAAGATTTTACAATGCACACTTCATAATATTGGGTGAATTTAAGCTACATTTAAAAAAAAATCATTAAGAATTCTTTAAGAATGTATTGCACTGATGGCATTTTCAATTTTCTCACTGTCTGCTTTGTTTTGCACCAAATTCACATTAAAAATACAGTATAATATTATAATATTATTTGAAATATTACAATGTAAAATAACTTTCTATTTGAATAAATTTCAAAATTTCAAAAACATCATTATTGATGTTATGCAGAAGTGAATTTTCAGCATCGTTACTCCAGTCTTTATGAACCTTCAGAAATACAGTAATTTTAATATGCTGATTTGCTGCTCAAGACACATTGCTTAATATTATCAATGTTGAAAATTTTTGTGGAAACTGAAACATTTTTTTTCAGGATTATTTGATTAATATAGGTTCAAAAGATCAGCATTTATTTAAAATATAACTATTTTAATAAATGTCTTTTCAGCAACCTTGATCAATTTAATGCATCCTTGAATTGCATGCATCCCAAAATTTCACTGACCCCAAACTTAAAAAAAGAAAAATAGTGCACAGTAGATTAATGCTATTATACTAAAAATATACAATTTCTCTTTGTCAATTTATGTTCATTTATAATACATTGATGTTAAACTCTAAATGTCAGTATACATACAAATGAACATTACTGCATTTTATTTATTTAGCACACTCAAAAAAAATGATATGTTGGCTTTAATTATTTATTTATTTTCATCAACAGGTTCAACATACCTGGATTTGTTCATGTAACTTCAACATCACGGAATTATAATTTTAAGTGACCCAATTTAAGTAGCCTAGTTTCAACATGAATTTTATAAAAGCTTCCTGACATGATTCAGGTATTTTTTACATTCATTCATCCATCAATATTTAATTTATTTCAATGACACATAATTAAATTGGTAGCTAGCTATTGCTAGTTGCAGTAGCACTTATTAGCATCTCAAATGCTAAGATTTACATGCTCCTTCAATCAAAGCAATAAAAAATAATTAAATCAGTCGACAGCCAAATAAAATGCTCCAAAATGATCTACAACGGTAATTTAAATAGTTGAATAATTCCAATGTAATTTAACATTAAACACAATTACACACTATCAAGTCTTCCCCTTTTCTAAATTTCTCAAAAAAACCCCATAAAATAACACTTAATTTGAACATTTTTTTCTCTCTTTATTCAACTATATGCAAAGCATGCTGGGAACTAAAAGCGCCGCCTAGTTTGTAATTCAACACAAACAGAGTGAGTATAAGTTGTACATATATTTAAGCAGATTGAACACAATCAAATTAAGTTTGGGCAAAATGACAGTTGGCTCGCATCACCCTGTGGATGTAAGAATGTTTTACTTAACATAAATGGTTTGTGTTTAGACAACTGCATTCAGGAAAAAAAAACCATTTCAAGTCAAAAAACACAATTGTTATAAGTAAACTAAATATAAATATATTATGTAAAGTGCACAACCTTTAGTGAATTTGTATCTTATCATATTGCAGTTGCCTCCATTTTATAAAAGCATTAAGCCCCTCTAGTGTTGCAGTGATTTTAACATGGCTAAGGAGGTTGCATCACAACAAAAGGTTGAGTATCTTCAGATTGGTCTCTGCCACTTTGAAACCTCTGATTATCCTTACTGTGTCCTGTGTCCTAAAACCTATAAGCCTTTAAATTCAAAGGATTTTGTTTCAAATGTGTATGAACCGGCTTGATGTTTACTGGTTGATGAAATATTAAAATGAGAGCTCATCATCTCACTATCCTCAGGATGGGCTTTGTGAAAAGCCTTAAATACAAACAGTAAAAATGGTTCCTTGTTTTGATGGATGTTGGGTAGGCAGACTGCTGAATGCAGTATCAGCTGGAAGGTAATGAGAAAATGAGAAGAGGGATGATATATAGACACCTTTGATCCTGCACTGCTTTTATCAACTGAATCGACTAACCGCAGTGGTCCAGGTTGTAAATTTGACAAGCTGCATATATGAGTGTGTTAGAGAGGAAGAAATGTAGAGAGAAGGAAGAATGACAATACCATTCATCACAAACCACTGAGTCATATCGGATGCGATAGCTCCATACTATTGTCTCTGTTTAGATGAAATGCTGCGGTTTTTGAACAATGTTTGAGGATTCACACAGCTAGGTCCGATTTTATTTCATATTTAGTGTGTGATGTTGCTGTTTGAGCATGACGCCATTGTTAATGTTTACAACTTACGTTTAACTCCTCTAGCCTCGCTATTTCAGTTGAGTTCAACTTCGTCAAGTGGACAAGACCAATGACGCCTCCATTTTGACAGAGGAAGCGAGACTACACTCTTAGAAAAAAGGGTTCAATGGGGTTCTATATATGAAGCATAGGGTTCTTCACTCAACTCCAAAGAACCTTTTATGCAAAAAAAGGTTCTATAATAACAAGAAAGAACCCTTTATAGGCTATTATTCATTCATATATTACATTACCTGCAACATTTTGTAGTTGTAAAATTATTGTTTATTAAACTGTTGTAGTAACTTAATATCACATTTTAATCATGCTGATTTTTGGAGGAGAAAAACTGAAATGGCACTCTTCGTGTGATATTGATTAACTACATAAAATGCTTCTGTATAGAACCTTTTAGGGGTTCCAAATACGTAGCGCTTATCCACAAGTTTCCGAGGGGCGCTCCTGTAAAAAATAAAGTGGGTGAAACTTCCGGTGACGCGGCGGAAGTAGCATTCCAATGGTATTTTGTGTGTAAGTTAGTGGAGAGGCTAGCTGTTTTTCGGAGAATTATTTTACTATTTAAAGACGCAAATCTTTATGAGAGATGTCGTTACGGAGCTCAGGGACAACATGTGCTGTTCGCGGTTGTATGTATAGCCGGACTAAACTAATTTAGTGGCTTAAACGGGATTGTTTTGAACATAAGCTGAAAACGAAATCAGAGTGATCCTGCCAACGACTGTTGTTTCCATCACCTCCTAAAAGACGACGAATCTTCCTGTGTACATTTGTTTAAATTCTTAATGTTCTATAAACTCTATCAGCATGTGTTTGGATGTTCTCTACTGATGTTACACCTAAACTCAGGATCAAAGCCTGTGTTGACAGAATACCAAATGTGCCAGTTAATGTATTCAAGCAGCACATTCATTTATAATTTTGAATAAACTCCAAAGCACAATGACTAAGTGTGTATTTTTTATTTTAATTGTTTGTCAGCTCGCACAACTGTCTGTCACCATGCATTGATGAGTATTGATTATTAATAATGTTATTATAATACTCCCAATCAACTACTGCGGAGGGTAAAGGTACTGTTATTTCACCCTTTTTAATTTCGTTGAGGTTGTGTTCCCACATCGTTAGCTAGTTTGGATCGCTATAACTTGAATGACTGTCAACTGTTGAATGAACGAGTGTCAAGCATGTCAAGTCGCGCTTTGTTTACTTCCAACCGGAAGTCGCGCCCACTTTTGACGCAAGGCCTCATGGGGCGTAGGAAACTTGTGGATAGAACCTTTTCTTCTAAGAGTGTCCTCATATATACCCTTCAGGCAGATCTGTAGACCATAGCCATGGGCATTTATAAATCGGATACCATGCCTGTGCGACAGGGAGTTCCTCAAGGTTCATTTTATTTAAAATATTTACATACTTCCACTTGGGCAGATCATCTCTAAATATGACCTTGGGTATCACTGTTATTCGGACGATACACAGATTTACATCACCACAAATCCGGACGCTCAAAGCTCATTAATAGTTGTCTAGCAGAGATCAGCACATGGATGCAGAACAACTTCCTCAAGCTAAACGGTTCAAAAACGGAACTGATGCTGATTGGTACAGTGGTGGCTATTCGTAAGACTGAGCAGGATAGTCTGATTGTTGACTAGCAGGAATCTTGGTGTTATTTTTGACTCTCAGTTGAGTTTTGAAGCACAAATAAAACAGGTCTCTAAAACTGCTTTTTACCATCTGAGAAATATTGCTAGACTCAGACCATTTCTCTCCTTTGTAGACACAGAAAGGCTCACATACCTTCATTACTACTTGTAATGCCTTGTTCTCTGGCTTTCCAGCAAATTTTTTAAACAGGCTACAGTTTATACAGAACTCTGCTGCCTGTGTGCTCACTCGTCCTTTCACAGTTGCACTGGCTTCCCGTAAAGTCGAGAATTGATTTCACAATTCTCATTCTAACATACAAGGCACTACATGGGATCACTCCAGAAAACACGTGATCTAATTAGCCCTTATACTCCATCACGTTCTCTCCGTTCTGCAAATTCCCTCTTATTACATCAGCCTTTGTGCAAGCTCAAGACCATGGGGGAAAGAGCTTTTTCCTGCAAAGCCCCCACCTCCTTCCACAATCAAAAGTATGCCAACGTTGGGACAATTCAAAGGGTTGATTAAGACACATTTGTTCAAAGCTACTTTTTCTTAATTGTTTTTATGCTCATGCTGTATTTGTTTGAAAAGCGCAATTTAAATAAAATGTATTATTATTTATTATTATATTGCAAATCGCAGCATGCTCACACTTAATTTACCCACAAGTGATCAAGGCCTCAAGGCTGCAAGGGTTCTGCCTGTAATGCAAGAAATTATGTCAATTTGCAACATGACATCATGACTTTTGCGTAAACATATACGCCACTTTCGAGTCAGATGGCGTGTCATCTCTACGCATTTTGAGCTATCCGCGCGTATGCGTATATGTCTACGCCATTAACGTCCGCGTCATTCCGCGTGTCTGTACACACGCAGTCAAATCTCCAGTCATAAATGCCACTAACCCCAATGACGGTTAAGTTTAGGGATGGGGTTGAGGTAAGTCATATCTTTTTTTTACCTAGGATGGTAAGGGAACAGTCATAAATGCCATTAACCCCAGTGACGGTTAGGTTTAGGGGCGGGGTTGAGGTAAGTCATATATTTATATAACGTTAAGTCAACGGCGTTCATAAACACGCTGAAAGGCGATTATGCGTCTTGATAGCACGCCAAAAATGGAAATACGAATTGGCGTGTCATACACACGCTACTTCATGAGATCAGTCTGAAATTTGAATGAATGAGGCTGATGGATGTTAGCGCTGGAAGTGGCTGACCAATCACAAAACACTATTTCAGGCAACCAATCAGAGCACATTGCACTTCTAGGAAGGAGGGGCTTCATAGAGGCAGGAACTAAACAGCTTTACTGACAGACTGGGAAGAAAGGTGCTGCAACAATGTAAATATGTGAAAAACATTGTGCTTTTTTAAGCATTCAAGCAGGAAAACCTATTCTATATAACTTAAAAAAATCAAGACTTGATTTTGAATGACCTTTCAAATGTGGTCGTTATGGCATTGCATAAAGATTCTTTAGTTCAGCTCACTCTAAAAAACTATTTGGTCCAGCTAATGCAGTAATAAAGAGTGAACAAAGAGCCAATAGCTCTGTAACAAAGGCTATATTTCACCTGAAAGGCAAGACTTCCACTGCTTCAGTCTAGTATTTGTGCCAACCTTGTGCCATCTTCACATTGTACTGTTTTGATATCCTCACATATAGCTTGCACATGTTAGAGTACACATAATGTGTGTAGTGTTACATGATTACTGTCTAATTGTGTTAGCATGCTTCATGATTCAATAAGGGCACATCATTCTATAGAGCGGACGCACTTTCCCTGAAGGCTAGTCAACTCACAGGCAGTGACATGCTAGTCCTAAGAAGTGACACTATGAGCTTTTATGAGAGCAGGATTGGTTTGAGTCACACATATAATGTGAGAACGTGCTTTACAAATTAAGGTTCAAGGGCATTTATGAATCAAGACTGCAATGCACTCAACTGGCTCAGGCTGGATTCAACCTCTCACTGAATGCTAACAAACACACAAAACAAATGCATACTGACCTAATTGAAACCCAATTATAATTATAGGGAGGTTTATGCTGAAAACAATAGTATTTTTGGCAATGGGTTTAGAAAAAATAAACTGATATTTAAGGCAAGATTCTACAGGAAAACCATTTTTTTATTCGTGCACTAGTCAATTTTGAGATTTTGGGTTATTTGTCTTCTTCCAGTGGGAAAAAAACAATCAATCACACTCTGTATTTGTCTGTAGATTTCCATTACAATATCCTTTAAGGCAGTTTCTTCACTCTCTTTTTTCAGTCATAAATCTCCATCGTCATCTTCGCTTATATGTCAAACTTTACAGGTGTATTCCAATTTATATTCTGGAGGTTATATGTAGTTTATCATTTGCCTAATTTATATAATGTTCTATTCGTAAATCTCCTCTGTAAAAACCTTTTAATCTAAATGTAAACAAAATGAAACAAGAATAGTGAGCCTTGCTTTATCAATGTTCAGATATCTTTTATGGAAATGTATGCATATTAGTGCATATTTAATTAGATAATGCCTCAATTGCATATTTAACCACTTGAGGAACTTGTCATACTCAACTGGTGATTTCAATTAAACTTTTTACGCTATTCACCTAGTGAATTCTTGCCATAATTTTAGATATATGTTATGGTAACACTTTATTTCGAAAGCCCACTTATTCTAATAGCTATAAGTAACTTTGTAACTATGTCAACAAACTCTGTAACTTTGCAACTGTCAACTGAACCCAAACCCTACTAATACTCTAATGAGAGTTGGTTTAAAGGAGTAGTTCACTTAAAAAAAAAAAATAAAAAAAAAAATTTCTGATAATTTACTCACCCCCATGTCACCCAAGATGTCCATGTCTTTCTTTCTTCAGTCGAAAAGAAATTAAGGTTTTTGACGAAAACATTCCAGGATTTTTTTCCATATAATGCATGTTGTTGACTCTCCTGTTCAAACTTGTTCATCAAAATGAACAAATCTTTTTCCGAGTCAATTCGTTCATTTTGTTCGTTGAATGAACCAAAAAACAAAAAGATTTGTTCATTTTGATGAACGAGTTCAAACAGGAGAATCATGAACGCGCATCACAGAACAGAGCAAGGCGACCATTTTAGCTTACAAAACTTAAAGTTTGTTAATTTTTTTTTTAAATGAACATATCGTTTCGCTTGATAAGACCCATATTCATCGTCTGGGATCGTTTAAAGCCCTTGGAACAGTTTGCAGTTTGCACTGAAACTGTCTTTTGGACCTTGATCTGTTACCAGTAAAGTGCATTATGTACATGGACATCTTGGATGACATGGGGGTGAGTAAATAAATCAGCAAAAGTTTTTTTTTTTTTATAAAAGTGAACTACTCCTTTAAGTTGCAAAGTTACTTATTGAAAGAATAATGTCTAAAGTGGACCATCTAAATAAAGTTTAACCTGTTATTTTTCTGTTAAACAACAAAAAAATACAGATTAGGAGAAAAAAGAAGAGGCAAATGCTGTATGGGGGTAATATCATGATGCCAGCTCGCTCCAGCATGTTTGAGGAATTACCCTACGCAAACCGTTTGTGATTATAATCGGAAAATCAACAGCGGCAGATCTGGCAAGCACAGCCGAGTGGAGATGTGAGAGACTGCTATGGTTGAATTCTGCTGAAAATTTCACTGCAATGATAACTATAAAATAAAAACAGCCCCTGTCTGCTGAGATCTCATGTTCAAAAAACACTACACTGTCTTCACTTCCTCCCACAAAAGAGAAAAAGACGTTATTCGGCGACATGTTATTGTCAGAACATGTTAGTGTTTTCGGGTTGACAGTGGTGAATCATATGGTGACTATTTGGCCTCTGTGGATTGTCTAATGGGCCTGTTGCCTCACACGACATGTTGGGAGAAAAAATATTTTCCAGTCCTGGATGATGCTGGAAGTATTTTGAATGAAAGGAATATGCAAGTGAAAATGATACTGCATGAAATAAACCTACAATTTAATTTGATACAACATTAATCTGAATTTGATATCTTCATAAACACGGGTCTCATACCATGAAAAGGAACAGGTTTTTTATTTAAACACTTTTTATCAAAATTGACATTTGTCAACTCCGTCTGACACATGAAAATATTTTTTTGTCTCTGTGTGTGTGTGTGTGTGTGTGTGTGTGTGTTTGATCAATTCAACAACACTGTAAAGTCTTTAAATGTGTAGAAATGGTGTGCCTTGGCAAGGTTAAGAGATAAATTGCATTGTATACACTTTTAATATTATTTTACATTACATTTTATTCGCCATTTTAAAGCTACACTGTGTAATTTTTACCCCATCTATTGGTACATTGGTACATAAACATTATCGAACAATTATCCAACTCGATATTGATATCAAGTATTGACGATATTGACTCTAACTTGATATCGTTTTATCGAGAAAAATTGTATCGTGACAATGAATGAATGAGCATATCAATTTAAGACGTTATATCAATAAATTTGTATGGCCTAAAATTCTTATTATTAAAGTTAATGACTTACATACATCAAGAGTTTTTCCCCCTGAAATTTTGAAATCTAAATTGGTGAATTTAGAAGAAATCTACAGTTGCAAACAGATGGAGAATATAGGTTTAAAACAAACTCCATCTAAATGTGGATTTTGAAGGTTTTATTTCATGATGATGATACAGTGCTCCATCAAATGGAAAACTAAGTTCATGTCACCATCAGGTGTATCAATACATACTTGATTTAAACTAGTAGCATAGAAAACATCCACATTGTGGCATGGTTTCTTTTGCTCCTATAAACCTATACTAAGGAGACCATGGTTTCCATGGTCAAATATGGACAAGCCAGCCATTGGGTTACATTTTTTTAATAACATTTTTTAACCCAACGTTTGACCCAAAGTTGGGTTAAAACAACCCAGAAATTTTAGAGTGTGTGTCTATATATATATATATATATGTGTGTGTGTGTGTGTGTGTGTGTGTGTAAATAAACAAATTCTCAATCATTCTGTCAAGAAGAGAAAACAGCCTGTCCATCCTCTTCCTACTCACCTCGCCTCTGCAGTCCCATGTCTTCTCTAATCAAGTCTCGTAAAACTCGTCCTCTCTGGCTCGCCTTCTTTGTGGTGCTGATGCTTTGCAGTGTTGTGGAAGCTGAAGTCAATCAATCAATCTCGAAAAGAATTATCTGTATTAGGCAGGGCTGCCAACTTTTGAGTTCAGCTTAAAGTGATATGTTGGGGGGCGGGGCTTGGGTTGTGGGGGAGGGGCTTATTGTGGGGCGTGGCTTGGTGTGGGGAAAAAATACAAACACAAAATCCTTGCATTTACCGAAGTGGGTAACACTTTAGAATACGGTTCCTTCGTTAATGAATAACTACACAAGAACCAATGAGTAACACAATATTAACAATCTAACTATTATTAACTAACAAGAAACTCTGATTAACGAACTAGTAAGTAGTAGCGCACAGACAAAAGTGGTAGTTCACTACTAATCAATAACTTCTATTTTTTTAATACTTCCCAGAGAACTACTGAAAAAGTTTATTAAAAATCTAGTAACTATAACTAAAAGAAACTCTTACTAATTAACTAATTAGTAAGTAATAGCTAATAGTAATATCTGTATAGAATTTCTTGGGACTCAATTACATTACTAGCCTGGCAAACGCCAGACTCAATTCTCCTTAAGACTTGGGTCTGAGAACCACATTTTCTCGTATTTGAGGCATGGCTTACGAATGCCCGGTGCCGTTTATTGGGTGCTAAGAATGTCTATCAAATGCACCTGTACGTAGATAGCCAATCGTTTCAAATAGAAAGACAAAACACAAATATTAAGTACAGTTTAACATAGATGATAGATGATTTATAACTTAAGTTAAATGGACTTCGCTGACGATGCCTAGCAGGTTGGTACAATACAACTCCGTGGCTAACATGTCTTGCCACTTTGCGCTCATCCAGGCCTCGGGACTGCCAAACAGAAGTTGGTATCGACAATTCTTTATCGCATTTTCTTTCTCGGAGTCGGGACACAGGTGAGCGGCAGACATTCCAAGGTTGACTGCCTTCCGTACCTGGTCCTCCATTAGGGCGATTAATGGTGAGACAACAATAACGACTGGGGTCTTCCGAAGTTTAACGCCAAAAGCTGCTCTTTTTTCAAAATAAACTTGTATTAAACTACTTAGAACAATATCTAAGGCTGCATCAAAAGGTAGCTTCGCGTCTGCTGCCATGTTGAATCCATAGAAATAAACAAACTGCTTCGTTTGTCGCATAGATGTTGTCATCGTCTTGCTGCTCCCTCCCTGTTCTGTGATTGGTTCCCTAAATGAGACGAAAATCTGGACCATGGTATACTGCCTTTCAGCGTGAATAAAATCATGCTGTGGGAAGCCAGCATGGGGAAACCCAGAGTACATTACATTTAATTTACAAAAAACATTTTATAGAAATAATCACAGAAACGTACGTCTCACGTGGAGATCATTCATAACATCATTTAATTTCTTGTATAAGCCTATTACATGTTTATTTGATATAATAACTCTGATTGAGACTTTATTTATATTACCAATACACAATTATATTTACATCCAGTCGTTTGCACGTGTAGACGTGCTATTTATTTCATCCTTAAAAACGATAGAGAACCACCTCAGTCCAATAGGTGGCAGTATGTGGACTCAGATATGTGATATGACTCAAATGAACAGAAGAAGAACTCAAACCTGCCTCGAAGAAAAAACTGGAAGGATCATGGCGGAGGAGAAGAAGGATGCCCGTTCAGGGAAAGCTCCTAGAAAAGAGTCTCAGCCTCTTATTATCGCCAAAACTCCAGCTGAGGAGCAGCGCTTGAAGTTGGAGAGATTGATGCGAAATCCTGTGAGTTAAAGCTTTAACTTACATCAAACTAGCGGCTTCCCCTGGAGTATGAAACGTTAGTAACTTAATGATGCTACCGAACTGTTTATATTGCACCCCAAACAGTACATATTGTGTGTTTTTTTTAAAGGATAAACCTGCACCCATCCCAGAGAGACCCAAGGACTGGAATCCTCGCGCTCCACCAGAGTTTGTGCGGGATGTGATGGGTTTGTGCCGTTTGTTTACTCTCTCAGATCTAGCCATGGATTGTAAGACATGTAAAGATTCGAATCCCCTGAAAGACTCAGATGCCCTGTATTTATAATAGGACTATTAATGATTATTTTAGTACTTTTGAGTTAGAAATATTTATAGAAAAAACGTACTTTTGCGTGTAACGTTTGTGTTCTCAAAAAATATTTCCAAATGAGATAACTACAGATTTCAGCAGGGTCGATATGTCTGTCGTAAAATACACTTTTAAACTTAAAACTATTCTTGCGTATTTTGTGGTGTATTTGTGTATAAGTGTATTTTTACTAATGCCCAATTATGGGTCTTAAATGCATTATAAACGTCTGGTTGTGGTAACATAATTCATTTTCAATTACATAAATTCTTGACAAACATATAGCCTACATCTCATGAATTGTAAGGTCAGTACAGTATTCCATATTCGCATTCTTGGGTCAGTCATATGTGGCTAAAAGTAATAATAATAACCAATTCCAGTTTAGTGAGTGAAATGAATTCAGGAACAATCTGAGTGTTTCACAAGCGTGTTTAATTCAAGTGTTTTGATTCACTAAAAAAAGAACCGCTCATAATAAGAATCATTCGGTCTTGAATCAGAAACTAGGTGCCTGTATGTTTCGCTGTGGATATCATCATCGCATAGTGATGTGGAGAAGCTGAATAAGTCAGCTTCAAAATTCACTTTCAGAGTAACGTTATTTAGGTAGTGCATTTTCAAAGTATTCTTTTTAAACCACTTCCACAATATTTCCCCATATTGCCATTGGCTGTACCAACAGGTAGACCATTCCCAAACTCATACCATTGGTGCTCAGCTGTCTTCAGATTAAAATATTTAAAAAAAAAAATATTGATCAAGTATTGTACAATTGTGACTCATCCCCAGAGGCAGACAGAGTACACAGCTTTATAACTTACTTGAGTAAACAGATACCCCTTGCTAATTTTGACTCAAGTACAAGTACTACAGTCAGATGTCTACTTGGGTAAAAGTACTGCAGTACTTGTTTTTAAAAGTACTTGAGTATCAAGAGTGCAAGTGTACATTTTCTAAAAATTGCATTACTACTGCCACAGTGTTTACATTCATGTACAGAAACGTCCTACATGGAGTTATGAAAAATGTTCATGTCAATACCTTTGAGAATGTAAAAGGAATTGGAAGTAAAATCAATCTTTTTACCATGTTGCTTTATTTAACATTTAAGACAATGTCAGAATATTCAGAAAATTGAAATAGTCTGGCGAGGTGGGGCGACGGTTGGCACATTGGACCTGCTGGATGAAGACCTGCTCCGTCTTTATCCATGGTTTCGTCTCTTATCTAAATCTGACCATGGAGTTGACTTTGACGGAAAGCTGCAGGTGATTGCTGATAGTCTGTCCCAATCAGTGGCGCTTGCACAATCCAATCACGTTTGAGAGGGAAACAACAAATTGAGGGTTTTTTTTTTTTTTAGAAGTAGTAACTTGTACTACTCATGCTTATGGACAGAAATGTAGTGGATGTAAAGAGTACAATATTTCCCTCTCAAATGTACTCATGAGTACTTCCCAAAAATGATACTCGAGTAAAGTACAGATCCCTCAAAATTGTACTTAAGTACTGTACTCAAGTAAATGTACTCCGATACTGTCCGGCTCTGCTCGTCCCTACTAAGTTTTTATATAGATTCATATTTTGTCTAGTATATACTATTTACTCTCTATTGATTCCAACATTCCCAGAATTTCTGCCCACACAAATAATGTCAGGATAACAGAATTGATTTATTTTGTCATTTATTTCCATTTAACTCTGCCCCACCACTCTTCAGGGCTGTACATGTGTATTTAGTGAGTGCTGTTATCTTTAATTTTGTCAGGTTCCAGTGCTGGCGCAGGCAGTGGTGAATTCCATGTGTATAGACATCTGCGCCGTCGAGAGTATCAGAGACAAGACTTCCTGGAGCGAATATCTGACAAGGTAGAGATGTTTTTGGCCAATGCACAAAGAAGCCAAAATAAATTGTTCAACCACTAGATGGCGGTGTGGACCAGTGGTGTAGATGTTGGTCACCTTTTCAATATCACATGATGTTTAACTTACGAGGTTGTTTCAAGGGGGACAAGTGATGGGAACAAATGGTTCAATGGGCTTTTAAATCTGTAGCCTAAATTATATTTTTGTGTGGACATTGTTTTTTTCCAAACTATGAATGAGGAACATCTTACTACCTTGCCCTGGCTTATTGGAAAGCCACTACAGCATATGATTATTAGCTTGAAATTGCTTTACCGTGTATGCATGTCATACACTAGTTCGGTTTACACTAGGGATGTCGGTAACAATTCTTTTGGTAATCGAGTAACTTGTCGATTATTTTAGCGATTAATCGAGTAATCAGTAAACTGTGTTGGCTTAGATTTATAAATTAAGTTATGAATCTGGTGAAATGGCACACAGTGCGTAGTGTGTACCTAGATGAACATTATAAGCAACCCAAACATATGCAGAGATGGAATGCAGTTCTACCCGTTATTTGTAGTGGATTAAATAACTGAATTTGGGTGTGGCGTCAGTAGCGGTGGATCTGCTCTTCTCTCAAGCTCTGGGTTCAGAGGATGCACATTGTGCTGTTGCTGTGACGATCAATATTGATTTGAGTTTGCCAGTGTAATGTTTGTATGTGAATAAAAGACTAAATTAAATCTGTTCTTCGTTATATAAAGCGATCGTGTCTCTTCAGAAGACTTTAAACCACTCTATTAAAATAAAATGGGTTACATTTTATTTTAAGGTGGCATTGTTAGTGTAATTATGTGTTTAAGTACTGAGTAATATTAAGTAACTACATGTACTTACTATAGGGTTAGGGTAGGATTAGGATTTTGTTGAGGGTTAGTTGCATGTTATTATGTTAAGTACATTTAACACAGACACTGTAAAATAAAGTGTTACCATAAAATGTTAAAGGAGTAGTTCACTTTTAAAAAAATTTTTGCTGATAATTTACTCACCCCCATGTCATCCAAGATGTCCATGTCTTTCTTTCTTCAGTTGAAAAGAAATTAAGGTTTTTGATGAAAACATTCCAGGATTTTTCTCCATATAATGGACTTCAATGGGAACCAAACGGTTCAATGGGCTTTAAACAATTTCAGACGATGAATAAGGGTCTTACCAAGCGAAACGATCACTCATTTAAAAAAAAAAAAAGAGTTTAAGTTTCATAAGCTCAAATGGTCGCCTTGTTCTGTTCTGTGATGCGCATTCGTGACTCTCTTGTTCGAACTCGTTTATCAAAATGAACAAATCTTTTTTCGTGTCATTTGGTTCATTCAAGGAACGAAATGAACGAGTTGACTCGGGAAAAGATTCGTTCATTTTGAAAAAAAAACTAGTTTGAATGGGAGAGTCACGAACACAAATCACAGAACAGAGCAAGGCGACCATTTGAGCTTATAAAACCTAAACTTCTTTTTTTGTTTTGTTTTTTAAATGAGCGATCGTTTCGCTTGATAAGACCCTTATTAATCGTCTGGAATCGTTTAAAGCCCTTTGAACAGTTTGCAGTTTGCACTGAAACTGTCTTTTGGACCTTGAACCGTTTGGTTCCCATTGAAGTCCATTATATGGAGAAAATCCTGGAATGTTTTCATCAAAAATCTTAATTTCTTTTCGACTGAAGAAAGAATGACATGGACATCTTGGATGACATGGGGGTGAGTAAATTATCAGCAAAGTTTTTTTTAAAAGTGAACTACTCCTTTGACTATTTATAGGGTCTGTTTTCAAGAGTAAAAAGATATATATTTCAAGATGGAGTGTAACTAATACTGGTTCACATTTAATTTGTTTCATGTGTGCAGCAAAAGCTGGATGAAGAATATATTGCGAAGGTGAAAGAAAACCAACAGGCTGCTGTGGAAAGAACAGCCAAACGAAGAAAGAAGAGGTTTGCCAAACACCATCTTGTGTTTGATTCAGATTCTATAATCTCTACAAAGCTCTTAATTTCTTTCTTGTGTTTCTAAATCTCAATTGTTCAATTTGTCTCATTTAGGGAAAAGTTGAAGCAAAAGAAGTTGATGGCAAAGAAAGCCAAGATGGAGAGCCAGAAAGAAGGTTAGAGATAATAAAATAAAGTTCCCTCCCATGGTCATGTTCTGTGGTATTACTGATTTTTTTTTTATTTATTTTTTTTTTAGCTAAAATATGAATATTAATAATAGTTAACAGTTAATTGATTTGGAAAAAAGCCAAATAAATCCTCTATGCTTCAGTGTTGTAACATCATGAATGTGAATATTTAATATAGCCACTGTATTTATTATTGCTGTTTTTGATGGACTCATCTTTCATCTAAGCGGTGTTTGTGTCAGCAGGCTCTGAGTCGTCGTCGCCATCTTCGGCTTCCGAAGCAGAGGAACGAGATGATGATGCAGAAGTGCCCAGCTTCATCATGGGGAAGAGGTGAACGAACGAAGGACTGGAAATATCCAGCATATATTATTTACCATGTGATGCCAAAAACACCTCAAACAGAGAACAAATATCAGATCGTGTTCCTGCAACACTGTTTGAAATGTTTCAGAAGTGCTCTGGCATCCTTTATGGTTGATGTTAAACACTTGAGGTTGATATGGTCTAATGTTCAACACTTGACTTGGACCTTTGAAAAGCTGCATGTTTTTCTTCACTGGAGTGTCGATAAAATAATTTGGGAACACTTTACTTGAAGCCTTCAAATATAATGCATTTTAAAAGTGTTTTAAACCATTAGTTATGCTTGTAATGGATCTTAATCTTTTTAATAATTGTAATCTCAGTTATTATAATATTCTAATACTTATATATTCATTGAACACGCCTTAAGAAAGGATGATGCATTGAAAAACACGATAAACAATACTTTGGTTACAATTATTTTTGAAAAGATTTAGTTCATTATAATGTGCACTATGAATACATTTATAGGGCATTATACATAAAGGCTTTGAGTAAAGTGTTACTAATAATTTTACCTGGATTTACTTATTTTGTTGTAAATATGTATTTTTTTTAAATAAACCTCAAGGGGAATAGCTGTGTTTGGAGTTTAATGAAACTGAAAATGGCTGCTAGTAATTCAGCTTTGCAATTACTGGAATCAATTACATTTTAAAATAGACAGTTATTTTAAAATGTAATATCTTACAATATTACTGTTTTAACTACCGGTATTTTTGATCAAACAACAATGTGGCAATGAGTAAGACTTTTTTTTTTTTTTTTCCTCTGACCTCATTTATGGAGACACATTGTAATAATATATATAATGGTTTACTTTATTTTTTATAAAATGTACGCACATGCCCATTTAAAATGCCACGCATGTTCTCTAATTTCTAATGTTTCATCTAAATGCGCAATAATCTCAGCATTAACAAAATATTTATGACAAATTAAAGGACTAGCAGTTCATTAGTTCGTATGAACCTTGTTGTCATGTATTTAAGGAATGTTGTATACATGACAACAAGGTTCATTTATGAAAAGAGCAGCGCTACATTATTCTCTCAATTCTGTTAATAGCCATAGTTCATAATCTAATTCACCACTATGAAATTATGGATATTGTATTATTACTGTGTCGTGATTTCAACTCACAAGTCTAGTCTTTGCAAATATATATTCTGAGTTTTACACATTCACGTGTGGGGCGTTTAACAGAAAGAGAACTTTAGAGAAAATGTAAATTACTTTTGACTATAAGCAAGTTAATATGCTTCATGACTAATCTGGTCTGGTTGAGCTGGTTTTACCTCAAACACAATTTTGTATATTATTACAGTTTCTGGGGTTGCAGAATATGCTTAGTTTGTCAACGAAAACCAATATGATTGTGTAAATACTTTTTTTTTTTCATGCCTAAGTTATTCCCTCAAGACATAAGGAATTAAGAACTGCTTGTCTTATTATTAATATATTGTATGAGTAAACTCCACGCCCCTGTTTTTGGATATGTCGACGCACGTCATTTGATTGTTTTGTGGAAATGGGGTTTGTTAACTTTAACATTACTCATTCTAACAGCCATTCGTCCGACGGCTTTATTTTCCATTCATTCAAGCACCAGATTTGTTGGTTACATGATGTAACTACACAATTGTGGGTACCTTGAGACTGTAATTGTGGCACTGTCAAATCAAAAATATGTAAGCAGAAAGCATTATAATGATTCAAGCATTTTTCAAAGCTTACAAATGAACAATAATAAGACTTTGGAATTTCAAAGCACTTTTTTTTTGTGCCCAAAGTACCTCCCAGTTTCTACCTGGATTCACACACCCTCATGAGAAACTCCACTCCCTTCATATTCTTTTTATACGAGTTGATTCGTATCTGCCAGGCTGATTATTGCCTTCCAGACACCAGTTGATGTGATTCTACTCTGGATTTTAATTGTTAGAAACTATCTGCATCCTTGTTACAAGATGAACATAAATGCAATGATCCGCTTGATGTCATTGCTGTCTATCTGGATGTGGACCGGAGAAGGTAAGTGCATTTTAATTATCAATGTTTGACTTATTAGCATGCATAAGAATATTGGCTGTTTATTAGTACATATTAATGCATGACCGTATTAATCCTACCACATACCTAAACTAGCAAGGTAACATAAGGTTACTAACTATTAATTATCAGTAATTGGGATTTTATTGAAGCAAAAGTCATAACTATTAGTTAATAGTGAGAATTGGACTATAATCTAAAACCCCACATCTGGTTTTAGCATTATATCACAAATACACTTAATTTATTCTCTAATCATGCTGTTTAACCCATACTCCTCTCCTCTGGCCATTATGACCTGAGATTAATATATTTTAAACTCAACTGAAGTTCATCTGAGGCTTTCACACTTGAAATGGGAATGTACACCCATTTCAAGTTTTTGTTGTTGTCATAAAAATAGCAATAAATCCTTTTACTTACGGGTGAATTTGACCCACATAAGGAATGAATTTAGTTAGCAAAAGTTAGCAATTCCATATTTAAAACAGTAATATCCAATACTAAACCTAAATTAGTATTGACAAACTATATATAATTTGAAAGCTTACAATCTGTATTTTTCATATTTGGTGAAAGACCTTTATTTTGAAATAGTGATTAACACTAAAGAATGGTAGAAACCTCAGTTTGTTTTAATGCCAATAGTTCAAAAGATAACATCCATTGCTTTTTTTTTTTTTTTTTTTAAGAAAATAAAGGATCTAAAAATGTTTTAAATATAAAGAAAAAAAAAATAAGGATTCACCATTTGTGATGTGGCAACGAGCTATAGCGCACATGCGTGTTCTTGTTATGTTATTATTGAGGTTGAATTCATATCAAAATATGCCAAACTTCCCTCACTACGTCTGAATAGGATGTCTACATCATAAATTGTGTGAAAATTGTGGAAATAATGGTTCAGGTCACCTAAAATACATGGAAATGGAGGCGCCCTTATATGGGCAGTAACAAAATCTTACCGAAAGCTTGTTTTTTTGAGATATCATCCTAAAATTCGAAACACAACTAAAGAGTTTTGTCTTTGATTTTCTTGCAGTGTTAGAGTCCACCAGGTTTTGGAAAAAAAAAAGTATATTTTATATAAAATATGAATAATTACATTTTACATTTTCATACAGACCTTGTTTTACCCAGTTATTGCCCAATTGCTATAATAAGTACATAGTATGTACATGGGGAAAAGGACTGTATTGCCAATATTCCTAATAAGCAATACATACAAAATTTATAATATGATAAATAGGGACATACAAATTGGCTGAATATACTTAATATTTGTTTAATATTTGCAGATTCTGCAAAATGTTAATTGGTTTTAACAAAGTAAGTGACCAACAGTATTAAGAATCAAGTGTATTTCATTTTTTTTTTTAAAAAATCAGCTATTGTCATGAAACTCCACAGAGACGCAAGGTTGAGGATCCAAACACAAGTTAATTGAAAGGATAATCCACAATCATAGTCAAAAGCACAGGGTAAACAGTCCAAACTTAGGCCGAGTCCAAGGCACACACCACAGATCAAAACCGGAAATATCCAGCATCAAAACAAAGATCAAGACACAAGCAACAAGAAATGCAGTACAGACACATACAATACTTCACAATGAATGAACCAGGCTTATATAGGCAGGGACTGACAAGATAATGAGAACAATCAAGAGAGACGAGCCCAGGCAGAGGATTGTGGGAAGTGTGGTCCGGGACAGAATAACGATGAACTAGAGGGTTGGGGTTAGAGTGCCCACTGGTGTACATCCAGGCCACAACAGCTGGTGATCTTGTGCTATGTTAACATCTGTTAGTTGGATCTGTTAGTTTATTCAGAGTAGTTTTTAACATTTTATGATGCCTCTTATTTTGTTAAATCTATTAACATTTTGCAGATTCTGCAAGGTATACTTTTTTTTAAATTAAACAACTATTAAAAATAGGGTTATTTCACCAAAATGAACAATTCTGTCATCATTTACTCCCCCTGAAGTTGTTCCAAACCTGTATGAATTTTATTCTGATGAACACAAATGAAGATACAGTATGTTGTAGTCAAACAGTTGATGGGCCCCATTGACATCCACAGTATGAAAAAAAAAAAAAAATACCATCAAAGCCAATGGGTTTCATCAATTGTTTGGTTATACTGACATTCTTCAGAATATCTTTTAAAGTAAAAAAAAAAAAAAATCGCAGAAATATATAGAATTTTTTTTACAAAATATACATATTGACCCCCCCCCCCCCCCCCAAAAAAACCCCAGATTGATAAATATAAGAATAGAGAAAAAAAAAGGTAAAGAAAAATAAGGAAAAAGACCATAAACAGAAAAATAACTATTAAGAATAGACAAGAAAAAAAGGTAAAGACAGAGAAGGAAAAAAGACCATACATTTGAAATATATATTCTTTGGGGGTGTTGAGTGCACTATAAAACATTTCTAACCTCCCAACTCAAAATGTTCTAGTGTCACATCTAAATTTTTTAATTGGCCCAAGTGAGAATCTGCTAATTTAATTTGATCAATTTGCAGAATTTCACTTGGGCCAATTGAAAAATTTAGACTTGACCTGTCACTAGAAAATGTTGAGTTGGGAGGTTAGAAATTTTTTACAGTGTGTTTTAAGATATTCAGTTATTTAGCATCTTGTGTAACATCCCCTGGTGAAGGATGGCCAGTCCTGCCCAGAAGCTCACACCCCTGCCCAGCATACTCGTTATAATCCCTTTCCTCCCCCATTGTGCAACATAGAGTGTATGCAGATCACACAACAAATATACTTTGTTTTATATTGTAACATTGTAGCACAAGAAAGAAATTCATACAGTTTCGGAACAAGTTTTGGAGGGTGATTAAATGATGACAGAATTTTCATTTTTGGGTGATCTATCTGTTTAAGTATCATTAATTACTGTATAGCAAGTCATATGAACACTTTTTCAAATTACCTAATTCAGATATTAAAGACTCTTTTAGTTCATAATATAATATAATATAGTATAATTCATATAATCTTTTAGGGGTTTCCATCATGGGATTATTTTATGGATTTTATGGATTTTCACTCATTTATTTATTATTTATGGTAAAATGGTATGAATTAAACAGCTCGTAAGCATACTTTACCACTTAAAAAAATGGGGAAAAACATTTAACGTGAAACTACTATGCAATGATTTAATGGATCATATATGGAACCTTTTTTTGGCATAAAAGGTTCTTTAAAATAAAAAAAAACCCCTAAGATTCTGTATAGGTACCCACTGAACCTTTGTAGAGTGATATTGAAGCCTTTCGCATTGGTGTGCAATTCTGCTCCTGGAGGGCCACTGTCCTGCAGAGTTCAGATACAACCCCAATTAAACACACCCGAACCAGCTAATCAATGCCTTGGGCATACTAGAAACTTGTTTCAAGCTGTAGCTAAACTCTGCAGGGCAGTGGCCTTCCAGGAGCTGGACACACCTGCTTCTCACGTGTCATGTTCATACAAGTCATAGAAATTCTAGATAGAGTCTCAGGAGAAGGCAAACACACAAGAAAGGCAAGACTGAGCCTGTATGTTCTGTTCCTTGCCCAGTTTTTCAATCAATACACCTGTCACTGTGAATATTTGGGGTTGTTAGGTGTAACGCAATTCATTGTCCTATGACAAGTGCATGTGAATTAGGGCTGAACCTGCTATTATTCTGGGATAGAATAAATGTGGTTATTTAAAATTGCGCTTTAAATGATTCTTTTTCTGTCTACAGGTCAGTCGTTATTCAAGCCCCAGCTCTCACCTGATTTACAAGGCAAAATCACCAGCAATACGGTAATACTGAAGGAGCCGTTTTGTGTTTTTGAAGGGCCATGCGTTGGCTGTGAGATATGGCTGGTAGCTGCTCTGACTTCAGGTAAAATATCTTTACAAATTAAGGTCAGGGTTCAATCATTTAATTGATTTTTTTTATTTAGTACGGAAGCCCTAACCGCAACATAAAAAAAAACCAAAAAAAAAATCTAGCATTTCAAGATTAAAGACGAAATGTTTCGAGATTAACGTCAAAATGTTTCGAGATTAATTTCGAAATATTTCGAGATTAAAGACGAAATGTTTCGAGATTAACGTCGAAACGTTTCGAGATTAACGTCGAAACGTTTCGAGATTAACGCCGAAACGTTTCGAGATTAACGTCGAAACGTTTCGAGATTAAAGTCGAAACGTTTCGAGATTAAAGTCGAAACGTTTAATGAACCTTTAATCTCGAAACGTTTCGACTAAAGTTTTCGACTAATCTTCGACTAAAGATTAAAGTTTCGAGATTAAAGTTGAAACGTTTCGAGATTAATGTCGAAACGTTTCGAGATTAATGTCGAAACGTTTCGAGAATAAAGTTGAAACGTTTCGAGAATATAGTCAAAATACGATAGTTACGATAATAGGCTACAGTCTTCCATAGAAGTGTGTGCATTCATAACAGTGTGCATCCACTGGCTCAGAGTGTGTGTGTTTGTGTAAAGAAATGCACTTGTGTCGAACTGCCATGAACTAACACAAAATAGTAGCTTTTTACTTTTATCTGGGCTTTCAACAAAATTCTCCACATGTGCTAGTGGCAGTGTTTCTGAGATGTTTTCGTGCTTGTAGTCAACACTATTTGGGTCGAGAACACAACAGTAACCGTTCTGTCTCTTCACTGTAAATACGTTCTGAATACATTTTAAGTGCATCATTCTGTATCCAATCATTTGTCCGGATCCTGTGATTTCCTAAGATTTAATAACCACTAATGGTTGAGGAGAGATTCTCTGATATGATTGTAAAGTACTTTGAGTGTAGGCTTAGTAGACATATGAAAGCGCTATATAAATGCCTCATTCATTCATTCATTCATAAAGCTGGATTTCTCCATCCAGTCTGAAAAGCGTTTTCCGTGTTGGTTTTTCTATAGGCTAAAGTCTATTCCGGCGCAGTATATTTTATAACGTTCTATAATAGTAGCCTACTGCTAGTAGATTGGTACCTGACTGTTGAATTTCCTTTGATGAAACAAAACACACACACACACACACACAGTGTGAAACTCGCTACTGGCCATTATGAATGCCTGTGTGTGCGGCAATGTGAGACAATGGCAAGCACACATGCGCAGCTTCTACGGAAGACTGTATTCTCGTACTCTCGTCTCTCGAAATGTTTCGAATTTAATCTTGAAATTTTTCAACTTGAATCTCGAAATGCCAGATTTTTTTTTAGGTTGTGATTCAGGGCTTCCGTAAATTTTGTGTGCAGGAAATAACACAGATTTTCTCTTCCTCTGCCAACTTGTAGACATGTAGAATGTTAACACACACACACACACACACACACACAAACACACACGTAATATAATATATATATTGGAATTGTTGTTTTAGCATGCATTAATTTGATCAAAAGTGACAGTAAAGAAGACATATAATGTAACGAAAGAAAAGAAAAACACGTTCCAATTGTTGTTTCACAACTTCAATTTTCAACATTGATAAGAAATGCTACATAAGCACCAAATCAGTTTATTAGAATGATTTCTGAAGGATCGTTTTTACACTGAATTTGCTGCTCAAGTGGCATTTCTCATTTTCACTGTTGAAAATTTAACGATTTAACAGTTTAAACATAATTCATATCATATATAAATACAAATATTTACGTGATTAACAGACATATTTTAAATACAAATAACACATTTTTTTTTAAATATGTACTTGCATGTGTGTGTATTTATATGTACAAAATAATTATACGCACACATATATAATGTAAACACAAACTTTTATTTTGGATGCGATTAATCGCAATTAATCGTTGCCCAGTACTACTATATTTATTCATATGAACATAGCACTGGCTGTCCATAATGTTGAGCCCAGATGTGCGTGATTTTAAACTTGGTTTTCTTGATTTTCTTGATCTTGATTTTTTAAACTTGATTTTAATCTTGGTTTCATTTCGCAGACATGGCTTAGCCTTAGATTAAGCCAGGAGTTAAATTATGACATTTAAGTTAATTTTATAAATATGCAAATAAAAAAAAAAAAACATTACTGGTGTGAATCTTGAGACAAAACAATGGCAATGCCATATTTTAAGATTTGTCAGAGAAAGTTTCTGTCAGTTAATACAGCTCAAACTTGCATTTTAGTCTGGGACTAGACTTATATTAGTTCACTTTTAAAAAAAACTTTTGCTGATAATTTACTCACCCCAAGATGTCATCCAAGATGTCCATGTAATTTTTTCTTCAGTCGAAAAGAAATTAAGATTTTTGATGAAAACATTCCAGGATTTTTCTCCATATACAGTAATGCACATTACTGGGGCTCAAATGGTTCAAGATCCAAATGAGAGTTTCAGTGCAGCTTCAAAGGGCTTTAAACGACACCAGACGATGAATAAGTGTCTTAACTAGCGAAACGATCGGCCATTTCAAAAATAAATACAAATGTTTAAGTTTTATAAGCACACATGCTCTGTTCTGTGATGCACGATCGTGACTCTCCTGTTCGTCATCTTCACTCGTTCATCAAAATAAACAAATCTTTTTTCTGAGTCATTTCGTTCTCGTTCATCGTCTGGTGTCGTTTAAAGCCCTTTGAAGCTGCACTGAAACTCTCTTTTGGACCTTGAACCGTTTGGTTCCCAGTAAAGTGCATTAAATGGAGAAAAATCCTGAAATGTTTTCATCAAAAACCTTAATTTCTGTTCGACTGAAGAAAGAAAGACATGGACATCTTGGATGACATGGGGGTGAGTAAATTATCAGCAAAAGTTTTTTTTTAAAGTGAACTCCTTTAAGCCTTGTCTGTGAAACCGGGGGTCATTGTTCTAAAATGTTGCAGGTCTCTGAATATCGAATGCAAATGCTTCGATCTGTTTAAATTATCAAACCTCTTTCACCTTTAGCGATCAGCACCTTTGATGCTCAACTTCAAAACTCACCGTCCGACATCCTCAGCGTGTCACCCTACCCAACAGCGTTTGACCAATCATCGAAGAACTTCTTTGTGACTAGAGTTGGACGTCTGGAAATCTTCCCCTGTGATGGTTCCTCCAATGATTTGTACTTCCGAGTCGGAAAAGAGGGGAAATGTACAACACCCAACTGTAATGGAATATTACCTGATGGATCCAAAGTTAGGTAGGACCTTTTAATGCAATGTGAACATCAGACTTCATTTTACATTTCTTAAAACCCATTGGAAATTCTAAAGACAATTCATGTTGACTCCATTATTTTCCAGGATTTAAGATTACAAAAGCCAACAAAACTCTCCTATCAATGTCACGTCGTCATTACTTAACTACATTTAGCTCGACTGTAAAAAAACTGCTTTTACTGTGAGTAGCATAGACAAAACACAGTGACATAAGAAAAATTTAGGGAAAAAGGCTCTGTCTATTAGGAACACTTGTTCAATTTCATATTAATGCAATTATCTAATCAACCAATTACATTGCAGTTGCATTTAGGGGTGTCAAAACAATCTCCTGAACTCCAAACTGAATGTCAGAATGGGAAAGAAAGGAGATTTAAAGGGTTAGTTCACCCAAAAATGAAAATTAAGTCATTAATTACTCACCCCATGCTGTACCAACCCCGTAAGACCTTCGTTCGTCTTCGGAACACAAATGAAGATATTTTTGATTAAATTTGAGAGCTGTATAACTACCACATTGGCTCCTAAAGCCTAGTTCACACTACGTGATTTTAAGCCCGATTTAAGCCCGATTTGCAAATCGTTGAGTCGCCGACAAGTCAGGGTGTTATCGCGTGCAAATCGCGGGCGATTAGCGGACGATTAACGCTCGCCAATCAGTTAGTGTGAAAGAGCCAACAACGCATCAAAGACAGCTCGCAGACACCTCGCAGACAGGTCACCGAGCTCAGAAAAATATCTAGCATGCTAGATATCTCGCGCAGTCGCGCGACTCAATCTCAGTGATGTCATGAGTACAGCCAATCATAGCAACGCATGGGTTGAGGACACCAGGTAAATCTTACTTTTTCTTTTTTGCATTTTTTTTTTCTCAGAGCATATCGTCGAGCAAACAGTGTGCAGCACTAGTTTCTGTCTGACGTCCATATTCGCGTGTTATGTTCTTCTCTGCAGTTTCGCGTCATTTCTGGTTCGTTTTATTGCGTGGTTTTTCGTTACAAAACATGGTTTCTAGACCAGATAGAATCGTGTTGTTGTCAACTCGTTATTTGGTTGATTATTTTCAGGATTTAGACCGTACTATAGTACTGAAACAGCTCTCATTGAGTCACAAATGATATGCTCTTATCATCCGATCGTGGTTGTATCTCTATGTAGTGCGTTGTTAACTCGTGTAGTGAGTTACCTCCTGTTGTGGATCAATCACGTTGTGTTGTGTGGTGTGAACAGCTAAACAACTTGAACACTCATGATTTCACTGAGAGCAAGTCATGTAGTGTGAACTGCACAGTTCAGCCCGACATTTTAAAATCATGTAGTGTGAACTAGGCATAAGGGACTGCCTCTTGACGGCCCAGAAAGTCAATGAAGAAAATGTTTAAATATCCCAAGTGACTACCGTGGCTCAACTAGGCCTATATGTTTATCAAGCGACGCGAATACTTTTTGTGCGAAAAAACAAACAAAAATAACGAGTTTATTCGACGATTTTTTTCTTCCTTGTAGGCCAGAACGAGACTTCCTTATAGATTTCCACGACGCATGCGCGAGATTTGCGATCTGCGTACACCAGCTTACACTACTTCAGATCGCAATTCTCGCGCATGCGTCGTGGAAATCTATAAGGAAGTCTCGTTCTGGCCTACAAGGAAGAAAAAAATAGTCGAATAAACTCGTTATTTTTGTTTGTTTTTTCGCACAAAAAGTATTCGCGTCGCTTGATAAACATATAGTTGAGCCACGGTAGTCACTTGGGATATTTAAACATTTTCTTCATTGACTTTTTGGGCCGTCAAGAGGCAGTCCCTTAGGAGCCAATGTGGTAGTTATACAGCTCTCAAATTTAATCAAAAATATCTTCATTTGTGTTCCGAAGACGAACGAAGGTCTTACGGGGTTGGAACAGCATGGGGGTGAGTAATTAATGACTTAATTTTCATTTTTGGGTGAACTAACCCTTTAAGCAATTTTGATCTGCTCAGTTACTGGGGTTTTCACGCACAACCATTTCTAGGGTTTACAAAGAATGGTGTGAAAAGGAAAAAAACATCCAGTATGCGGCAGTCCTGTGGGCGAAAATGCCTTGTTGATGCTAGAGGTCAGAGGAGAATGGGCCGACTGATTCAAGCTGATAGAAGAGCAACTTTGACTGAAATAACCACTCGTTACAACCGAGGTATGCAGCAAAGCATTTTTGAAGACAACACACACAACCTTGAGGCAAATGGGCTACAACAGCAGAATACCCCACTGGGTACCACTCATCGCCACTACAAAAAGGAAAAAGAGGCTACAATTTGCAAGAGCTCACCAAAATTGGACAGTTGAAGACTGTGAAAAATGTTGCCTGGTCTGATGAGTCTCAATTTCTGTTGAGACATTCAGATGGTAGAGGCAGAATTTGGCGTAAACAGAATGAGATCATGGATCCATCATGCCTTGTCGCCACTGTGCAGGCTGGTGGTGGTGGTGTAATGGTGTGGGGGGATGTATTCTTGGCACACTTTAGGCCCCTTAGTGCCAGTTGGGCATTGTTTAAATGCCACGGCCTACCTGAGCATTGTTTCTGACCATGTCCATCCCTTTATGGCCACCATTTACCCATCCTCTGATGGCTACTTCCAGCAGGATAATGCACCATGTCACAAAGCTTGAATCATTTCAAATTGGTTTCTTGAACATGACAATGAGTTCACTGTACTAAAATAGCCCCCACAGTCACCACATCTCAAACCAATAGAGTATTTTTGGGATGTGGTGGAACAGGATCATCGTGCCCTGGACGTGCATCCCACAAATCTCCATCAACTGCAAGATGCTATCCCATAAGGGCCAACATAGAATAGAATATGGGCCGACATTTCTAAAGAATGCTTTCAGCACCTTGTTGAATCAATGCCACGTAGAATTAAGGCAGTTCTGTAGGCGAAAGGGGGTCAAACACAGTATTAGTATGGTGTTCCTAATAATCCTTTAGGTGAGTGTATATTGTCAATAGTGTAACGATGAATAAATCATAGCTCACACAAAAGTCACTTTCAAATAAAGAAGCTTTCTGTTGGTCAACGTGAAGAATCTGCATGACAAACTGAACCTGATGCGAAATCTGCATGGGGAGATTTTTCACCCTCGCATGAAATTCCCATTGCCGTGAATCCCTATGGATTTCGCCCATGAAAATTATTTTAACATTGGTAGATGTGTAGAAATGTGACCACATTAGCGAAATTTAGGCTAGATTCAGTAGTGTCAGTATTGTATCAAATCATGAGAGAAATCACTTTCAAACCAGGCAGCTTTCTGTTGGTCAACATGGGGAATTTGATCAACTTGGACACAAGCAAAATCTGTACGCTCTCTGGAAATGCCGAACATATGCCTATTGTAATTACTTGATTTCACGCATGAAATTTCTCTGAGGAATGGTAAATGTGACTAATTTTTCTGATGTTGTTAAAACCTTTAATCATAAATTGATGATGGATTTATTTGATCAATATCCCATGAACGAGTGCCATTGCTGAATATCTGCACTGCTGTGACGATATTCAGATCTACAGAACGATTGCAAGTCTAAGATTTCTATTATACAACAGCTTAAAAAAAGTAAATTTGATTAAGACACAACATTGCCTGTTTGTTTCCTTAAGCCGAAAATAGTTTTAAAGGAAGTCAACTTTTGCCATTTTCTAATCAAAATACAATAGTTTAATTCGTTCTTGAATTAATAAGTGCGGAGATGGAACTAAACATTGAGTGAATAATTCAACGATTCACTCATAAAGACAGTCATGTGTCGCCACCTACTGGTGTAACAATGTAACCTGAAGAAAAGAGTCATTGAAAAATCCCTAACATAATGCAGTATTTGTAATATTCTACAAAAGTATAATACTTCTAAAATGCTGGTATTCTTCTGCAATGATTTCCTTATTTAAAATACTGTAGTTTGTAAGAAGACTGCCGTTTCAAAGTATCGCAACTGTTTTTCACTTTTTTGTTTTTCAGTTTCAAGTATCTTCTTATCGATGTGAACCAGAATACTGTTGTTAGGTCATCAGATTGGTCTGATAGCATTCCTCTTATGACAAGTAAGAATTCATAATATCAAATCATTTGAATAACCACTCTGCTATTGTAGTAATTAATATCTTAATAATCTGTTCATACAGATAAAAACCCTCAAACCATTAATGAAGGTCTAAGTGCGAGATCTGGTGCCATGGTTGTCATTACTACCATCCTATGTGTGGCTGCGGCTTTGCTTTTACTCCTTTTCTTCATCATGCTATGCGTAGCCTGGTACGTATTATCATTTAAATCATGTCCACCTCAAAAATACAGTGGTCCCAAAATATAGACACTTGAATCACACTTTCCAATGACATAAACCCATAAATACGACTTTATATCTCGCAATTCCGACCTTATAACATGCAATTGTGTGTTTATATCTTACAAATCTGACTTTACAACACACAATTGCAACTTTATATCCCGCAATTCAGAATTGCAAGATGTAAACTCGCAATTGGGAGAAAAAAAGCAATTACCTTTTTTTATTTTCTGTGGCAGAAACAAGTTTCCATACTCAATATATAATTGAATGTAATGTCTAATCCCAGTGCAATTTATTTTCCTAACGTCTGAATCTTGTCCATCCAGCTGTGGCAGGAAAGACATCTCCCAAAGCCAAGGCCAAGGGACAACTCCCATGAGAGCCATGAACTCAATCCGTATCCCCCGTTATGACATTCACAGCCTGAGGGGGCGAGCACACCCCTACGACAACCCAGGTTTCATGTCGGAAGGGAAAAATTATTCCACATCGGAGACTCTGCCCAAATCTGGAATACAGACACAGAAGCTGTGAGCTCCATAGAGACCATCATTGAAAATAGCCTGTTCCAAGGGAAGCTAAATTACTATGCAGTATTTCCTCTTTCAATATGCCACTAGGCAAAAATAAAGGAACTTCATTACACTCACATCATAACTATTCCCCGTAGAACTGTTTTGTGTATAATATCAAACCAGAATATTCATGTTGAAAGTTGATATTTTAGCCATTATCTTTTGTAAACTCTTTTGGCTTCAGTATTGTAAGTGATCAAAAGAACAGACTGACTACAACATGCAAATTCACTAGATGGCGATGTTTAGTAACCAAGCAGATGTGGAACTGAGACGGTCATAATTCACTGGGATTTTAATGGTGCAGTTTTTCCTAACCTTCATTGTTTTAGGGTTCACATAGGCTTTTTTTTTTATCAACACAAACCAGGAATTTGTTCCTTTTAAATTGATATGGTAACTATACAATAGAGTCTCAATTGTGTGTATATAATTATAAATAAATAAATAAATAAATAAATAAATAAATAAATAAATGTATTAGTAAATGTTGAGACTAAGATTAATAATGCTGTAGAGTTAGTTCATGTTAAAGTCCCCCCTGTGGTAAAAATCAAGCTTTTTTGTTGTTTATAGACCTTGAGAAACATGGTCGCCGTCATAGAATATTGTCTTTGAACTTCCGGTTCTGTATATTTCTATGGCATTGCTGTTGAGGAGTAATTAATTAGCTAGTGAAGTGGATTTACTTATTGTAGAGTTAACAAAAGTTATCATGAGCATTGTAATGTTTATCATGAGCATTAAAGCAGATGTCTTAACAAATGTCGAACGGGAATTTTTTTACGAGCAGTTCTGCAAGATCGCTGTGGAAATACAGACCGGAACGAGCGCAACGCTGAAAAGGGGCGGGGCTACATAATTTATATGTGTTTTTTTTTTTTAAAGTGCTCCGTTGTGTAATTTTAAAGTCCCCTAATGTTGTTTTGAAGTCTCCTACAACAGGTTTACATGCATCAAAGGTAAAGCAAGCTTTCATTTTCTCATAATATTCATTTGCACACCACCACATTTTCAATGATTCTCAAACGACTCGTCAGATGAATCAAAATCCCTAATTTCGTTGATTGGTCTAACGCGTACAGTGCGTGTGTCGAAAAAGAAACCGCCCATTGCCAAAACAACCATAGACAGTAAAAGAAATGGACACAGCGACCCCATACTTCAAGGGAGAAAAGTGAAGTCAATTAGAAGCACTCCCTTCCTGATGGCTGAGCGACTGCACAGGCTCAAACTGAGCTTGACTATGTATATGTGACGTGAGCAACCTGTCTTGACAGCCAAGAGGGATCTGAATCATTCCCTTCCGTAGCTTGCAGAGATGGTGAGTGTGAGGTGTCCATGAGCTAGCAGCAGGAGCAACTTTATGACCCTTGACATTATGCGGGTACGCCTCCTCCATCCCTTAAAATCACCGCTTGTAAGGGGGCTATTCTAGAACAAGTCACTGCATATAAATACTTGGGCATCTGGTTGGAAACTTCACTTTCTTTCACCACATATCAAAGCTGCAATCTATGGTGAAGGCCAAAATTAGTTTCCTTTACAGAAACTGCTCTTCCTTCACCACTTCTGCCTAACTTGCTCTTATTCAAATGAGCATTCTACCTATGTTAGACTATGGAGACACTATATACAGGGTTGCTTGCAAGTCCATTCTATCAACTCTTGACACTCTTTACCAATACTTTCTAAATGCTCCTTTCAATACAGACCACTGCACTTTATATTCATCTGTCAACTGGCCCTCCCTTCACAATTGCTGCAAAATTCACTGGTTCACTTTCATTTATAAGACCCTTCTCGGCCGCTCACCTCCTTACTTGGGTCACCTGCTGCAGCCAAAGCCTGTCACATACAACACCCGGTCCTCACTTCGTCTTCAATTATGTATTCCCAAAACTAACTCTACATTTGGTCTTAATTTTTTTTAATCTGCTGCCGCTCGCGACTGGAATGCTCTGCAAAATATTCTCAAACTAGATACACTAATTTCATCTTTTAAAACTATTATATCATCCGTTCACGGACACATGCAGTTGCTTCTTTAGATAATCATTTTGTGTTGTCTGCTGTGTTGTTTTTAAATTGTATTTAATGTAATTGTTAACCTGTATCTCTTTCTAATGTACTGTATTTATTTTAGCCCCATTTCCTTTCCCTAAGTGGTTATTCCTCTTGTCAGGCCGCCATTGTAAATAAGAACTTGTTCTTAATGACTTGTCTGTAAAAAGAAAAAAACGACAAAAAATCAAGAAGAGTCTTTAAACGACTCAGATGTAAAGTTATTTACGGCAGAAAGAAATATGTTTTGCAGCCTGGAACAAAAATTGGTTTTGGTCTATATAGCTAATTTTAACCTTCATGAAAACTGTGAGGGGGGTGTAGCCTGGGAAAACCCAGACAACTTCCGGCAAATTTAGATTTGCTCTGAAAGTTAGTCTGACAAAGAGCTCATTCAAGCCCATTTCCAATCCGCCGAAATCACGGCACTAATCAGAAATGTTGGGGCGGGCTTTACATGATGACGACAGAGCTGGGATTTTGAAGCAGATTTTGTAGCCTACATTACAAAGATGGATGCCGCTGTCGAACATCACTCGTTCGAATCAGCTATCGCGTCAGTTTTAAGCGATTTGAACGTTTCCTTTTTGTTAAAAACCGAGCAAAGAACAACACTCGGAGATGTTTCTCTGCCGGCTGCCACTCTGCATACGTCATCTCCTGCATCGCTCTGATTGGTTTTTCGGCAGAACCATTTCAGTAATAATTCAGTTCAGTTCAAGTTTATCGTCATATGGATATTAGTACAGAGTACCACAGCAATGAAATACAATGTGCCTTGGCACTCTCTCCTCATCAGTCAATAATACAAATTATAAATAACATTAAAGCATCCAAGCACAGTAAACGAACTAAGCTCAAACCTCAAACCTCCTTCAGATTTAGTAGCCTTATTACCTGAGGTTAAAAACTATCCCTGAAACGTGATGTGTGCGTTTCCCTGACGGAAGAGATTGTGTGCTGGATGACTACAATCCTGCATAATACCTAGTGCCTTCTTAGTGCTGCATTTCCAGTAAATATTTTGAAGCGGTGCAAGTGGAACCCCAATCATTTTAGATGAGGTCTCATTTAAGGTCACGTGAAGTAGCCCTGCCAAACCACACTACAATGTTACCTGTCAGTATACTCTCAATTGGACAGCGGTTAAAGTTCTGTTGAATGTTAAGGGACGTACCATATTTTTTGAGACACCTCAAGAAATAAAGCATCTGATGTGCCTTATATGGAAGGACCATAAGAGGGAGTCTGAAATATGGCTACCTTGTTGACAATTTCAACTGGATAATTGTTAATATAGACAGGTATATGTGTGGGTTTGTTTGGGTTTGTGGCTATCGGTGCACCGCCTCTAAGAGAATCGAATCTGCATTCAAATCTGCCTCCATTTTGTTTGCAACGCCCAACCTCCAACGGTCCAATCAATTCCCAAAGCACGAAATCAAGCCATGCCCTACATTTTTTTCACTCGGATATACGTCACAACAAGGAAAAAAATGTCAATCTCAACTTCCGTTTGACACCGACTTTAACCACTGATTTTTCTAATGGTCGTCTTTGGGCAGTGAAAAAAAAAAACTGGCTTTCCCTTCACATTGTAGAGCACAGCGTCTTCTCGACATGATGATATCCAGTGTTCACAGGAATCAGCTGCCGTTTTGAGGTCAAGTTATCGCTGGAGTCTGCGCATGCAACAAGCGGGTGGGTAATATGCTAATATTTCGTCTTGATGTCACAACAAAACGGCTTATGACTCGTTTGTAAAACAATTCATTTCACTGACTCAGAGTTGACTCTTACTTTTGAAAGACAATATATCTTCTTTTGTTTTCAGCAGAAGAAACAAATTCGTACAGGTCTGGAACAACTTAAAGATAAATGAGGACCGAATTTTAATTTTTGGGTGAAATATCCCTTAAATATTGCAATGGAACACACTCTAATGGCAGTTTCTGTGTTTTACATTTTGGTCATTTAGCGGTGGATTCGTCAAATCTCATTCTTGCGCTTTCGTATGATCTATGACCTATGGTTAAGTTTAGGGGTGAGATTATAGGTGGCCTTTCTTGCTGTTTTTAATAAAACCCCTACGTTTCCATACAAATTCATACAAAATAATCTCACAAAATAGTTCTGTTTTCTCATGAGCCTCATATCCCACAAGAAAAGCCTCAGCTAAATGGCGGCTTACATTCAAACACACTATAAAGAGGGTTGTGCTCTGGTAACTCTTGGATAAATCGGTGAGTCACAAGAAGCCCACACAGTGTATCCCCTCCTCTGGTCACAGCTCTAAAGGTGCAGGATCTCACGTCTATATTCCTGGATCAGTGAGTCACCCGTGCCCACACTCACGCATTAGAATGCCTATATTTTGTAAAAACACATAATTTGATGGAAAACCTCACTGGAGCCTAAACAGCTTTTGGCATTTTACCTGCGTTGTCTGAGAATGTTTTAGAATCAAGATTCCTTATGGCATGAACTTCCCTTTCATAAGTAGAGGTGGTCAATTTGTCTGTCTGAAAAGCAACTCTGTTATGAATCATCTTCCTTTTTCCATGATGAGGGCGCACTTCTTGATCTTTTCCCGGATGTTGACAGCATTCTTGTAGCCTAAATCAGAATCTATTAGTGCATTGGGCTGACATTGTGTGAGAGTCCATTTCCATCAAAGACAATAATCAAGGAGTCTTTTTTTAAACCTTGTTTATTCAACTGCATGCATTCAGCGAGGCTTTCAATTTTCAAAAACAATTACGACTGGTGAGCTTAGAGAGATATTTTCTTTCAGTTTTGCTTGTTTTTGTGAGTCATTTCAGTAAGTGTGGAGTCTCTTACCATTATTAAAACAGACTGGGGTTATTTGGTTACATCATGAGCTTATCAGTCATAATAAAAACTGCAGCTCTCGGCTATTCTGAATCACCCCTTTGAATGTTTTCGATACTGCGTAAATAAATACCATTGAATTGTTAGAAAAAAGCCATTTCCCTGTGGGCTCATTCCCCAGTAAAGAGCAATGCCAGACAGACATTTAGAGAAATGAAGGACAAGTGGACGGCTGTCCTCAAATATTTAAATGCACGATTGTAGGCAAAAAACTCGCAATGAGTGTTTTATTGGCAGTGGTTTTACATGTTGATTTACATCCATTTCAATCCCACTTAAATTGGAGCATTTTTTTTCTTCTGAATTCTCTCCTCCAACATCATATATTTAAACAGTGAGCACAATAAAGCCACACTGACATACAATCTGAGAATTGTCAACAAGATAAGGGATGGATTATAGTGGACCGTAAATGTCAAGTCGGGACAAGTTGTCATTTTTATTAGGGTAGCCTATAGATTTCACGTGTGAAGTGTGCAGCTCTAGAACATTTTCGAATAATTATTTAAAAACCATTGTGAAAACTTACCCATGTGTGTTCAAATAACTGTATATTTTATCCTGGTTTTCAATTTTTTATGCCACAGACCCCAATATTTGGTCATTCTCATGCAAGGTACCCCAAACCTAAGATTTAAAAGGCAGATCAAATGTAGGCCTATCCAATTTATACAGTGAAATATATGTGTGTATCCAATATTATTTGGAAAATATGTAATTTATTGAGTTTTTTTTTCTAATAATATACGGTGTAGCTACTATTATAGGCTAATACATTTTATTTTTATTTTATTTAATAATTTATTTTTATCAAATATAAATGTTAATCTTTTTTTATAATTGAATTGAATAGAAAAAAATAATTCATTTTAATCTTACAATTTTTGTTTAATTTGTTTTACAGTTTTTTTTCCAAAAACGTCCACGGACCCCCCCCCCCCTTGACACGCCCCCTTACGCTTTAACATTTAACAGCTTTTAGTAGCCAAGCCTTCAAGATACACGTCTAAACAAATATTGACTTTAAAACAGGGAATAAAAAGTGTAACCCTAATAGTTTTTCATGTGTTTAGTATCTAATAGTCTACCAAGACAATTGTTTGCTTATCTCAGGTATCTCTTTCTCGAGGTTGAGATGATCGACGCCTCTTCCCCTCACACGGAGAATTCAATTTACCCGTCGCGTCGTCGCGCCACACCTCGTCTCCACCTGACGCGACACAACAAAAGTACAATATTCAACAAAGCCGCTTACTTTAAAATCAGTTTCGATTATTCTAAAAGGAGCGTTGTAGTTTAGTCGCGTCGCGTCTGCCTAACCGTCTCTCTTCTAGTGTTTGTTCTAGTCAGTCAGTCACTCCTCCTCCACACAAACAACCCACAAAGATTAAACCCGCCTGTGTGTAACGCGTGGATTGTGTAGACGACCGCTGGACTGACCGGCGGTGCCGTTTCGCAGCACAGGCTTTACATATGAGAAGCTTTATAGATAGAAACGCTTATTATCATTTCTGCAACGCTTATTAAGCATGCGTGTTGTTGAAGGAATAAGAAGTGACGGCGCGCGATATAGTCACTGAATGTCAGCATGGCTAAACGAAGCACACTATTCATCAGGATTGTGGAAGGAAAGAACCTGCCAATCAAGGACATGTAAGTGTTGATGACTTAGAAATTATACGATGATTTACACAGAAATATATAGGAAGATATATGTATTTATATAAGGAAAATATATGTGCAAGAGTGTACATGATATACTAAAAACCAGTGTGGGATTTGACAGATATAGCAAATAATAAATTCACAGATAGCCTACCTTATTAGAGATAATTTAAGTTTAAAAAAAGCAAGAAAATATTACATTAGAAATAATTTTGCTTTACACTTTTCCCCCCACAATGATATGTATAAAACAAACAGGATTTAGGGATTTTTAAAGAACCGTTCTGGCATTTTAATAAACATATCCTATTCTATATAAACAAAATGAAAGTGTATTATAGCCTACAAAATGATAACCTGTTCTGCATTACAATGAATGAGCATTTATCATATAAAAAATGTGTGATATAAATATCTAAATTATGGTTTTAGTTTAAATGAATGACATTTAAAAAGCTGTTTTATTGTGTAATGTGTTACTGATGATCCCTGTATATATAAATAATTATTACACTACAGAAACATATAGTGCATTTCTCTCAATCAATATTATTGGTAGTTATTACTCATCAGTGGATCAACCACATCTCAAAATTCTCTCTCTCTCTCTCTCTCTCTCTCTCTCCCTCTCTCTGTATATATATATATATATCGTAATTTTGGAAGCAAACCCCTGTATACGCACTCTTTTCAAACCATTAATGAGCAGTATTAATGAGTTAAGCTTGTTAATTGGTTCCCTGTTTGAAATTGGCAGAATTCCATTGTGAATTCATGTGGCACTCGTTTGTCTGGTATGAGGTTGGAAACTCACATGATTTTGACCATAACAGCCCAAATGACGACAGCTTGCTTATGTGGAAAGGACAGCTCTCCCACATTCTGCGAGGAAATGACTTTATTGGCTAGAAAGGGCATCCGCATTAACATTTCAATAGCGTGGTCTTGTCAATGCAATGAAAATGTGATTCGCTGCCCTTCTTTTCCTGAGTTACTGATTTCTCTTCCTTGTAAGATTAAATTAAATTACTACTGAACTAGTCGGGGGCCAAACCGTCGGAGCAGATGTTACGTGGAGTGTTTGTATTGACGCTGTGGGGAGATTGAGAGATTGTACACGTTCTCCAAACCATCCCTCTTTATGTACACATGCCCTGACTGAGCTTTAGTAAATAGTATGACCCTTTCTTTAAATGATTGCAAGGCTCTGGAAAGATTTGTAGATTTTGGACTTGTTTAAGATATGCTAATTATAATGCAGCAGCTGGTGAGTAATCAGCACCTGGGAAAAGGGAATATGATCACTTGTTTTGTGAGATAAATGTTCACTGATTGGGACTTTTATAAGATTATTATAAATAGAAAGTGCAATCAGATATTGTTGATATTGTTGCTGTCAGGACAGTAGTGCGTGGCTACAATGAAGCGCACGACGATCAAGATTAAAAACAAACAAACAGTCTTTAATAATTAAACGGGCACAGGAAAACTCTGGAGAAAGATTATACAACCATGAACAACACAAACGAGACTGAACATAGAATTGAGGAAACTAAGGGTACGCCATGTATGCTTGAACGGAGAAGTTTTTCCTTTGAGTTTTCCGCTTAAGCCTAGTTCAGACTACACGGTTTTAAAACGTCAGGCTGAACTGTGTGGTTCACACTAGCCTTGCTCGCTGTAAAATCAGGAGTGTTCATGTTGTTGAGCTGTTCACACCACACGACACAATGTGATTGATCCGCAACAGGAGGTAACGCACTACACGAGTTGACAACAACTCTGTCACCCAATGATTATATCTTGTCTACAAACCACGTTTTGTCATGAAAAATCACGTGATAAAACGAACCGGAAATGACGCGAAACTGCACACGCACCAATACCCAGCGAAGAAGACGAAGAACACAACACTCGAATATGGACGTCAGACAGAAACTAGTGCTGCAAACTGCTTGCGCAATGATTTGTTCTGAGAAAAAACGCAAAAAAAGAAAAGATAAGCAACATGACATCATGACTTTTGCGTAAACATACACGCCACTTTCGAGTCAAGTGTTATCTCTACGCATTTTGAGCTATCCGTGTGTATGTCTACACCATTAACGTCCGAGTGATTCCGCGTCTGTACACGCCGTCAAATGTCCGCGCGAAACAAAGCAAAATGTACATCTACATCTGGGGAGCGATATTTTTTTTCCCTAGGATGGTAAGGGAACAGTCATAAATGCCATTAACCCCAGTGACGGTTAGGTTTAGGGACGGGGTTGAGGTAAGTCATATATTTATATACACTCACCGGCCACTTTATTAGGTACCCCATGCTAGTAACGGGTTGGACCCCCTTTTGCCTTCAGAACTGCCTCAATTCTTCGTGGCATAGATTCAACAAGGTGCTGGAAGCATTCCTCAGGGAGTTTGGTCCATATTGACATGATGGCATCACACAGTTGCCGCAGATTTGTCGGCTGCACATCCATGATGCGAATCTCCCGTTCCACCACATCCCAAAGATGCTCTATTGGATTGAGATCTGGTGACTGTGGAGGCCATTTGAGTACAGCGAACTCATTGTCATGTTCAAGAAACCAGTCTGAGATGATTCCAGCTTTATGACATGGTGCATTATCCTGCTGAAAGTAGCCATCCGAAGTTGGGTACATTGTGGTCATAAAGGGATGGACATGGTCAGCAACAATACTCAGGTAGGCTGTGGCGTTGCAACGATGCTCAATTGGTACCAAGGGGCCCAAAGAGTGCCAAGAAAATATTCCCCACACCATGACACCACCACCACCAGCCTGAACCGTTGATACAAGGCAGGATGGATCCATGCTTTCATGTTGTAGACGCCAAATTCTGACCCTACCATCCGAATGTCGCAGCAGAAATCGAGACTCATCAGACCAGGCAACGTTTTTCCAATCTTCTATTGTCCAATTTCGATGAGCTTGTGCAAATTGTAGCCTCAGTTTCCTGTTCTTAGCTGAAAGGAGTGGCACCCGGTGTGGTCTTCTGCTGCTGTAGCCCATCTGCCTCAAAGTTCGACGTACTGTGGGTTTAGAGATGCTCTTCTGCCCACCTTGGTTGTAACGGGTGGTTATTTGAGTCACTGTTGCCCTTCTATCAGCTCGAACCAGTCTGGCCATTCTCCTCTGACCTCTGGCATCAACAAGGCATTTCCGCCCACAGAACTGCCGCTCACTGGATGTTTTTTTCTTTTCAAGTCACTCAAATCACCTTTCTTCCCCATACTGATGCTCGGTTTGAACTGCAGGAGATTGTCTTGACCATGTCTACATGCCTAAATGCACTGAGTTGCCGCCATGTGATTGGCTGCTTAGAAATTAAGTGTTAACGAGCAGTTGGACAGGTGTACCTAATAAAGTGGCCGGTGAGTGTATACAGTAATAACGTTAAGTCAACGGCGTTCATAAACATAGACAGTTTTGGAAATCAACTTTGTGCTGCTGCCCATGGTCACATCAAGGATCAGGCAAATTTCCGTGCATCTTGAAAAGCGGATGTTTTGGAAAGTGTGATTTGCGGCAAGTTTTTGTGCCATCTAGTGGTTTAGAGGAAAATAAAATCAAAGGCGCCTTTTTCCTCGGTGCTCATTTAACCCCGTTGTAGCCTACCCTATAGGGAGAGACAATTAACCAGAACAGAAACGGGTGCAGGATTAATTAACAACCAAGGAAACTAACTAGGGAACAAAACTCGGTCAAAGACAAGTAAAACAGGGAACAGAGTGAAAACGAAACCAAAACTGAACATACATGTTACAGTTGTCAATAATCATTGCTTAAAAAAAAACAAAAAAAAAAAACTTAACCAACCACTTAAACTTAATCCAACTTCCTTATTTTTAAAGTGTATATCTGCAATTTATTTTGTTTATATAGGCATTATTAGGGCAGAAGATTATTATTATTTTTCATAAAAAATGCATTTGTGTGCTGTTATTATTATTATAAAAAAATAAACAAAATATTAAAATATAAAGTAATAGAAAGAAAAATAATATAACAATAACAACAACAGTCATTTTAAGTGGTTCACAATAAGTTTGGGACACGCCTTTGTTATGTATGCCATATCGGGATTTTAATTGTATTTTGATTAATGGTGCAGCACTAAGCCTAGTTGTAATCTGAGAGCATAATTCTTCATATTCTTGTAGTTTCTTAGATTTCAATTGTCAGTTAGATTTGTGTTCAGAATGATCGAGCTCAGTATTAGTCAGTTACAGATAAACTGTACAGTTGGCTAGTGTACAACATGCAGACAGATGAGTGTGTATCTTGTTAAAGAGCTTCCGTTGTAACACGGGCCTGGACTCTGTCAAGACAGATTCATGTATTTGTGACACAGAACCCACTTAACCCTTGTGTTCTCTTGAGATGACTTTAATGTTATGTCTTAGATCCCAGATACCAAAGATGTGTGTGTAATCAATCAATTAACAATTCAAATCAAATGAATTACATTATATACTGATTATACAGAATATTTCCATTGTACACATGCAGCAAACCAAAAACAGGACGTGATGTCACAAGATGGGACCCTAAAAGGACTGAATGCTCAAGCATACCTGGTTTATCCCATCATAGGAGCTACGTTGCCAATTACAGTTCAGTACAGGAAACGCTGTCACCTTGCGGCAGATCTTCATTTGTGTGTGTAACGGAGGAATTCCTGCCACTGTTTAGACTTGACATATTTTATAAGCTCTTCGTGTGTTTTCAGCTGGTAAAAATATACCATCCCTAGGGAAGAGCGGGGCACAACCTAACACTCAAATATTCTTTGTGTAAACCTACTTAAGGTTCAGACTGCGTATTTATGTTTTCTCGCATTAATTTCTCTCGTCTAGCACAATTATGTGGTTTTGATTATTTATGAATACAGTCAGTGTATACTTGACTGTATATTTTCCACAAAAGAATGGAAGTGAAATGTTGTAACATGTGAGGGGCACATTGTAACATGACCAGATAAAAGGTTAAAATGTTATCGTGATCTAATCCAAAAAATATACAAGACAAACTAAAATTTTTACTCAATAAAATACAATTATTAACTTTTTCATATAAAATAATGGCATTTTTAATAATTGAAAATAAATACATTTTTAAGTTTGACAACAAACACACAGCAAAACATAGCTATACAGCATAGGTCAAAACATGATAATAATTATTAATTTCTGAACCTTTTTTTCATGGTTTCTCAATAGAATTCATAAAAGTATAGAATAGAAGCATAGTTCTGATAGAGGCACATTGTAACGCTAGTGTTATTACTTTCCACACCTGTGCAACTATGATTTAAACTGTCAAATAACAGATATATACTCTTAAGATAAACACAAAAAACAGAGAAGAAAAATTGACTCAAGAAATTTTGCTATGGTTAAATAAATGTTCAGTGATATCCTCCAAAGATTTCCAGTATAGCACCTCATTGCAGTACACGATCCAGGGGGCGGAGTTCGAATCAGATCTAAGGGGCGGAGATGGGTAGAATTAGGGGGTGGGGTTAGGGATCAGGGGGCGGAGATTGATAAGATTAAGGGTGGGGTTAGGGATCGGGGGCGGAGATGGGTAGTATTAGGGGTGGGGTTAGGGATCAGGGGGCAGAGATGGATAGGATTAGGGGTGGGGTTAGGGATCAGGAGGGAGAGGTGGGTAGGATTAGGGGTTAGGGTTAGGGATCCGGGGGTGAGATAGGTAGTATTAGGGGTGGGGTTAGGGATCAGGGGGCAGAAATGGGTAAGATTAGGGGGTGGGGTTAGGGATCAGGGGGCAGAGATGGGTAGGATTAGGGGTGGGGTTAGGGATCCGGGGGTGAGATAGGTAGTATTAGGGGTGGGGTTAGGGATCAGGGGGCAGAGATGGGTAGGATTAGGGATGGGGTAAGGGATCAGGGGGCGGAGATGGGTAGGATTATGGATGGGGATAGGGATTAGGGGGTGGAGATGGGTAGGATTAGGGGTGGGGTTAGGGATCAGGGGGCGGAGATGGGTAGGATTAGGGATGGGGTTAGGGATCAGGGGGCAGAGATGGGTAGGATTAGGGGTGGGGTTAGGGATCAGGGGGCGGAGATGGGTAGGATTAGGGATGGGGTTAGGGATCAGGGGGCGGAGATGGGTAGGATTAGGGATGGGTTTTGGGATCAGGGGGCGGAGATGGGTAGGATTAGGGATGGGGTTAGGGATCAGGGGGCGGAGATGGGTAGGATTAGGGATGGGGTTAGGGATCAGGGGGCGGAGATGGGTAGGATTAGGGATGGGGTTAGAGATCTGGGGGCGGAGATGGGTAGGATTAGGGGTGGGTTTTGGGATCAGGGGGTGAAGATGGGTAGGATTAGGGATGGGGTTAGGGATCAGGGGGCGGAGATGGGTAGGATTAGGGGTGGGGTTAGGGATCAGGGGGCGGAGATAAGTAGGATTAAGTATAAGGTGTGAGTATCTGGATCCAACTCCTCCCCCTGGATTTCGTGTTCTGCAGTGAGGACCATCTCAAGATTTCTCAATTTTGGCAAAAAAAATTCTCCATTTTTAAAGTGTTGAAATGGCAACTAGTAAATACACTAAGTTTCGTTATCCTTGCATGTGTGGAAGCATTTAAAACAAGCGTGTTACAACTAGCCCCACGTTAGGTTGTGCCCCGCTCACCCCTAAACACATACGAGTGCATTTAGTTCAGAGCACAGAATTATTTTCGACGTTTATTCAATTCTGTTATAAAATATACATCATAAAATAGTTTTGTTGTTGTTGTTTTTGTATCTTTGGGTTCAGTCCTAATAATGAAGACTAAGTCTAGTGGACTAAATGTATCGTTTTCTTTTTTTGATCCCGAGTCCTGACCCAAAAGTAACTGAGCTAAAAGTGTGAACAAACACACCCTTAGTGATCACCGCGTTTTTGTTTTTCAGCATCTTACGCCATAATATGTTTGAAAATGTCCTTTTTATGGAGGTGCATGATTAATTGCGGTAATATTTTTATCGCAAAGTCAAGAAGTAACAGCCTGATTTTTAAAGTCACGTTAAAACGGACCTTGCAATCTACATCCGAGTTTAAAGTCGACGTGAAATGGAAGTTGCGTTAGTCTCTTTATCCCTGTTGTGATATATATCCGAGTGAAACGGATTCTCGAAGAATGTAGGCAGCGCTTTTACGGATTTCTTTTGGTTTCAGTGAACTTGGGTGAATAAATCCGAATAACATGCATTTACAAAATAGATTTCATGACAACTTTCAATTTCAAGTACTGTATGTGTTTAACTAGTGAAATGTCTCTGGGGTCTTTCAGTCCCCAAACAGAACAACATGGTTACAGAAGATAAGAGAAGCCGAGAGAACGAGAGAGGAATCTCTTCTCTTCCTTCTGTTGTCATCATCTCTATCCTCCTCCTGCAGGTGGCACGAGGATGATAGTATGTGGTTTAACTGCCAAGTCTCAGTGCTGTTTGATGTAGCACCTGATTCTGACAGCCACAGGTTTCCCTATTACACTGATAACAACAGGCGAAGATGAATCACCACATGATGCACTCATTCTCCTCTCTCCGCACACACACACACACACACACACTCAAAGTTGCCCAGAGCAGTCATTACCTCCACGGAGGAATTTCAATATCCTCACAGTGACAGCAGAGACATCTCTACAAATGCTCTATCAATTCTCCGCTCATCTGAGACAGGCAGTCGATGTCGGAATGAAAATGGAAGTTCTCTCATTTTAAAATAATGGAAATGTTATATACACACAAAAAATGATTGTTTTGTTGTTGGACAAAGAACAGGAAAATATGATTGTACTTGTAATTTAAATGATGTTTTATTAACAAAGTAATTAACAAGAGTGGAGGGAACTCGGCAATCAATGAAATGAGGTGTATATAGATTCAGCAATCTCACCTCAATCCATTGATAGTTTAGCAGCATCCCTCCACCGCCCCTTCTCCACACTTCTCTGTACTCTGTACTCTGGGTTTAGGCCAAACTCCGAGCTCGGAGCCCTCCCCCCGGACAGCACGCCAAATATGCATTTAGTCTTATCCACTCTAATTATATGTAAGTGTGAACTCGTGAAATCTAAAGTGTACTACTTACAAGGAGGAGCTTATAATACCTGGAGAAAGCCACGTTTTCACTTTCATTCCATAGAAATGTCCTTAATCAGTATGTGCGGGATAAAGTTAGGAAATGAGCTGCAAGGAGTTTGGCACCATTTTTTACTTCTCAGAAAAAAAAAGAGCATTGAAGCAGTTTTGTTAATATATTCGAAATATTTATTTTTAATGGCGAATCAAAGTCATGTTGTGTGACCAGTGAAGTTATGTGGAGAAAAAGACAGGAAAAAACATAAAGCAGGAAATGACATCATAGAAAAGAATTTTGTCTTATAATTGTGTCAATGTCAATAAGTCTCTTAAAATATGATGTCATTTTTTATGATCCTTTTAGGACACAGTTTATTCAGGATTTAAAATGTCATTATTTTTATGAATGACTAATTCATGATATTTGTATTAAAAAGTGTTCATAAAGGTATATATTTTATACACACTTAAAAAAAAAAAAAATATATATATATATATATATATATAAACCAACATGAATACAAAGACTTACATTAATTTGGCACATGCTTTAAGCTAGATTTAAATATATATTTCTTTACCGGTATATATCTTGGACAGTCTTATCATTTACCCCATAAATGACTTCCCTCTGGAATCTCATTGATTTCATGGTTGGATTGATAAAGGTTGTTTCAAGTGAAAGATTAATACAATTCTTTCATATAAGTTTCTTCAAAGCTCCAGTACACCGGGGACATTCTTTGTTGAACTTTGTGGATTGAAATAAGGCCATAAAATCCTTCTCTGCCATAATTAAAAACTTATGAATAAAAGAATATGATAAGAAGATACATTTTTCATTTATCCATGGCATGCAAACTATAAAGACTATCTTTATATATTTAAATAAGCCTGGTTTTCGATCTGAGAGAGCAACCGCATCATTTTAACTTGCAATTAAAATTTGTGATTGCGTAAACCAATCATGTGTGATCATGAGATTAATAACTATTGAGTTTTTGCCAGTATGCAATAACATTATTGTTCATTTGACTTGCAGAACTGGAAGCAGTGATCCATACTGCATCGTGAAAATTGATAATGAGGCGATAATTCGGTAGGTATGACCCCCCCCCCCCCCACACACACACACACTCTGCACATTTCAATTGGAGCACAAGTGTTCGGTGATCTAATATTGGTCTGTGTTCCTATACAGCCTATAATAAGTAAATTATCATAAACTGAACAGGTTAGAAATGAAATTTTCTGTGAAGCAGAACTAATTTAATTTGTGCCACATAATTGAAAGCCCTCCTGCACCATAGATTGTGGTGTGGTTATACTTCCACACTTGGCAGTTGGCAGCTTTATAAAGATCACACTAAACAAACCTCTCCTCTGATTTGAGTTTAAGGTGGAGGTTCAAAACGCAAAATATATATAGCTGTGACCGTCAGTACAGTGTGGGCATATTGATTCCTGGTGCTCTGAAAATGAAATGAAAATCCATTTTATATGCACAAAAACAATAAACCACTACCACAGTGAGAGAAGTGACATTTTTAACTGAACTTGTAAAGTTTATTATATTCTTTTATTTGTTATTCACTCTACCGTCCCTTTTGTGACTCACTTTATTTCCAGGGTCTATAAAAATAACTTATTTACTTCAGTTATACTGTGAATGTTACTGACTGTTCGCTGAGCCACAATGATTTCTTTGGTCAATAAGTCACATTTTTCCCCCTGGTAGGCCAAATCTGAAGGTAAATAAATGTTAAGTATGGATCGTAGTCTGATGTTTGTTTCGTCAGGATAATAAGCCTTGTGAGTCTGTTGATTGAAAATGTGATATACAAAGCACACTTGCATTAGACGATTGACAAAATGCTTATCTTTGCTTAGAATTTCTGATTTGATATTGACTTTTGTATGCGAACCAGCTGTCTATCACTGCAGTTAAAGAAAAACTGCTGTCTGGCTTTGTTAAAGTTTAAATAGAAATCAATGTCTTTTTTTTATACCAATATAGAGGTCTTTGCCAGACATCCCATTTATTTCAAGATGACGTATGTTAGTACGACCAGTGTGATTTTAGTATATACTATTATAGTATTTATTAATATTTTGAATTTACTTTTATTTTTATATGTTCGGTTTTCATTTTAATTTTAGGAAGTTTGATACATTTTTTCCCCATTTGTCTTGTTTTTATTTTATTTTTTTTCAATTTTTCGTTTTAGCTTTAATTAAATTTAAGTCTTATTTTTGTTTCTTAAGTAAATTTTTTTCATCTAATTTTTGTTTTTTATTTTATGTCAGCTTAAATTCAATGACAGAAAACTATGGAAGCTTGTTTCCACCACAGAATGAAACATTTTAAAAGATAATTGAAACTTTTATCTTTATTTTTATCTTTATTTCTCAGAATTGTGAGATACAAAGTCAGAATCGCGAGATAGCAAGTTATGAAGTCAAAATTGCGAGTTTGTATCTCACAATTCTCTATTTATAACATGCAATTACAACTTTATATCACGCAATTCTGACTTTAAAACACACAATTGCGACTTTACAGATATATTATGTTTCAGACTCAACAATTGAATTGATTTGTATTGAATGAGTTACACATTTCATGTCCAAAATGTCAAAGGATGAAAGTTGCCATTGATAGGCATACCATAAAATTTTATTTTATTTTATTTTATTTTGTACATAATTTACAACTTTTCACATTTATTTTTTAATCTATCTCTCAGGACAGCAACAATATGGAAGACACTGTCTCCGTTTTGGGGCGAAGAATACACTGTCCATCTTTCTCCCTACTTTCGGACAGTGTCTTTTTATGTGCTGGATGAGGACTCTCTCAGGTCTGAACCTTCATACATACTTACATGGTTAAAGGTGAAGTGTGTGATATATTTTTTTGTTAAAATACGTTTTTCCTGTTAAAGTTTGATGTGCTGAGTCATCTATGATTAAGCCATTCGTTAAGGTTGACTTCTCCTAATGTGCCGCTTTCAAAACATTGCTATGTCTGTTTGAGCAGTCCGACATTGCGCCTGGTGCTCAACCATAAAAATGGAAATGGGAATGCACAAGCTAATGAAATGATGAATACTGTTGTTACACTGTATATCACCCATGTCCAAATTTCATACTACCCTTATTCAGAGTATACTGTATAGTACTAAGTAGGTACTACATTTAAATTTTCTTTGCAACCATTAAAAAGTACATTCTACTTTCCTACTTAGTATGTGATTTCGGATTGCTAGCGTGTTGTGAGACTCCTCTCACAACACGCTAGCAATCATTTAAAGGAGAACTCCGGCGCAAAATGAACCTTTGGTCTAATAACACATCGGTACCTAGTCAACCGTTCTCTGAGATTTGTTTTCATGATAATCAAAGAGTTTTATCTCTAAAAACTTATAACGCTAGTATATGGGGGTATATAATAAGTAAAAAGAAATCCTTTGTTAATACCACTAACAAGGCTCAAAATAGCCCCACACTAACACGGTAGCATAATAATGGACCCTACATGCAAAATGAAGCATTGAGAACTTTGTAAGTGTACAGACAGTTTAATAAAAAGATACTTTATAAAGACAGTCCACTTCGTGTTTACAGGCATCGGAAAACAGTCTCGACAACTCGAACCACATATACTAGCATTATAATCTATACAGTTTTTAGAGAATAAACTCTTTACATTCAATTATCATGAAAACAAATCTCAGAGAACGGTTGACTAGGTACCAATGTTTTATTAGACCAAAGGTTCATTAAGTGCCTGAGTTCACCTTTAAGTGTCTTTTGTGTGGGCATTATCTTCATAAAATGTAGAAAACGAATTATTTTCAACTTCACCTTCAACTACTGACATAATTAACATGATAAATTGTTACAGCATTATAACTGATTCATGTAAGACAATCACACTTTATATTAGGTGTCATTAACTACTATGTATTTAAAAAAATTATTAGGTACAATGTTACCTCATTTCCACCAAAAAAGATCTGTTTTGGAACTGGTGCTGGTTCAAAGTTGGTTCAACTTGCGAAACTTCTCAGAACCCTGTTTGTTTCTCCACTGACTAGAGAGCCCAGCGAAAAACATTGTCATGCCACTGTATGTCGCCATATGTTTTAGCCCAACGTTAGCATGACGTGGTAAAACAACGGTTCTAGTCCAGCAAAGAGTTGGTGCCACTTTGGAACCAAATTTCTTGGCCGAGAACCGTTTTTTTGGCTGTTGAAACACAAAGAACTGGTTCGCGATTTTTTTGCGATTTGCGATTTGGCTCTGAGCTGGGTCCGAAAATGCTTTGGTGGAAAAGGGTGTGACATTTGTTTTGTGTTCATGCGGTATTGCAAAACACTTGCTGCTGTTAGTCTAACTAATACTACAATTATTCCAACTTACTTGCTGGCTAAGGTTAGGGACAGGTTTGGTGGGTGGGTTAATTGTAATTACAGAAATTAAGCTGTAATGATATGCAGGATTTTTTTTTTTTTTTAAAAAGAGTAAGTGCAATTTAAAAACATGTACATGAATGCACACAATAAGTGCATTTTATCAAATTATTAATTTAAATGTTAGTCCATAGTAGTTTAAGACACCTAATATAAAGTGAGACCCTTATGTCTGCTCAGTAGAAACCAACAGTCTCAAAAACTGTTCTGTTCACAGCCGAGATGATGTCATTGGGAAGGTGTCAATCAGTAGGGAGGTTCTCACTGCTAAACCTCAAGGTAAGAGAGTTTTTTACAGTCTTTATTCAGTCGCTGTGGTGAAATGGGAAATCAATATCAGTATCCAACAAGACATTTCTCAATGTCAACAGATTGTAAGACGAGTGTTGCAAGAAAGTTGTGACAAATAATCAAGTCTGACCCTTAGTCACACACAATCATAAATGAGGATGTGAAACTACACTTGCGTGTCATGTGAATGTGATAAGCCATAAACTTCCTCAAGTCATTTTTAGTTAAAAACTGCTACATCTATTTTTAATACTAAGGTTAGAGATCAGATTTAATCAACCCCTAACTAAGGCCATTTGTCCACCAAAGTGTTTAGCTCAGTGGAGACAATATGGGCCGGGTTCACTAACAGCTTGTGCCAGTGCAAACCCTCTCTTGGCGTTAGGATTTACTAAAGACATGGAGTGAAAAATTAGTGCTGAAAAGGTCGAGGACAGTTATTTTTGTTTTGCGTCTGGCATTACTGCATATGCATTTGTTGGAGTTTCCCTTCCAGACTCCAAATTTTATGGGAGGAGAGTTTTTAAATGAATCATGCAAGGTGATTTACTAAGGTTTGTTGCTAGTCAATTTACTGCGCCATTATTTTATGGACAATAAAAGCATGTCTTCAAACCATACATTGCGTTGGTCTTTATGGAAATGATCTGGCTGTGTCTGTGTTCTTTCGTTTGTCAGTAGATCATCAGTAGATCACATGCAGAAATTTCCTCTCCCATCTGTGTTTTTTTTTGGGATTGCGCTCACACTAATTTGCCCTGTTTAGGAAATCTGGCCCTATATGTGCTATGATACGGGACTGTTAGTATCTGATTTTGCAAATAGTTTGCTTCTGAATATAAAAATGTCGACACAATACTTGCTCTGGCTCTAGTTATTATGTTACTGTGTTAGTGTGGGGCTATTTTAAAGGGATACTCCACTTTTTTTGGAAATAGGCTCATTTTACCACTCCCCCATAGTTAAACAGTTGGGTCTTACCGTTTTCGAAAGTATTCAGTCGATTTTTTTGATATTTAGAAGAATATCTGTAACCAGACAGTTTCTGGTCTCATTGACTTCCATAGTATATTTTTTTCCTACTATGGAAGTCAACGAGACCAGATAGTAGGTGTTTCTCAATGTCAAGGATACTTCCTTTGCAGGACGGGTCCTTCCAAGTCATTTCCTTCAGAGGCTAGGCAAGGGTCCTCTTTAGCGTTCGGAGAACATGTAAATGGAACAGGCTAGCAAGTGCACGTCATTGCGTCTTTACATCAGTGAAAGGTCCGCTTCGGCGCTGCAAAAATCATAGTGCTGGTGTACCGCACTGTTTAAATACACTTGACAGTCCTTATTTTGTCTTGTCAGTCCTCATAGAAATAAATAAATAAAGGGATAATGTATAACCAGGCGGTTGTTATAGTGAATACAACCCCGCAAACTCTAAAGCAGAGGGGTCTTGATCAGCCGGTTGTATTCGCTGTAACAACCGCCTCGCTATACATTTTCCCACTTATAACATGGCTACCTACCAAATAAATCAATAATTTGACACAAAATATTGATTTAAAAAGGAGTTTATTCATTCAAAAACGATTATATTACCGGGGTTAACAGAACCTCCATAGCAACATGATCTAACGTTAGCTGTTAAAACACATAAAATATGTGTAAAATATAAAATATGTGTGACCAACAAAAAAGGCTATGAAGTAAAAATTAAAAAGTTAATCACCAGTAAAAGGGAACAGCTTTAAATCCCCTCAGCAAATTTGAGCCGATATGTTAAATAGTTTAACAAACATTAAATAAATGGCTAAACTGAAATTATACTTGCTTACATTTGAAAGATATTGCCGTTATCACTCCGACTCCGCTAACGGTCGACATTTTTTAGTTTTTGAACAAGATAGCAAAGCTGCGCATAGGATTGTGGGTGATTTAAGAGCGCGAAGGCTACACATATGCATCCTTTCCTGTGTATGGGATATTTTTTCCGAACGAAGGACTCAGTCCTTGGTTGAAATTCTGAGGATCCTCGACATTGGAACAGTACTTCGACGGACATCGATGACGTAGCATCCTCGAAATTCCGGCTTCCGAGGATCCTTCCTTGACATTGAGAAACGCCTACTGTCTGGTTACTGATATTCTTCTAAATATCAGAAAATCGGCCGAATGGATTTGAAAACGGTAAAACTCAACTGTTTAACTCTGGGGGAGTGGTTAAATGAGCCTATTTCCAAAAAAAAGTGGAGTATCCCTTTAAGCCTTGTTAGTGGTATTAACTAGCGATTTCTTTTTACTTATTATACGCCCCCATATACTAGTTTTGGATGGAGATATGTTCTTTTTGTTGCCGTTTGTAATTGTTGTATAAGCAGGATGTGACGGTTGGTCTGTGTGTTATTTGTCCCATCCCTCCTCCTAAAGAATGTTTAACTCCTCCAAAGTTAAACATTCTTCAACTCCCTGCAACCGGATAAAAAAATGCTAAGCATTCAGCACTCAGTATGAAATAGACGACCAACACCTCGTCACGCTGCTGCCGCTTTAAAAAACGTGGCGCTCCCAATGAAAACAATTGGAAAATACACTAGACTCTGGAAAAAACTCTGGAGACTTAACTTTGGTCACACGGGCTAAGTAGCAGAATTAGTCATGTTCTCTGCTAACAAGGTTTAGGGCCAGATTTACTAACAGCTTATGCCAGTGCAAACTCTCTTTGTGTTAAAAAACTACTGTCAGGATTTACTTAAGAGACGCAGTGAAAATATAGCGCTAAAAAGTTGAGGACATGGTCATTTTTGCGCCGGACTTTACTGCATATGCATTTGAAGGAGTTTCCCTTTCAGATGCAAACTTTATGGGAGGAAAGTATTTAAATGAATTATGCAAGGTGATTTAGTAAGTTTTGCGCTGGTCAATTTACTGGTATTTGCACCATTATTTAACGGACAAATAAAAAAAAAAGCTTGTCTCAAACCAGACGCTAATTTGCGCTGCTCTTGGTAGATTGCTTTGGTCTTCATGGAAATGATCCGGGTGTGTCTGTTCTTTACAGGGATACTTCAGGATTTAGCATTAAGCTTTGTATTAGAAGAAAACCTGTAGTACTTTCAAATTACCATGCTTTCCACCCTCATATCCCCCTGAGACGAGAGATTTATGTATTTTTTGTCTGGAAAAAATCCTCCGCTGATGCAAAAATCGTCATTTTGCATCACCGGAGGATTTTTTGGCCAGAGGCTAAAGACTACAGTCAGTAGTAGAGGCTGTCCCGCATGTTCTCAACCCGCCCATAGAGGGTGGATCTCATTCACAGAATGAACACATAGTGTCAGCCATCTTTTTTTGGAAGCTAAGCTAGCTGGCTCTTGTTTTGTGGAGAAAGCCGAGTAGTAGGGGTTACCATCCTCTTTTTCCCAGATGTTTTTCCCGGATGTTGCCATTCATTGTTTACATGCACACCTTTTGTTTCAATCTAACAGAATTAATTTCATTGGTGAATCTGAATGTAATGTTTACATGAATGCTAAACAAGTGATCGGTTGTTGTGCGTTTTAACATTGCTAAGGAAATTCCTGCACCTCCGTGAGAGATACGAGACCGGTGCGTCTCACAGGTGTCGCTCATTGGTAATCACGCCACCGGCCTCGCGCCGTTCTCCCGCGGCCCGTGTCTCGTCCTGCTCGCCACAGTAAACATGATGAATGGCGACTGTAGAACGCAAAAGCTGAATCCCGAACATTTTGGGCGATCTCGAAACACATTTTCGGGCAGACTCATCACGGAGACTCACTAGTAGCCTAGATTTGTTGTTTAACTACTGCGCTCTGTTACCAGTAGGCGTGGCCTCCTAGGGCAGCGAAGCAAGTGCATTCTGGGAGTTGTTGTCTTTCATCCACATAAGCCAAAAATACATTTTCTGGCTTTTCTCAGTCTAGAAAGCTCCAAATTCAAAAATAATTTCACATTTATTCTACAAAAATGACCCATTTTAAATACACATTCATCTTTCCAGAGGTGAAGTATCCCTTTAATTTGCGCTCACACTAATTTGCACTACTTAATAATTCTGACCTTTAATATCTTACATTGTTTTGCTCACAATGTTTCTCAAGCAAATGAATTTTTGTTATTTGAAATAAGGCAACGATACTGATAAGGAAAATTTTGCATGAGATGACTTTAAATCAACATAGTTGTACAAACTCAACAAACTCCCTCATGTATACGAGCACACAATCTGGTGGGGTTCCTGTGAGGTGATGTTTTGAGTGCTGGTGAGTCATTGTGGTTGTCTAGGCTTGTAACTCCTGTCTATTGGGCCTGAGGGGCAAGGACACGGCAGGGTTATCCATTATCATGACACAAAATGGAACAAAGCATCACTCATATACCCCCATGACGTGTTGATGACTAGTCACAACGATGGCTATCCATAATGGAATAGAAAAGCTATATCATTCATTAACATTGTTTTGTTCACTGTGTTGGAGTCTTAGATAGAAAGGGTATAATAATGATTGTTTAGATAAGCAACTCTGCTTGTTAGCATTAACAATAGCCTAATGATGATTGCGAGATTTTTAAATGTTGCCCAGCAACCCTGGCCCCATTTCAGGACTGCAGCAGCTCTGTCAGTGTTGTAGCTTAGTGCAGTTCTTAACATATTGAGCTGTGGTTCTTATGTGAGTAATGTTGGTTCGAATCTAGCTCGCAACAGTTCCTCGTATTACACTAACGTGCAAAAGTTTGAAATATCATTTGTTTTATGTTTCTGAAAGAAGTCTCTTATGCTGCATATCTTAGGCTGCATTTATTCAATCAAAAATACAATAAAATCAGTAATATGCAATATTTTGAAAACATATCAGTAATATTATATAATAATATAATTTATTTTATTATTATATATAATTTAAATAATTAATAATATAATTGATTATATAGTAATATAATTTAAATAACTGTTTTCTAAGTTTATACATTTTAAAATTAAATTTACTAAATGTACTGAATTTAGTATTTTGACAGATATATATATATATATTATATTCTATTTATTTTATAATATATATTATAATATAATTTTATATTATATATATTATATTTTTTTTCATGGTAATATGCTGATTTTAAACATTTCATATTATTTTCAATGATGAAAACTAATATTAACATTGATAATAATGAGAACTAATAATTGAGCTCCAAATCAGCATATTAGAATGATTTCTGAAGGATCATGTGACACTGAAAGCTGAAAATTCAGCTTTGTCATCACAAGAATATATTATATTTTTTTTTATGTATTTCCAAAGAAAACAGTTATTTTCAGTTGTGCAATTATTTCAAAATAAAGCAATTGTTACTGTATTTTTGATACAAATAAATGCAGCCTTTGTGAGCATAAGAGACTTCTTAAAGGGGTCATGAATTGGCTTTTTAATTTTTTTTATATTGTTGTCTGAGGTCAACTTATGACGTTCGGTTGGTTTTTACATAAAAAAACATCAAAATGAATAAGTAATAGGCTATTTTGTATCCTAGCTTTGAGCCTAGCTGAAAACCGCTCAGTTTTTATGGGCGTCTCGCACTGAAGACTTGGAAGTAAACGCCCACTGCTGTGAGTGGATAACAGTTTTGCATATTATAATGAGTTTCACTCGTCAGTGCATATTTATTGTTCGGTAGCTCGATTCGGTTTGTCATCACGAGGTAGGCCTATGTTATTTAGCTATGCGTGTAATGCGCGAATTGGTGGGAGGGGCTAAACCGGCCGTGTTGAAGTAGGCGTTGATCTTCTTAAACGGGGGTGGTGTTTTATCCTCTTTGACGCCATAGTTCCCCACTTTAAAAACTGAGTCGTTTGCTGAGGCTGGTGTCAATAAAAGCTTTTATTGGACTAACAAAGACGTTTTCAGTTCTAAAACTTACACAATATTCTTATAATATGATGACCTCTTAGAAGTCAAAAGCTCAAGGAAAATTTGAATTCTCAGTTCATCACCCCTTTAAACAAAACATAAAAAAACGCAAAATTGTTCCAAACTTTTGACCAGTACCAGTGTACATGTCTTTACCAGGCATGATATAATAAAAATGAGCCACAGAGTTTGTAAAATGCTTCCAGAAGAAGTGGTTGTAACTATAACACAAGTCGGCCTTCATTGACTTGTGAATGAGTCTTTATGCGGGCTCTTTCCCTCTCTTTGTCTGTCCTCTTCCCACCCTCACCCCTAACGAACCAATGGCCTCACATAACCTTTTTCTCGGAGGGCTCTAGAACTGCATTTAGCGAAAGGACATGTTCTGCAGAGCACAAAAATAGCCATGTGCTCAAGTTTCCTTTGATTTGACAGGGTGTGAACATTCAAGTTAGCTATAAGTCAAATCATAGTCTAACTACAGAGATAGCAGTGCGAGATGGTGTGTAATTAGCTGACAGCAGAATGTTGGCGTATTATGCAGGTTGGCATATAGACCTAATTATGACATTCTTAGAAAGGAGATGTGTTGAAGAATGTGCAATCACTGAGGATATTAGTTAAATCACTTTATCTGCATTCCCCCCCTGCATTTTAATTATGTGGATCTTCTTTCTAAAGAAAAAAAAGGGAGAATGCTAATTTTAAACTAATTTGAAACTCAGTGAACCAAAAAACGTGGTTTGAAAATGCTGGTGTTTCTGACGCCACAAACTACCTTGTAACCAATCACGTCAACATGTGATCGTCAACGAGTGAGCTGGTGTGATTGAGTGGAGGCGGGGCTAATTCACAAATACTAAATAAAGCAAGGGTGTAGAGTTAAATTCAAGTTATTTTAAGGCATGAATAGTATATTTTTTAGGAAACGACTTTGATCAAAGATGAGTTTTGAGGGATAAAATGATTGACTACAGAGGGACTTTAAATGAAAGCCACCATTTGCCACAAATGTGTGCAATCTCACTGCGTCTATGTCACGGGTAGTTTTTATTTTTATTTCACGTCTCTTGTCACAGTTATGTCAGCGTCGTGTCATGGGATTCCCAGGCCCTCATGTGATCCTGCCATGTGTTCTTCTGTGTTGTCATTGGTTCATTGTTTCATTGTGCACAGGTGTGTCTTGTTCAGTTATTAGTCTTGTGTATTTAAGCCTTCATATTTGCCATATGTCTTTGTCAAGTATTGTTTCCCTGTAACCACTGTTTGTGAGCACCACGTCCATGTCCATGCTTTTGTTTTGAGTTTCATGCCATGCCTTTATTTTATGTTTGACTTGCTTTTGAGGAGTATCAATAAACTGCACTTGGGTTCTAAAACTTGAAAGTCTTCAATAATAGAAATTTTACATTGTTTAACACGTAGCCGCCGAGATATTCTTGTTACACTAGCAGCCCTAGCGAGGAGATAAACATGGCGGAACTCACTCAGAGAAGAGCAGAGTGCCTCACTAGATGTGACCTGTACCACTGTGATGTCACATTGAATAAAAAACATGAACAAATCATTTTGAGACCATTGCTGTGTTCGAAATCGGCTTGTTCTATCCTTTGTGGCCCGAGGAAAGAAGGACGTTAGGCATGTTGCCAGATCTGTGCAATAAAAGTTTTCTCCATCGGGCGACCGAATTCTCCACTAGATTGTGCGTCTGATGCATGTTTTGGGGATGTTGGAGCGTCAAAATCCTACTTACGGGGGTGGAAATCAACCCGCGGAAAAAATGTTTTTCTGGAGCAACAACTTAAAAGTAGCCTGATTCTGGGGGAAAACCTCGGACTTGGCAACACTGAGAGCAGGCCTCATTAGAAGGGTCCTTCAACTTGCGACAGCCTTCGTTGCACCGGTGTGACGCAATTCGCTAGTTGCACCAAAACGGAAATGGAATTTCCGGTTTGTCTGTGGTGGGCTGGAACACTTCTGGTCACTGCTTCCGTCAATGGCACTCGCTTACTTAACTGACCGTTCAGCGTAGTGTAAAAGAAAAACACGAGTCTTTTCGGTATTAAAACGGGTGTTGTACTGAATTCTGACTCGCGGACAAATCGCACGTCCCTTCGCGTGCGCGCGCCTCTCACTGTCTCACATAAATACGCGCTGAAGCGAGTTTGAATGCACTTCCTTTGCCATATGCGTTTATCAATTGATTTTTTCTCACAGCAAGCACCCAGATCCTGCATGAAAGCTTTGTCTACACTTACAAAAAATATCAGACAGTGAACTAGTGTGGATAAAAGATGCAAACAAACAAAAACGCATGGGAGATCGATTCAAATGATAAACTTTGACGGGTAAATCCCATTGTAAAGGGTACATGGGTACATGATGGCCATAAAGGGATGGACATGGTCAGAAACAATGCTCAGGTTGGCCGTGGCATTTAAACAATGCCCAATTGGCACTAAGAGGCCTAAAGTGTGCCAAGAAAACATCCCCCACACCATTACACCAACACCCCCAGCCTGCACAGTGGTAACAAGGCATGATGGATCCATGATCTCATTCTGTTTACACCAAATTCTGACTCTACCATTCCCCTCTGACCTCTAGCATCAACAAGGCATTTTCGCCCACAGGACTGTGGCATTACTGGATGTTTTTCCCTTTTCACACCATTCTTTGTAAACCCTAGAAATGGTTGTGCGTGAAAATCCCAGTAAAGCCCCTTTTCCACCAAAGCATTTTGAGAGCCGGTTCGGAGCCGGTGCCTGTGCGCGAACCAGTTCTTTGTGTTTCGACAGCCAAAGAGCCGGTTCTCGGCCAGGGGAACTGGTTCCAAAGCGGCTCCAACTCTTTGCTGGACTAGAACCGTTCTTTTACCACGTCATGCTTACGTCGGGGGCGTTTAGATGCATTCTAAACATCTTTTCTGACCATAATAAAGGATCGCAAAGCCAAGAGAAACATTTGCAGAAACACGATGGAGTCCGCCTTTGTAATTGTTATGCTTGAAGTTAACGCAAGCGTTTCTATTTTTGTAATTTTTTATTGAAGACATTATAAGCAAAGAAGAAAACAGTCACAATATAGAACAAATAAATGGAAAGAAAAAAAAGACACAATTACAGGGGTACATAACTTATCAGAAAAAAAATTCATATCAAACGAAAAGATTAAAAGACTTACATATTTTAATTGTTTTTAAAGCTGGTACACGAGTTAGAGATAATCCCAAAGTAATGTTGTATTTGCAAGCGTTTCTAGCTAAGACGTATGGCGACGTACACAGTGACGTAACGACGTTGTTCCCTGGCGCTCTAGTCAGTGGAAAAACAAATAGGTTCTGAAGCGGTTCACAAGTTGAACCAACTCCGAACCAACTTTGAACCAGCACCAGTTCCGAACCAGTTCTTTTTTTTTGGTGGAAAAGGGGTAACTGAGCAGATTGTGAAATACTCAGACCGGCCCGTCTGGCACCAACAACCATGCCACGCTCAAAATTGCTTAAATCACCTTTCTATCCCATACTGACATTCAGTTTGGAGTTCAGGAGATTTTCTTGACCAGGACCACACCCCTAAATGCATTGAAGCAACTGCCATGTGATTGGTTGATTAGATAAATTGCATTAATGAGAAATTGAACAGGTTTTTGTTTTATTCAGTTTGCCTTTAATAAAATAACTGCTGCTAATAGATCCCGCTCAAATCATATTTGTTGTTACTGCAACTGGCCATTTGTGACACCTGGCAAACCACCCATTACAATTTAGCATCTTGGAAGCAACGTTTACACAGGGCACTCATTTTATGAAGAAAATCAAAAAAATCTTGTTATTATTATTTACTTTTTGTTTTTGCTTTCTAAACATTTTGTGTGTGCAGGTGAAGGAAAAATGCACTCCATTGTAAAGAATTTTGGCTAGTGGCTCTGCATCTGTTTGAAGCAGAGACCTTGACTCTTTAAAGGTTGGCCGTGTGTGTGTGTGTGTGGAGGGAGGCCGGGTGCACTGTTTTTGAACATATTCATGAGGCAGACCTTTAACTGTCAAGAGACTGTCAGTCAAAGCTTTCTAACGGGTGTTTCATCACTTATTGTATGAATACTGTATCTGTAGAAAGATTGCTTCTAGAAAATGTTGAGCTGTTTAGTTTTTTTTTGTGGTTCACTTTAGCTTTTGGTTCAGTTTCCTAAATGGATTTCTTTTGTGCCATTTGTTTGGGTACAAATTCATCTGCATGCATGTCATGTTTTGTCATTTAATTTCAGAAGTTGAATGACTGAACTGAAGAATGGGCCATCTCAGACTATTTGCTGCTTATTATAGTGATTTTGCATTCCATTTTCTTTTCAACATATTTCTTTTGAGCAATATCTTGAAACAACAAACAGCATTTTCCTGAAATACTTGATGTCTGCTTTAAATCCATGTTTTTAATCAGTCAGTATATTGTATTTAAGATACAAATTTCACTGAACTTCAAACAAAAAAATGATCAGATGCTATAATCACGTTCAGTTCCACAAAATATATTGAAAGCATCAACATTCAGCTAAATGCAATAGTTGTTCTTGGCGGACTGAATTTATTTTTGGGCAACTCACCAGAGCAATAAAGGAAAATGGACCTTGACGAGTGATACGCTGGAATACTAATCGAGGGGAAAAAACGACCTAGTAGGCCACAGGAATAAACAAGCTTTATGTGCACATCACTGAAGCCAAAATAACTAGTTTTACAATTTTAGACTTAGCCTCTGCAAAATCAGAGTGGTTTGATCGTCCTTGAGTGAAGATTTCAGCAAAATACTAAAAACAGTCTAACAGTAGCCCTCGAATTCCTAAATACAGAAGGTTACCAAAGCATGGGACCCAGCATTTCTTTCTCTAAAACTCTGAAATCTTACAGTCAGTGTCACCTGACCGATTCCTACACAGCAGAATGGAGTGTTAAGAGCTACACCCGAGCAGATTTTCATTGAATAATAGCTTTAATCTCAGTCTGTTCACATTTTAACACAATTATTGAACATCCAACATGTCCGGAAATACTTTTGGTCTACCATAAGCTTATTCTGTAGAAATACAGCAAGGCCATTAATTCTATTACCGTAAGCCTCTTAAAGCTAGAGTTGAAGAGGGACATGATCTATTCAATTTTCATCCCAACTGTGTGTGTTTGCGGATACTGGAATACAGAAGCCATAATAATACCGCTCTTAATCCTGTTCTCTCCCACTGTGCACTAGACCAAGCCCCTGTTCTTCAACTTATCCCACCATAACTCTCCAACACTAAATGATTTATTTCAACGTCAATGGATGATATATAAATTCTCATTTTCTTGCCATTTTTTGTTTAGGTGTTGATGGATGGATGAATTTAACAGAGATTGACCCTGATGAGGAGGTGCAAGGGGAGATTCACCTCCAGATCTCTGTGCTGGGAGATGGAGATATCCCACGGAAACTGTGCTGCCAAGTCCTAGAGGCAAGGTGAGGAGCAGCTAATGATCCGTGACAGGAAACTCGTTATTAGTAGTCTATATCAATGCACTTGATCAATTCATGGATTAGAATCGTAAATAAAAAAAATAATAAATGAAAGTTCTGGTTCTGATTATTATGCTGATTATTCCCCTATTATGCTTTTTCAGATATTGCTAAATTCTTGTTTACTTTTTAATGACTTTTCAGATCGCAATCCATTAGTTGATCTTAACTATATATTAAAGAGCAATACACAAAATAACACAAAAAATGTGTTAGTATATTTCATTTACTTGTTGTTTTTAAAATACTACTGACAAGATGCATAATGTGCATCATGTTATGATGACACAAAAAGTTTTTGTTGTATTCTTAGACAAATCAGTCCATCCGCATTGGCGAAAGAATGCACTTGCGATAATCGTCAACGCAACCAAAATTCATTTGGGTAGATAATAAGCATTGAAAGTGTCACAAAAACCCTGAATTATCCTTGTTCAAATTGAAGACTCAAAATCACTTCATTTAATGTTGTTTTTAATACTATTATTATTTTTTATTAATATTCATAAAATGTATCTGTTTTATTACATGTATACACACATTATCATTTGTAATCTTTGCATTTTGTGATTATAATGTTTTGAAGATGTGGGAGAGAGAGAGACTTTAGGAGACTTTGAAGTGAATGTATGTTGGAGTGAGACTGAAAGTTTATGCAATGTATAGTTTCCACTGGGAATGGATATACATTCCATTGTTAATTGGAACCACATGTTCTTGTGGTAATGCATGTGTTACTATGGTGATGCAGTTTTTTCTTGGTCAGTAGTATTTAAACTGAGTCCCTTTTGTCCGAAAAGCAGGAAGAGATGGTAACGATGCAGAATGAAGACCTCTGTTTCTCTTCCTCCTATGTCTTATAAATATTATAAATAAATTCGAGAGATCTCTTGGCAAAATCACTGGTGTCTCTTTTCATGGGGAAAGCAAAAGAAGTTTTTTTAGATCTACAAAATATAAATGATGTGAAATATAGAACTAGATACCTCAGAATTACTTGACAAAAACCTGGCTTAACAATTTGAAGTTAATGCTGGGACAATGTGTTCAACACATTTTGAATTGAAAACAACATTTATTTCAGTGAATCAGGCCCCGTCCACACTACTGCGTTTTCGTTTAAAAACGGAGACCTTTTGCTACGTTTGCACCTCCCGTCCACACTAAAACGGGAAAAACGAAGACCTAAAACGGAGAAGTTTGGAAACGCTGCAGCTGCGTTTTGCGTTTTGAATCTCCGGAGGGCGTTTTAGTGTGGACGAGACAAAACGGAGGAGTTTACAAACGATGACGCAGAGGCTCACGCTCGGCTCTATGACTGGGTGTCATCAGTCATGACGTGTCCTTCCCTGATTCGCCAACCACTGTTTACACCGGCGCGCGCATGCCCAGTGTTGGTGAATGGTCACGTGATCCACGTTTTCAGTCGTTTTTAGTGTGGACGGAGATAAATTCTAATACGCAGGTAAAACGCTAGTGTGGACGGAGATCGTTTTCGTTTTAATTCTCCGTTTTTAAACGAAAACGCAGTAGTGTGGACTGGGCCTCAGACTGTTGGAATAAGGCTTTAGAGATTGTATCTTCATAAGCTAGATTTGGATTTGTGTCTAATAGCTTCATGCACTTTCGGCTTTGTTTTTAGAGATCTTGCAAAAAAGGATCGCAACGGGGCCTCTGATCCTTTTGTTAGAGTGAGGTACAATGGCAAAACCCATGAGAGTGCGGTAAGGGTGTTTCTCTGTAAGTTTCTGATTTAGAACTGACTGTCTGTTACTGATTTCCATGAGCCTGCTTCCTCCAGGTTGTTAAGAAGTCCTGTTACCCACGCTGGAACGAGAGTTTTGAGTTTGAGCTGGACGAGGCGTTGGCTGACAGCCTTTTGAGTGTGGAGGTGTGGGACTGGGATCTGGTCAGCAGAAACGACTTCCTTGGAAAGGTGACTGCACAGAATAGACATTAGCAAATCCTAGAGTATTTCCTCATGCTCTGAAGCTGACCTTTGTCTTAGTTTAGAATAAAACACAAATTACGCGTTTAATTAGTAAGACATGTTTAATATTATTTTTTACAAGAAATATGCAACACTCATCTGATGTACTTAACGTGGAGCACTTTTTTTGTTTAAATTGTCATACAGCTCTTTTAAGTTGTTATTCACTGATAATATTCACCTTCAAAACTTTGTAATCTCATCATGAGTTACTTAAAGGGATAATTCACCCAGAAATGAAAATTAGCCCACGATTTACACACCCTCAAGTCATCCTAGGTGCAAATGACATAGGGCCCTATTTTAACGATCTGAAACACAAGTATCAAGCGCGAAGCGCAAGTAACTTTGTGGGTGGGTCTTGGGCGCTGTTGCTATTTTACCGGCGGGATAAATGACTCTTGCGCTTAAAAGGGGTTGGTCTGAAATAGCTTCATTATTCATAGGTGTGGTTTGGGCGTAACGTGAAATAAACCAATCAGAGCGTCATCCAACATACCCTTTAAGAGCAGGTGCGCATGTTGCATGACGTTGTGCACCCGCTACATTATGGCCAAGCATGCATGCTTAAAATAGCATTATGAACAATGTGCAAAGCGCCACTGACTTTGTTTAGACCAGGTTTTTTGTGGTCAGTGGCACAAATGTTTTCTGGAACTGCAAAATAGCACTAGGGAATTGCGCCGAAACACGCCTCCTTTTTGCGCCGACCCGCCCGGGGAGTTCAAGTTCAATTCCTAGTTTACCAACGTGCGTCTTTGGAGGAAAAATTATGGAAGCTTGTTTCCACCACAGAATGAAAAATAAAAAAGGTAATTGCGACTTTTTATCTCACAATTCGGACTTTTTCTCACAATTGCGAGTTTACAAAAGACAAAAAAAAGACTAACTTTTACCCCCTCAGAACAGTTTAAATATCACAATTCTGACTTTATAACAAACAATTGCGACTTTATATCACGCAATACTGACTTTATATCTCGCAATTCTGACTTTATATCTCGCAATTCTGACTTTACATCTCGCAATTGTGAGAAATAAAGTCAGAATTGCGAGATGTAAAGTCAGAATTGCGAGATATAAGTCAGAATTGCGTGATATAAAGTCAGAATTGCGAGATATAAAGTCAGTATTGCGTGATATAAAGTCGCAATTGTTTGTTATAAAGTCAGAATTGTGATATTTAAACTGTTCTGAGGGGGTAAAAGTTAGTCTTTTTTTCCCCTTAGAATTGGCCTGATAACTCGCAATTGCGAGTTTATATCTCACAATTCTGAGAAAAAATGTCAGAATTTCGACATATAAACATATAAATTAGTCAGAATTGCGAGATGTAAACTCGTAATTGTGAGAAAAATGTCAGAATTGTGAGATTAAAAGTCACACTTCTGTCTTTTTTTCTCAGAATTGCGACTATATCACGCAATTCTGACTTTATATCTCGCAATTCTGACTTTTTATCTCGCAATTGCGACTTCATTTCTCTCAATTCTGACTTCATATCTCGCAATTGTGAGATAAAAAGTCGCAATTATTTTTTTCTTTTTTTATTCTGTGGCGGAAACAAGCTTCCATAAAAAAGCCTGCTTTGCGCGGGTGCAAAATAGGAATGAGACATGCGTCAGCATACAAAGTCACTTGCATCCGGTGCAAGATAGAGCCCATTGTTTTTTCAGATGAATACAATCGGAGTTATATTAAAAAATGTCCTGGTTCTTTGACATGTGCATCTATCCATCATAAAAGTGCTCCACGGCCTTCTGAAGTGAAGCGATGCGTTCGTCTAAGAAAAATATTCGCATTTAAAACTTAATAAAGTAAAATAACTAAGCCTCCGGCCAAACTAACATATGGATATCCACTTAAGTCTAAAGCGCAACTTATGCGAGTAATGGGACATACTGCTGATATTTACACTACACCACATGACACACTACGCAACTTCAAGTAGATTGCGTTTGGCCGCAAGCTAGAAATCTACTTTGAATATTTTTCTTAGACAAACAATTTATATACACCTATTGTATGTTGACTTGAGGGTGAGTAAATCATGGATTATTTACATTTTTTGGGGTGAACTGTCCCTTTAAATGACAAGATAATTTAATATTTTTACATTGTAATAAAAAAGAGGTTTTCGACCAATAAGCGCACAGCTTAAGGTTAGATTAATATATAGTTATTTCATATACAAGGGCCCAAATACCATGAGAGTGAGAGTTCCCATTCGAAAGGGAACCAAACATATGGAGCTGGTTATGTTGTGCAAACGTCAAAATGTATTAGCGTACAAATCATGCAGTGTGGTAAAATGTGTTTTGAGCCTGTCATAATATAATATTGTGCAAGGAAATGAAAATACGTCTTTATTAATTGATAATCTTCCCCGTAATCATAATTTTGTATGAAAAGACCTAAAAAGCACTTGCTGTTTTACTGCCTATAGTGCTCATTTCAGGTGGAAACTGCAGTGATTTGTATGTGTATGTATTTTTTTATTTCATTTTTTTAACATGTCAATTCAGCATAATCCCAAAGTTAACACAATAATTCAAGCATAGTCACTGTTTAATAACATTACGTCTGTGCCTGTTTGACACACCACCCAATAAGAAATGTTCCAATTGCTGTGTTTAGCTTCAGTTGCTTTGACAGCTAATTGTCATGGCGATTGATATATGCGGCCTCTGTTTTCCTTCAGGTCCTGTTCAACATCAACAAGCTTCAGTCTGCCCAGCAAGAGGAGGGTTGGTTTCGCCTAGGGCCTGACAAATCTAAACACAGTGAATATGAGTGAGTGTATTTTGAATTGTGGCAAATATGTACATCGCCTAAGTAAAACCTTAAAGTTTGGTTGCCACAGCAACAAGTTTTCACCTTTGACGGTTGCCTGTGGAAGAGAACGTTAAGCAAATGGAACAAGGACAATAAAATACAAGGGAAAAAGTGCAACTTTCCCTAGTCTGTTCCTGGGAATTAGTCTGAGCTAACATTGGAGGATTGTTACGCACTCTTCCCTCAGGATCTCACGGCGTTACGCTTGTGTGTTCTGGTCCATGTGTTGACAGGAAGTACTAATCCTTTCCCTGCCTAAATCCTGGGATTTTTTTCTGTTCATTCGCTCCGTCTCCCCCTCCACCCGGTGCTCCTCTCCACCCATAAGAGATCATTTGGCCACGTGGATTGACAGTGGGGATTATATCTCAAGCTGGCAGGAGGAGTGGGATGGAAAGGCTTATGTAAAAACTCCAGTACGGGGGATTCGGTTGGGTGATGACAAAAGCTATGCGTCATCTGAGAGCTTGTGCGAGGTTGTAGGTAGATTAAGGCAGGAGGTGTTTTCGGGTACACGCCGTGTCAGTGTGTCCACATGAGCTAAGGAGTCGCTGACATTCGTACAGTCGTTCATTTATTTATATGCTTGACTTGATTGAACTTACTGTGCAAATGTAGTTCAAGCTCCACATACACAGATGGCTTGAGCACCTTGAGCACACAGTGTTATGTAGACAAGGTGTAATATTGTGTAAATGTTGGAGGCAGATAAAGAAAAACGTTTTCAGCATTTGAGCGTCATAAGTACAGTCTTTTTTTTTTAATATTGCTAAAAATTGTTGGACCGTTCCATAATCGTTTCTTCTTAAAGGTACGATTAAATTGTATTTAGGGCATACATGGACTGACTATGCATGATTTCAGGATTAACCCTCATGTACTGCCGAGATGGACTTGTTTGGGGTCACAGATTGACTTCATTGTCCTTAAAGGAGTAGTTGACTTTTAAAAAAAACTTTTGCTGATAATTTACTCACCCCCCCATGTCATCCAAGATGTCCATGTCATTCTTTCTTCAGTCGAAAAGAAATTAAGGTTTTTGATGAAAACATTCCAGCATTTTTCTCCATATAATGGACTTCAATGGGAACCAAACGGTTCAAGGTCCAAAAGACAGTTTCAGTGCAAACTACAAACTGTTCAAAGGGCTTTAAACGATTCCAGACGATGAATAAGGGTCTTATGAAGGGTCTCATTTAAAGAAAAAAGACAAAACGAAATGAACAAATCTTTTCCAGAGTCATCTTGTTCATTTCGTTCATTGAATGAACCAAATGACATGAAAAAAGATTTGTTAATTTTGATAAAAGAGTTCGAATAGGAGTCTCATGCATCACAGAACAGAGCAAGGCGACCATTTGAGCTTATAAAACTTAAACTTTGTTGTTGTTTTTTTTAAATGAGAGATCGTTTCGCTTGATAAGGCCCTTATTCATCATTTGAAATTATTTAAAGCCCTTTGAACAGTTTGCAGTTTGCACTGAAACTTTCTTTTGGACCTTGAACCGTTTGGTTCCCATTGAAGTCCATTATATGGAGAAAAATCCTGGAATGTTTTCATCAAAAACCTTCATTTCTTTTCGACTGAAGAAAGAAAGACATTGACATCTTGGATGACATGGGGGTGAGTAAATTATCAGCAAAACTTTTTTTTTTAAAGTTTGGGAGTCCCATGCAGGGATTTTAAGTGTAAAAATTATTCTAAAATTATAGGATTGGTTTACCTAAAAAAAATGATAATTCATCATTTACTCGCCCTCATTGTCGTTCCAAACCTGTTTGACTTTTTTTTTTTCTTCCTTGGAACATAACATAAAAAAAAAAACATTTTGAAGATTGTTGGTAACCAAATATGTTTGGTTCCCATTTACTTGCATTATATTTTTTTGACCAGTAGAAGTCAAAACCAACATTCTTTTAAATATCTCCTTTATGTTACAAAGCAGAAAGAAAGTCATACACAATTGGAACAACATGAGTGTGAGTAAATTATGACATTTTCATTTGTGAGTGGACTACTGTATCACTTTAACTTCTTTTTTTCTCTGCAAATGCTTGCAATTTGTTATTTAATCCTTTTACCTAATCTAAACAGATATTATTAAGCCACTAAACCAAAAGTAATGTAACACATTCCATGTACATTCATTTTGATTAATTTGACTTAATATTAACTATAACTTCAAATTATAGTTTAAAATTTAATTTATTAATGATTGGGAAAAGTTTTTGAGTTTTAATATAATACTTCAATTTGTTTGGGCTATTCAAAGGACCTTGGGCTCTCTAAGACCTCAAACAGAACATGGTTAATTTTGTAAAAGTCTTTTATCAAAATGCTTTACAGTGGTTTACAGGATGGTAAAAATGTGTCTTTGCATTGTGAATCTAATCTGACAATGACAATTCATTGCAAAACGCAGTTATTACAAATTAAAAATGAACCCAAATCTACATTGCCATTCAAAAGTTTGGGTTTGGTAAGATTTTTTAAGTTTGTTTGTTTTCTTATGCTTTCTTACCTAGGTTGCATGTATTTGATCAAAAACACAATAAAACCGTAATATTGTGAAATACTATCACTGTTTTACATTATGTAAATAATGTAAATATTCTAAACGTTATGATATAATAGGTTATCGCAATTTTATTTTCAAAATTGGCAGATTTCGCCTGCCTTAAATATGCTGATGCACAACCATCTGTTCCTTCTAAACAGTTTTTGCTTTTTTTCTACTCTGACCAGATTTAAAAAAAAAAAAAAAAAAACAGGATGGGAATTAAAATGTCACGGCCAATCCTGAACAAAGGATTATTTGACTCTAGGTTTTTGGCCTCATCCAATAAAAAAGCACTGTTTGATAATCATCTCTGACTAATCATGTCCCTATATATATTTGCATCAGCTGGGATATTGTTATGAACTTATTTTTATATTTCGTGAGCATACCCCAGAAGTAATTAGTGATTTTTGCGTAAGAATTTTAATGTTTTTTATTCATTCTGATGTCATCCTGATGAAAAGTTTTCCATTAAGCTCCTATAATCTCGTGGGTGATCCACTCTCATCTCAGTGAACAAATCAAGCTGTTGTTGTTTTTGTTTATTTTCTCTTTCTCCTCTTTTCACTCCCTCACCGTCTTCTTCCTGATTGGATTTTTGACGGCCCACCATCTGTTGCCTGCTGTTCAGTGACTGGCTGTTATGTTGGCGCTCGCCACACACAAACACACACACTCACACTCTCTTCCAATTCTCACCTTCCCTCGAGTATTTCCCATCTTTACAGTGAGAGAGCATGTGGCGTATGGAGTGACTGAATGTATAAGTTACATAAAATTAATGCTAATATCATCTCCATTGCAAAAAGTCACATCATGAAAAATCTATTTTTCTATATTTTTCGAAAATAAAAAGTTATCTAAGATGATTCATAAACAAGGTAGTGCCATATTTAAATTAACAGGAATGAAAATGAGGCTGTGAGAAATCAAAGTATATAGTGTGTTCAACTGATTGTACTCTAGTTTAACAACTTTCCGATTGTTTATTCCAGCTGATGAGACATCTTACTAAAAATCCAAAAACTCCATAAAACTGTTTTGAAAGTTACAAAAAAATCCATCATCGAGGACCTTCATGTTGTCTGTTGGTCATAAATGGTCATAAACTTAAAGGGAAAGTGTACCAAAAAAAAGTAAGTACACATTGATGGCCCAAGACACGAAACGAGCGGTTTGTGTGAGAAAACGAACAGTATTTGTATCGTTTTTATCACTTCCGGTGCTTTCCGGCGCTTGCGCAGACCGAAGCACTCACGCCCTCAGATCAGTTGGACGTGGCTGTTGTTACAAGAGGTAAAAACTATATAAATACTGTTTGTTTTTTCACACAAACCGCTCGTTTCGTGTCTTAGGCCATCAATGTGTACTTACTAGAGCCGGGACTTTAACGCGTTAATTAAGATTAATTAATTACACAAAAAAATTAATGCATTTTAATCGCACTTATTTTTGCACCGCGGAACATTTCTCACTGGATTAGTTTCGGCGGACCGAATATACTGGAGCACCAACTAGCGTTCATGACTTTTTTTTACAGTCTATGCTTCAGACAACTAAACAACAAACCACAGTGAACATGAACAAAGAAGCTGACGAGACTGCTTTGGTTGGTCCCGTGGATGGGAAATTTTGTTATAAAAACGAACGGATGGAAGCGTCATTAAGAGCATGGTTGTGTGCAAGCTATGCAACAAGGAATTCGCATGTAACATCGACCCTCAACTTTCACCTCAACGCAAAACATATAGACCCCTTTTGCGCTGACGTCACAGTTACGTCACGGCGCTAGCTGGAGGCAAAACAAAGTGAAAACTGGAGGCGGCCAATGCAAAACAGCACAGATTCGGCTACATAAAAAGGAGCTTAAATAATTGTTACTATTATTAAATGTCATCTTGTTGTGTTGTTTGGTGCAAGAATTGATGAAAAATGAATATGCTGTCTCTGGAACTTTTATTTCTAGAAAATATTCACATCATTAAAATCGCACTGTAATGTCACTCTTTACATTGTCGTGGTCTCGGCGCTGGCTCGGCAGAACTGCGGATCGTACACACAAGTCTTGTACAGGACCATATAGGCATCTAAAGATTTATATGCCCTCAGTTTCTATTTACGATCGGTTTCTCTATAAGGTAGGTGTAGAAGTCAGGCCACTCACCCGAGGTAACGTAACATTAATCCTGTCAGATCGTCCATGCATTGAGTGAGCGTGTAGGCGGCTACAGGTCGGCCAATCTGGTTCCGTCCGTTAAAAATAACTTTTGGAAATAACAATCGCGATCCTGGACACTGAGTCACCTAACACATTAAGATAATATCGGATTTTCTTCAGTCATTGTTAAAAAACAAGCTAATAAAGCTTGCTAACTAGCGTTAGTGAAGCGGCCAGATGGATATTTCTGCCTCCACCTAAGCTCCGCCCACAAAAAAACATCACCATGTTTACCAACTGTAAAAGGGTCTGCTGGACTTGGTTGAACAAAAATAAACAATATTTTGTTGCTTAAAGGATTAGTTCACTTTTGAAAAAACTTTTGCTATAATTTACTCACCCCCATGTCATCCAAGATGCCCATGTCTTTCTTTCCTCAGTCGAAAAGAAATTTAGGTTTTTGATGAAAACATTCCAGGATTTTTCTCCATATAATGGACTTCAATGGTTCAAGGTCCAAAAGATAGTGTTAATAACAGTTTCAGATGCAGCTTCAAATGTCTTTAAACGACACCAGACAATGAATAAGGGTCTTATCATGCGAAACGATCGGTTATTTCAAAGCTTATTCCAAAAATGTAACTTTTCTAAGGACAAATGCTAGCCTTGCTATATTCTCTGAGGCGCGTTTGTAACGTCACGTAATACGTAATTACGTTCAAAAGGTCACGGGCGACGTAGCCGGAAGTACAGAATCAAAATCGTCCGACATCGTTGTTTTTCCTTTTAATTCCTTTTTTTGTTAACGGTGTTTGAGCTAGTTTGCACGTTTAACCTATGCGTTCAACTTGTAAACACTGACTCTGTACTTTCGGCTACGTCGCCCGTGACCTTTTGAACGTAATTACGTAATACGTGACGTTGCAAACGCGCCTCACAGAATAGAGCAAGGCTAGCATTTGTCCATAGAAAAGTTACATTTTTGGAATAAGTTTTGAAATAACCGATCGTTTCGCATGATAAGACCCTTATTCATCGTCTGATATCGTTTAAAGACATTTGAAGCTGCATCTGAAACTGTTATTAACTGTCTTTTGGACCTTGAACCATCTGGTTCCCATTGAAGTCCATTATATGGAGAAAAATCCTGTAATGTTTTCACCAAAAACCTAAATTTCTTTTCGACTGAGGAAAGAAAGACATGGACATCTTGGATGACATGGGGGTGAGTAAATTATCAGCAAAAGTTTTTTCAAAAGTGAACTAATCCTTTAAGCTTATGTATTCAGTCATTATTCAATGGTATACTAAAAATCCATGTGAAAAAAAAATCTTCTCACTGTTCTCAGTTCAAATATTTATGCAATTTAAATGCGATTAATTTCGATCGAGTCCCAGCCCTAGTACGTACATTTAAGAGTCATTAAATCATGTTTAATTTGAACTTCTCTGCGCGTGCTCTTTGAGGTGGTGACCATAGACCTCCATTATATGACTGACAGACAAGAACGGTTTGACCTATAATTTCAAAATTGAAACTATTACGGAAACAAAGACACCTACATCATGGGTGCCCTTGAGGTAAGCTAAAACATACCAAAAAATAATTTCAAAGTTAACTATCCCTTTAATATTAATGGATTAATTAAACTGATTAATAAACTGCTACCTAATATTAGTATGTAATATGTAAAATTGAGTATTTTACCATTACCTAATCATCATACAGTTAGAGTCTATATTGAAATCAGTTGAATTGCTTCTAGATAAAACTGTGGATTGTTTTATTTGTGTAGTTATTCTGCTTATAGAGTGTTTCAAATGAGTCATTTTTGAGTTTTTAAGACCATTCGGATGCTGCCTACGTGTTCAGGGTTTGCGAGCAGAGCTTGTATAGAGTTTGTACAGCCGTAGCCGTGAGCCATTTTTACTTCATTCATTTCTGAAGCCAAGTTGTCTCTCAATGCTTGCCTCAATATTGCGTTTTTCAGTTGGGTTGCCAAGGTGTCCTCATTTTCTGTTCCATCATGACAGAGTTATAAAACACAGCCACCCACATTTACAGTAATAACATTTACTGTTTGTCTTTTTACGTATCGCTGAACAGAACAGGGTCCTTAATGGAGTCATTCGGCCTAATATTGTTTGTCTCCCATGCTGTGCTTTACTTCCTGGAAAATTTTCACTGTGTTTTCTTCCTCATGAGTAATGTTATGTAAAACTATGGACATTTTATGGGTAAAATCACATTTTAATTGGAAAAAAGAGGAGCTGTACAGTATGTCAGTAAGTGCGTTTCTCTTCTTCTTTCCTAGAGGAACTCTGGGTTCTCTGCGGCTTCAGCTACGGCTTCGAGATGAGGTTGTGTTGCCATCCAGCCATTACAAGCCACTCACAGAGCTACTCAGCCAGTCGGTCGGCTCTCAGCTCAACGTGAGTCTGATGCCATTTGGACTGAGCCTTATCTCAGGGAATATGCCTGTGCATTATCTCTCGAATTCACATGGCATATTCCTCATAACAAGATAACAAGACATAATTCGGTGTATGGATTGCGAAATGCAGCACTCGTTGTTATCTGATCTCATTTGTATGCATGTGATGGATACTCTACTCGTGCCTGCAAATGTTAAAGAGACAGGTCACCTAAAAAATCTCACATCATTTACTCATCCTTACAGTGTGTTGTTTCAAACCAGTATGATAATATTCTGTAAAATGTTCTCTTTTTCCATATATTTTGGGTAGGGATGCACCGATATGAAAATTTTGGCCGATACCGATAATTCTTTATATTTGAAAGCCGATAACCGATATATCGGCCGATAAACTTAAATCCAAATTTTTATCTAATTTTGAGAGCCTGATTACAAAAACAAAAGTCTCACAATTAAATCCACGTCCCAAGCGCACAATTATAATGATGTTCTCATTATAGTGTTGTATAGCCGATATGACAGATTTGCGTTGCACATGTTGTCCCGAACCAGATTTTCATTTTTTGAAGAGATTTCAATCATATTTCAAGAAATTCAAAAACATAAACAATTCTCAATGAGTGTCTCAGCTGAAGGGAATAATACATTATTTATCGGTTTCAATACATCGGCCACATTTTCTTACCAGGCCGATAACGATAACATTAAAAATGAACATATATCGGCCGATACCGATATGCTGGCCGATATATATCGTGCATCCCTAATTTTGGGTATAAAGAAAGATGTTGCAAATGAAAACAAACACCAAAAGCATGTTCACTGTGATAAATGGGTTATTGTTTTAGCTCTCAGTGGTTTATATATTTAAAGCTCTTTTATGCATAACCTCATTTGACTGAAATGACTGTGTTAATTGTAGGGAAACTGGCCTGATTTCATCATGCTGATTGATGAGACCACTACAGCTGAGAGCAGACAGGAAGTGGCTAATAATCTGGTGAAGCTGTTTTTGGGTCAAGGGCTTGTCAAGGAGTTCTTGGATGTTCTGTTCAAACTGGAGCTGGATAAGACTAGTAAGCAGATATGAAACATATACACATATGTGTGTGCTTTGGTAACACCCGTGTTAGCAAAAACCTTTCTACATCGGATGTGCACTGTGATGCCAATTGATGGAATGATGTTGTTGTTGTTGTCTTCCAGCTGAACCCAACACACTCTTCCGCAGTAACTCATTAGCATCCAAGTCTATGGAATCATTTTTGAAGGTAAATATACTTATTAATATACATGTGTTAGGGTGACCAGATTTCTGAAATGGAAACTTGGGACATTTCCTAGTTCAGTGGTCAAAATATAATTGAAATCTCACAAAAAACCAAACAAACAAAGAGGGAGAATTTGTCCGGAGTATGTTTGGTTCATTTTGTTCTGTTTTGGTTTCTGTTACACTTTGGCTGAATTTGTTCTGCTAGTTTGTTTCCTTATCATTAGTTTCCACACTGCTGTTGTTAGTTCTGTGCATTTAAGCTCTTAGTTCCTCTCAGTTATGTGGTTGTTTTCTTTCATGATTCCCAAGTTCTCCTGGGTTTGCGAGTTATATTGTAATCAAGAGTTTTTCCTGTTATTTTTCTATAGACGTGCGCATTACTACAGCCACACCAGCAAACCGTTACAACATTTTTTTTTTTTAATTGTTGTGGGTTTCATATACTGTTTCATATGCTGTAAAGCTGGGGGTAACTCTAGGGAGAGTTTTACTAATAATACAGTAATAATGACTGAAATATACAAAGCATGAGAACTAGTAAACTACGAAAACAGAACTAAGCAAACCTAACAAACCACCATAGAAGGATTAGAGCCAACAAAAAACAGAGGAACAAACACATGCAGAACACTATTATTATAATTAAGAACTATTAAGAAGTTTTTGGGACATAATAATTCTAACTGGTTTTAATACAATTAAATTCACCAAAATCACACTGTTAAAAGCAGTAAATAGAAACCATTGCAAAACAGTATTTTATTATAAAAAAATTGTAAAAAAAAAAAAAAAAAAAAAAGTAAAACAAAATAAATATGAGAAGATATGACAAATGAAAACTTTTTCTAATAGTATTTAATATACTGTACTATATACAGTGGTGTGAATAAGTGTTTGCCCGCATGCTAAAGTTGCCTAAAAAGAGGAATAATGTTGAAAGGAAAGATGTGAAGAAGAGGAAAGATGTGAATGAATAATGTATCATAAATAAATAAATGTTTTTCCTTAAAATACAGGGTGCATAACATAAGTCACGGCACCCCTATGTTAAATTCCCATAGAGTCAGGCAGATTTTTATTTTTAAAAGCCAGTTATTTCATGGATCCAGGATAATATGCATCCTGATAAAATTCCCTTGGCCTTTGGAATTAAAATATCCCCACATCATCACACACCTTCCACCACACCTAGAGATTGGCATGGGGTACTTTCCAAAAGATCATCTTTCAATGCAAATCAAACCAGCTATTAGGCTAACTGAAGTAAAACCATGCCAATCTCTAGGTGTGGTGGAAGGTGTGTGATGATGTGGGGATATTTTAATTTAAAAGGCCAAGGGATCTGTGATGATCTGCGGCTGGAGTGCCCGCTTGAGCCTCTGGGGGGCACTCCTTCCTAGTTTATTGTTTCATTCATGTTTTACCCTGGACTGATTATGGTTTATTTCATGCACCTGTGTTTTATCATCTTGTTTAGTTCACCTGTCTTAAGCCCGAGTTTCCCCTTTGTTCGGTGCTCAGTATTGTTTGTGTTTGCGTATGTCTGACTGCTTCGAGTGTTTTCCTAGCTAGTTTCATGGTTCCTGGACTCTCTGCCTGTATCTGGTCTTCCCGTTTGTCTAATCCCTGCATTGTTTTATTGCTGATCTGGACTGCTTACCTGGTTTTGACCCCTGCCTGTTTCCTTGTACCGGTCTCTGGATTCTCCTCTTTAATAAAGCCTGCATTTGGATCACCCCTGTCCTTGTTCCATGTGCAGTTTCATGACAGAATACTGAGCCACTACTGATCCAGCGGCTGAGAGGAACACGGACCTTGCAATGGATCCCACAGCACAGATCGTATGCCTCCGCCAAGGAGAACGTCCTCTAAAGGTTTTTGTGATGGATTTTTTGAAGCTCTCTCATCAGTCCTACTTGGATGATTTTTGTTTAATGATATTCTTTCGGGGAGGACTGTCTGAACCGCTCGGCTCTGATATACCGTTTCCGAGTCCAAGCTGGACTCTTTCCCAATATATTGATCTGGCCCTTTCCATGAGCGGTTCGCTTTTTACTGTGGATTTTTTGGAACTTTTGCTTCACAGAGGACCCGACGATTCGGCATTTTACAAGGTACCCACTGAATCCACGCATCTAGAGTCTCCCGGTGAACCAGCGCTTCACACGTGCTCCGCCGAGTTTGCGCTACATAAAAGCCCAGTTGAACCAGCACTTGGTGAGGAGTCCCCCGAATCCACGCGACATGTGAATCCTGTTGTTCTAACACTTCACGTGAGCTCCGTTGCATTCCTGCCTCAAGAGTTTTCCACTGAGCGCGTGCCAGCCGAGTCAAGTGAGTCAACGGCCGAGTCAAGTGAGTCAACGGCCGAGTCAAGTGAGTCAACGGCCGAGTCAAGTGAGTCAACGGCCGAGTCAAGTGAGTCAACGGCCGAGTCAAGTGAGTCAAGTGTGTCCAGGTCCAAATCAAGTGAGTCAAGTGTGTCCAGGTCCAAATCAAGTGAGTCAAGTGTGTCCAGGTCCAAATCAAGTGAGTCAAGTGTGTCCTGGTCCAAATCAAGTGAGTCAAGTGTGTCCAGGTCCAAATCGAGTCAAGTGAGTGAATCTCCTCTTCAAGTGAGCGCTGCATCTCCTCTTCAAGTGAGCGCTGCATCTCCTCTTCAAGTGAGCGCTGAATCTCCTCTTCAAGTGAGCGCTGAATCTCCTCTTCAAGTGAGCGCTGCATCTCCTCTTCAAGTGAGCGCTGAATCTCCTCTTCAAGTGAGCGCTGAATCTCCTCTTCAAGTGAGCGCTGCATCTCCTCTTCAAGTGAGCGCTGCATCTCCTCTTCAAGTGAGCGCTGCATCTCCTCTTCAAGTGAGCGCTGCATCTCCTCTTCAAGTGAGCGCTGCATCTCCAGTTCAAGTGAGTGAGTTGTCCAGCCCAGCGAGTGTGTCTAGCCCTGTGACGCGCCGCCGCAGGAGGAGGAGAAGGAGGACTCGTTTGGTTGGCCAGGCCCCGGTGAGCGTGCCCAGACTCCTCGCTCTGCCGGCCCCGCCTCTGTGCCTCGCTCTGCCGGCCCCGCCTCTGCGCCTCGCCCTGCCGGCCCCGCCTCTGCGCCTCGCCCTGCCGGCCCCGCCTCTGCGCCTCGCCCTGCCGGCCCCGCCTCTGCGCCTCGCCCTGCCGGCCCCGCCTCTGCGCCTCGCCCTGCCGGCCCCGCCTCTGCGCCTCGCCCTGCCGGCCCCGCCTCTGCGCCTCGCCCTGCCGGCCCCGCCTCTGCGCATCACCTTGACTGCGCCCTTCAAGCTCCGGGAGACCTTTCCTGAACCCGTTTACCACCCAGAGGTTCCTCCCGTGAATTTTCCCAAGTATTTTTTTGGGGGGGGCACTAGGTACTCTGCGGAGGCCATGGAGGCGACACTGACATGGACCGCACCTGAGTCTGCTCCGCCCTCGTCTCTGCCTGAGCCTGCTCCGCCCTGGCCGCCATCACGTCCTGCTCCGCCCTGGCCGCCATCACGTCCGGCTCCGCCCTGGCCGCCATTACGCCCTGCTCCGCCCTGGCCGCCATCACGCCCTGCTCCGCCCTGGCCGCCATCACGTCCTGCTCCAACCTGGTCACCCACGCTCCACGGCCCAGGCCCGCCTTGCCTGTGTCCGGGTCCCGTTCCCCTGCACGGGCCTGGCCCTCCGTCCCTCCCCCGGGATCACCTTCACTCTGCCCCCCGCCTGGATTGTTCTAGGAGCGTCTGGAAGCCGCTCCTTAGAGGGGGGGTTATGTGATGATCTGCGGCTGGAGTGCCCGCTTGAGCCTCTGGGGGGCACTCCTTCCTAGTTTATTGTTTCATTCATGTTTTACCCTGGACTGATTATGGTTTATTTCATGCACCTGTGTTTTATCATCTTGTTTAGTTCACCTGTCTTAAGCCCGAGTTTCCCCTTTGTTCGGTGCTCAGTATTGTTTGTGTTTGCGTATGTCTGACTGCTTCGAGTGTTTTCCTAGCTAGTTTCATGGTTCCTGGACTCTCTGCCTGTATCTGGTCTTCCCGTTTGTCTAATCCCTGCATTGTTTTATTGCTGATCTGGACTGCTTACCTGGTTTTGACCCCTGCCTGTTTCCTTGTACCGGTCTCTGGATTCTCCTCTTTAATAAAGCCTGCATTTGGATCACCCCTGTCCTTGTTCCATGTGCAGTTTCATGACAGAATACTGAGCCACTACTGATCCAGCGGCTGAGAGGAACACGGACCTTGCAATGGATCCCACAGCACAGATCGTATGCCTCCGCCAAGGAGAACGTCCTCTAAAGGTTTTTGTGATGGATTTTTTGAAGCTCTCTCATCAGTCCTACTTGGATGATTTTTGTTTAATGATATTCTTTCGGGGAGGACTGTCTGAACCGCTCGGCTCTGATATACCGTTTCCGAGTCCAAGCTGGACTCTTTCCCAATATATTGATCTGGCCCTTTCCATGAGCGGTTCGCTTTTTACTGTGGATTTTTTGGAACTTTTGCTTCACAGAGGACCCGACGATTCGGCATTTTACAAGGTACCCACTGAATCCATGCATCTAGAGTCTCCCGGTGAACCAGCGCTTCACACGTGCTCCGCCGAGTTTGCGCTACATAAAAGCCCAGTTGAACCAGCACTTGGTGAGGAGTCCCCCGAATCCACGCGACATGTGAATCCTGTTGTTCTAACACTTCACGTGAGCTCCGTTGCATTCCTGCCTCAAGAGTTTTCCACTGAGCGCGTGCCAGCCGAGTCAAGTGAGTCAACGGCCGAGTCAAGTGAGTCAACGGCCGAGTCAAGTGAGTCAACGGCCGAGTCAAGTGAGTCAACGGCCGAGTCAAGTGAGTCAACGGCCGAGTCAAGTGAGTCAAGTGTGTCCAGGTCCAAATCAAGTGAGTCAAGTGTGTCCAGGTCCAAATCAAGTGAGTCAAGTGTGTCCAGGTCCAAATCAAGTGAGTCAAGTGTGTCCTGGTCCAAATCAAGTGAGTCAAGTGTGTCCAGGTCCAAATCGAGTCAAGTGAGTGAATCTCCTCTTCAAGTGAGCGCTGCATCTCCTCTTCAAGTGAGCGCTGCATCTCCTCTTCAAGTGAGCGCTGAATCTCCTCTTCAAGTGAGCGCTGAATCTCCTCTTCAAGTGAGCGCTGCATCTCCTCTTCAAGTGAGCGCTGAATCTCCTCTTCAAGTGAGCGCTGAATCTCCTCTTCAAGTGAGCGCTGCATCTCCTCTTCAAGTGAGCGCTGCATCTCCTCTTCAAGTGAGCGCTGCATCTCCTCTTCAAGTGAGCGCTGCATCTCCTCTTCAAGTGAGCGCTGCATCTCCAGTTCAAGTGAGTGAGTTGTCCAGCCCAGCGAGTGTGTCTAGCCCTGTGACGCGCCGCCGCAGGAGGAGGAGAAGGAGGACTCGTTTGGTTCGCCAGGCCCCGGTGAGCGTGCCCAGACTCCTCGCTCTGCCGGCCCCGCCTCTGCGCCTCGCTCTGCCGGCCCCGCCTCTGCGCCTCGCCCTGCCGGCCCCGCCTCTGCGCCTCGCCCTGCCGGCCCCGCCTCTGCGCCTCGCCCTGCCGGCCCCGCCTCTGCGCCTCGCCCTGCCGGCCCCGCCTCTGCGCCTCGCCCTGCCGGCCCCGCCTCTGCGCCTCGCCCTGCCGGCCCCGCCTCTGCGCCTCGCCCTGCCGGCCCCGCCTCTGCGCCTCGCCCTGCCGGCCCCGCCTCTGCGCCTCGCCCTGCCGGCCCCGCCTCTGCGCCTCGCCCTGCCGGCCCCGCCTCTGCGCATCACCTTGACTGCGCCCTTCAAGCTCCGGGAGACCTTTCCTGAACCCGTTTACCACCCAGAGGTTCCTCCCGTGAATTTTCCCAAGTATTTTTTTGGGGGGGGCACTAGGTACTCTGCGGAGGCCATGGAGGCGACACTGACATGGACCGCACCTGAGTCTGCTCCGCCCTCGTCTCTGCCTGAGCCTGCTCCGCCCTGGCCGCCATCACGTCCTGCTCCGCCCTGGCCGCCATCACGTCCGGCTCCGCCCTGGCCGCCATTACGCCCTGCTCCGCCCTGGCCGCCATCACGCCCTGCTCCGCCCTGGCCGCCATCACGTCCTGCTCCAACCTGGTCACCCACGCTCCACGGCCCAGGCCCGCCTTGCCTGTGTCCGGGTCCCGTTCCCCTGCACGGGCCTGGCCCTCCGTCCCTCCCCCGGGATCACCTTCACTCTGCCCCCCGCCTGGATTGTTCTAGGAGCGTCTGGAAGCCGCTCCTTAGAGGGGGGGTTATGTGATGATCTGCGGCTGGAGTGCCCGCTTGAGCCTCTGGGGGGCACTCCTTCCTAGTTTATTGTTTCATTCATGTTTTACCCTGGACTGATTATGGTTTATTTCATGCACCTGTGTTTTATCATCTTGTTTAGTTCACCTGTCTTAAGCCCGAGTTTCCCCTTTGTTCGGTGCTCAGTATTGTTTGTGTTTGCGTATGTCTGACTGCTTCGAGTGTTTTCCTAGCTAGTTTCATGGTTCCTGGACTCTCTGCCTGTATCTGGTCTTCCCGTTTGTCTAATCCCTGCATTGTTTTATTGCTGATCTGGACTGCTTACCTGGTTTTGACCCCTGCCTGTTTCCTTGTACCGGTCTCTGGATTCTCCTCTTTAATAAAGCCTGCATTTGGATCACCCCTGTCCTTGTTCCATGTGCAGTTTCATGACAGGATCATATCAGGATGCATATTATCCTGGATACATGAAATAACTGGCTTTTCAAAAAAGAAATCTGCCTGACTCTATGGGAATTTAACATAGGGGTGCCCTGACTTATGCACCCTGTATTTTGAGGAAAAACATTTATTAATTTATGATACATTATTCATTCACAAAGAAAATTTGTGTCCTTAAAGGTTGGAGTTTTCCTCATTTTTCTAATTAAGGCATTAAGATCAATATCCAAAAGGATGATTTTTTTATTCCTCTTTTTAGGCAACTTTAGCATGGGGGCAAACACTTATTCACACCACTGTAGTTTTCTAATAGTATTTAATATTTTTACTTTGTATAGTATACAGTTCAGTGAATATACTGTATACTGTAAATACAACTTTTTTAAACTTTAAAAAAATATATATGGTTGTGTATCCCAAATTAGGCTCATTATTTTGAATTTTAAGTTCATTTTGTGCATAAAGTTTGGGCTTTCTACAAATGTAATTGATGCAATTGTAATTTAGTTTTTTTTTTTTTAATTATTATTCATATTAGGGAGTACTATCACTCTTGTAGTTAAGATGTGTATGTGGAAATTACTGCATTTGTGAACATTTAGAGTTGTGTGCATAACAGACCCCTGTTATATGGCAAAAACCGAGACTGTTCCCGGAAAACAAGGAAGTCTGGTCACCCTAATTTGTGTTGCATGTGTTCAGAAATCTTTTAACTAATTTAAAGTGAATATGAAAGCCAGACTTTTGACTTGCAGCATAATGTTTGGTCCACGTTATTTATTCTGGCCAAGAACTGCCCACATAGACAGAAAGGGACCATCTTACATTTAGAGAAAAGATTGCAAAGACACACATAAACATATTGATGAATAAATATTCAAGACCAGGAACATGCATTGAGAAATAAAATAGGGTTAATTTGGGTTTATTGTTCAATTTAACTTTATTATGTTTTATTATATTTTATTCCAGCTTTCATGATTTGATTATGTGCAATATTGTCTTCATTTTTTTCACTGCAGGTGGCTGGGATGCAGTATCTGCACAGGCTTCTGGGCCCCATAATAAACCGAATATTTGAAGAAAAGAAATATGTGGAGCTGGACCCCAGTAAAGTAGAACTGAAAGAGGCAGGGTAAGACAACTGTGACTAATGGTTATATTTGACATTTTTATGCTTCAAAAAGTCAATTTCTTAGAATTTGTTTCTGGGTCTTCTGGTATTACAGGTGTGCAGGTTTGCACCGTCAGCAAACTGAGTCTGATATTATTCAGCAGAGCTCCAGCCTCCTGCAGTCGTACCTGTCCGAGCTGCTCACCTCCATCCTGCAGTCGGCCTCCTACTGCCCGCTGCTCATCTGTCAGGCTTTCCATCAACTCTACCTCAGAGTGCAGAAACGCTTCCCTGACCCAGAGTACCGGGTCAGTGATATTCATTTTCCATAAACATTATTTAGGGGTTATATACCATTATTTAAGGGTCAACCGGGACATTCTGGATTCATAAGGTGTGTCCTAGTGTCCCAACAGTTAACTGTTATACCATCCCATTTTTGCCTGGTAAAAATAAAAGTGTCCAAAAATAAAATCCATAGCTTACAAGGACAGGAAGGACAGGTTCAAACTTTCGAATATCACGCAAACTGTGGTGGACTATTTTGGACCATTTTAAAATAAGACATTAAAGGGATAGTTCACTGATACATATAAATAATGTCATCATTTTCTCACCCTTATGTCATTCCAGACCTGTGTGACTGAATGACTTTCTTGCATCTGCAGAACAAAAAAAGCTGGGTTTTTTTTTTTAAACAAATGTCTCTGTTTTGTATCCATACAATAAATAGAGTCAGCGGTGTCCGGTTTTGTTTTAGACCCCTTTAACTTGTATTCAAAAGAGTAATCGTCTAAAATATCGGCTTTTCCATTCCACATACAAAAAAAGGCATACAGTTTTGGAAATAAGAGAATTTAGCAACAAACAGCAGTGCTGAATGAATCCGCATCAGTTAAGTGAATAATTCAGTGGCTCACTCATAAAGACAGGCACTTGCTTCATTCCTGAAAGGGTTAGTTCACCCAAAAATGAAAATTCTGTCAGTATTTACTCACCCTCATGTTGTTCCAAACCTCTATGTGTTTATTTGTTATGCTGAACACAAAGGACGATATTTGGAAGAATGTTTTAATCAAACAGATCTCATTCCCCATTGACTACCATAGTAGGAAAAAATACATACTATGGTAGTCAATGGGGAATGAGATCTGTTTGATTAAAACATTTTTCCAAATATCTTCCTTTGTGTTCAGCAGAACAAATAAACACATTTGGAACAACATGAGGGTGAGTAAATACTGACAGAATTTTCATTTTTGGGTGAACTAACCCTTGAATGAATCAGACAATTTGAACAAATCGATTGAGTGAATAATTCACTGACTCACTCATAAAGACAGTCACTTGCTTCATTCCTGAGTAAATGAGCCAATTTGAAAAACATCGGTTGAGTGGATAATTCACTGACTCACTCATAAAGACTGAATCAGCCAATTTGAACAAATATTCAACTGCTGTGTCTCATTTCAAAGGCTTTGTATTCCGGAGGTCGCATTTGTTGGCCGCATAAGTCATAGAGGCTGCCTCATTTTAGTAAAGTATATTCCAAAGTCATTAAAAAAAAAGTACACTTCACAAGGAATAACGGTCAATTTTATAATGGATACTTTTCGGAAATGAGACATCCTTGATGATGTATGCATCCAACAAATGGGACGCCTTCAAAATGAGACACAGCTAATGACTCACTCATTACGACAGCGATCTACTGATGGTTTTAGTTTCATATTTAAAATTAAATAATTACATTTTTTAAATTTTATATTTAAAATAGGGCTGTGCAAAGATTAATTGTGATTAATCGCATCCAAAATAAAAGTGTGTGTTTACATAATATATTTGTGTGTGCTGTGTATAATTATTTTGTATATATTTAAGAAAATGTGTTATTCATATATAAAATATTTATATTTATATATAATATAGATTATGTATTATTTATATATATATATATATATATATATATATATATATATATATATACATTATTTATGTGTAAATAATACTTATATATACATGCATGATGCATGCATATGTATTTAAATACTGTATACAAAATAATTATACACAGCATACACATATATTATGTAAACAAAAACTTTTATTTTGGATGCGATTAATCGCAATTAATCTTTGCACAGCCCTAATTTAAAACTATTTAAAATTATTCTCGTAACATTTATGAAATTGTAATTGAAGGATAATGCATTCATGCATTCAAAGATGGATTTAGTAGGATACTGGTTTCATTTGATTGGTAACAGCCCTAGTCCCTAGTGTCTTAAATTTAACAATTTGACAAATGATCACATAATCATTTAATAAGGTTTGAGAAAATGCAATTATAATGGTAAAACATTTAGATCATAGTTTTTTTTTAATCACCTGGTTGTATATTTTTCCTCAGAAGGTGAAGTTCATTGCTGTGACCAGCTTCCTGTGTCTGCGGTTCATCTCACCTGCCATCATGTCTCCAAAATTATTCCACCTGCGTGAGAAACATGCTGATGCCCGTACGAGCCGTACACTCCTGCTACTTGCCAAAGTATGACCAGTTTTCAAGGAAACCATTGTTGTGAATACTAGTAACTAGGGCTGTGCAAAAATTAATTGCGATTAATCGCATCCAAAATAAAAGTCTGTGTTTACATAATATATTTGTGTGTGCTGTATATAATTATTTTGTATATATAAATACACACACATGCATGCATATATTTAAGAAAATGTGTTATTCATATATAAAATATTTATATAATATAGATTATGTATTTATAAATATATACAGAATTTCAGTGCAAATAATTCTTAAATATATACATGCATGCATAGGTATTTATATATACAAATTAATTGTATACAGCACACACAAATATATTATGTAAACACAGACTTTTATTTTGGATGCGATTAATCGCAATTAACTTTTGCACAGCCCTACTAGTAACATATTAGCTGAAAAGAGTATCATTAACATCTTTAACGTAATACAAATCAAGCTCAGATCCTTTCAGTTAATTGAAAATAAGGTTTTGCACTCACTGTCACAATAACATTAACTATTTAGGTCACAGTATAGTCATGGATTGTGACCTGCATAGATTCATAGACCTAATTATGGTTAACATAATTCGTCATTGTGACTTCCTCGTGTGTTTCCTCAGGCTGTGCAGACTATTGGGAATATGGACACTCTCGCATATTGCTCTAAAGAGCCATGGATGGTCTGTTTGCAGCCAGCCATACAGCAAGGCATCACCCAGCTCAAAGACTTCATCACAAAACTGGTCAACTGCCACGAGTCAGAGGGTGAGCTGCTCTAAATTAGTCATTAGATGAAAAATTGAGTGGACCCCCATGCATGGCTGGAGACTCAGTCATACCTGTCATATCTGATCAATCTTTAGATAATTAATCTCCGTTTTTTTTTTTCTTCATCTTTTTTAATATTCTTGTTGAAGCAGCAGGTTTAATCGTGTAATTCATCCAAAAATGAACAGACCCCTAAGAGTCGAGATGGAGCAGACAGTCAAGACCCTAATTTTATTCACTTGTCTTTCTCTTTGCTTTATATTTAAATCAGATCTTGAGCTTCAGACACGAATGAGCTTACAGTGTGGCACTATGGAGAAAGAAGGCTTCCTCTTACTCCACAGGACCAAGGACAAGTGTATGCCCATGACATCACCCTTTAAGAAGTACTATGTCACGCTCAGTAAAGACACTCTGTCCTACTCGCGGACGCAACACTCTAAGGTAGGTAGAACTGATGGCTTGATTTTAAAGGGATAGTTCAACCAAAAATTCTGTCATTAAATACTCACCCTCACGTCGTTCCAAACCCGTGAGACTTTTTTCATCTTCAGAACACAAATGAAGGTCATTTTGATTAAATCTGAGAGCTCTCTGTCCCTTCATCGACAGCTACGCAACTACTGTACCACTTTGACGCTTCAAAAAGTTCATAAAGAGATTGTAAGACTTATCGATATCAATTGAACAGTTTAGTCCAAATTTTCTGAAGACTCAATCGCTTTATATGATAAATCTTGTATTCACACATTAACAATTATTAACTCACACATCCGTTGTGGTAAACAGAAGCTCAAGCATGTTCACTTGATGTTTGAGAACCAATGAGGTTAATTTTTCTGTGTTTATCCAGCACATTTGATCTTCATTAAAACCAGTCAGGTTCATTTTTGTGTGTTACGCACCACACTTGAGCGAGGTTCATTCTCACGTGTTACGTTTTCGTGCGTCAAGCAGGTTCGGTTGAGCTTGTGTTTGTGTTCGCTGATCAATGTCAATGATAGAGCCCCTACAACAAGGAAGCTGTATTCCCTAAAATGGAGATTCTTTGTATTTTGGTGTGAGAAGCGCCACCTGAACCCAGTCAACTGTCCTGTTGGTTCAGTGCTGGAGTTCCTTCAAGAACGCTTTTCACCGGGTTGGACACAACTATAATAAAGGTATATGTGGCTGCCATTTCAGCTAGCCACATACCTTTGGATGGAGCTTCTACTGGGAGACATCCTCTGGTATCTCGGCTCTTGCGAGATGCCAGATGGCTGAGGTCTATCTGTTGGTCACAAGTTTCTTGGGACTTAGCATTGGTCTTGGAAGCAATAGTAGAAGAACGTTTGAGCTGAAAAAATGCTGATTCTTAAAGTTACTCACTTACTAATATTTGTATGAGTATGACTGTGCGTTCACACCGGACGCGAATAGCGTGTCAAATTCGCGTCTACCACATCTAGTTTGATGCTTGACCACTTTGTGTTAATTTGTGCGTCAAGAGTGAAACTGACGCGCGTAAAAACAAAAGTTTGAAGCGAAATTTACGCGCGCGTCAGAATGGAAATCCGTTGGCGGCCATTTTTTATGTCGACCGAGCATTCATCGAGAGAGTCACCACTCTGTATTTGCTCTGGAGAGCAGAACGGTGGCGTGGGGATCATCGTTGCCGTATTTGTGTCCACTGGACCCTTTGGAGGCAAACCGTTTGGCGAGTTTCACCATTTGCTCGCTCCAGGAGCTGCGCCTACATGACGGCCGCTGTCAGCGGTACTTCCGCCTGTCCCGCGCCCAGTTTGATGACCTGTTGTAATACATCAGAGCGAGGATCACCCTTGCCCTCATCCATTTATTTTTGTTTTGAGGATAAATAGAGCCAGCCTCCAAAATAGAGCCCTGCACGGGCCTCAAATCTAGGCCCTAGCCCGGCACGTGTCCGACAGCTCATCAGAATGATCAGCATGAATGAACCTATCAGTACGATAGGTTATAAAACGTCTTTCTATGTTTGCTTTTCAATAGTCATCTTCTCATATTTTATTTTAAGTAATATCTAAAATAGGCTATAAAAAAGATAAGCCTAAAACAGGCCCGAGGCCCGGCCCGCGTGTGAACTATTACGTTAAAATTTGCCCGAAGCCCGGCCCGAGGAGTGTAAATAAGTCAGGGCCCATCGGGCTCGGGCTGAAATGCAGGCCTCTACTCCAAAAGTTATTAACCTGTCCTGTGATTTTTTTTCTCTCTCATGTCCAGACACAAACTTATGCACATATATTGATTGTCTTTACATCATAATAATATTTCATATAATCTAGATATGGAATAAATAACATTCAATAGAAAATGAACATGTCTTGATTATTGAAATAAAGTTTTGAGTGATAAAATATTTGCTTTGTTGCACATTAGAACCACACCAGGCATTTAGTCATACTGTATTACAAAATAATTTATTGAAGCATCCAGATACTTCACCACGTAAGCAAGCAGCTAGCCTCCTGATCGTTTAACATGGCGCGAATTTGACGCCAAAGTTCAGATTATTCAACTCGGGAGGCAGATGCGAATTCGCATCAAACATGTGAATGCACAAATAGCACTAACTAAATAATTTGCGCTTAACGCACCAGACGCTCAATTCGTGCAAACTTGACGCGCGTATTTGCTTCTACCGCGCCGTAGGAATTTTTTATGCTTGTAGCGTGTCTTTGCATTGACGCTTTTCGTGTCTGGTGTGAACGCACCTCAAGTGAACGCTTCTCAAGTCAAGTCACCTTCATTTATAAAGCGCTTTTAACTTGTTGTATACAGTAGCCACTTCCTGCTTAGACTTTGCTCCAGGTTTCAGAGCTATACTGCACCCCAGAGCAGACTATGTTCCAAAAGTTTCTCCTATGGCTGGTCAGCTACCAGTCTTGCAGGCTTTCTTCCCTCCGCCCGACACAAGAGCAAGAAAGGCTGCATTTGCTATGTGTGGTCCAATGCTTTGAGGATCCACAGTATATCCGCGGCTCAGGCCAGTGGTGTAAGTCCTCTCAGCTTCTGTCTGCTTTGGTGGCCAAAATAAATGGAATGATGTGACAAAACAGGGAATCTTTCATTGGATCACTGACACAGTCTCCCTTTCCTATGAGGCACGCGGAATGGCTTCACCTCTAAGAGTTAGGGGCCACTCAACTAGAAGTGTTGTGTCCTCCAAAGCTCTTGCTAGGGGTGCATCCTTGCAGGATGTTTGTGCTGTCCTCCACACACACACACACAGTCTTCAGGTTTTATAGTCTGGACATGGAATCAAGCCCAGGGTCTCAAGTCCTTCAGGGTTGATCCGTAGCCTTGTGTGTCAGATGCTGTCCCATGTGATCACATCCACTGTTTAGGCAAAGTCACATGAGGTTTTTGTGTTTCCTTGAGATTTGTGTCTTCTTATCAGATACAATTTTTTTAATGCTCATCCAATGAATGCGCATCTTAGCGTTTCATTCTAGCATTATTTATGCGATATCCCAAAATAGAAGGACGGAAACATAGCTAACGTCAGTGAAGAGCATGATTTAGGTGAAATATGAGCTGTGGCAAAAAAAGTCTATAGAAACACCCATATATACAGTATAAGTTATGTTAAGCAGGCTCTGGTTTCTCCATCTTTAGAAGAGCTCATCTATTTCGCTGCCAAAGATCCGGGCGGTAGAGAAGGTGGAGGAGAAGTGCTTCGGGAATGCCAACGTCATGCAGATTATCTCAAGCGAAGACTCGGGCCAGCAGGAAACCCTGTACCTCGACTGCAAAGTTAGTATTGCTCTGGATTCACAAATAAAACGTGAATGTGGCTATTCATAGACACTGACTCAGATATGTTTGTTGTTGTTGAGATTGTAAGAATGGGCCCTACAAAAACGGGTTATTTGATGTCTCATTGTTTCATTGTTTTGTACTCTTTGTCTCTCTGTGTGACTGTAGAGTGTAAATGAGTTGAATCACTGGCTGTCAGCTTTGAGGAAAGCCTGCAGTCACAACACAAACACTATGAGCTGCTATCATCCTGGCATCTATAAAGCAGACAGATGGAGCTGCTGCCATCAGAAGGAGAAATCAGGTACTGCAAATATTAGATGATGTACAAGCAAGCCAGGCTTGTGATCTGTTTGGGGTTGGTAAGATGTTTTTGAAGGAAGTCTCTTATGCTCAGTAAGGCTGCATTTATTTGATTAAAAATACAGTAGGAAAACAGTAATATTGTGAAATAATGTTACAATTTAAAATAACTGTTTTCTATTTGAATATACTTTGAAATGCTATTTGTTCCTGTGTTGGAAAAGTTCAGTCTTTCAGTCTTCAGTGTCACGTGATCCTTCAGAAATCATTCTTATATCCTGATTTGCCGCTCAATAAACATTTCCTATTTTTAATTTTAATGTTGAAAATGGTTATGCTGCTTAATATTTTTGTAAAAACCATGACATTTAGGATTCTCTGATGAATAAAAAGTTTAAAAGAACAGGATTTATTTGAAATAGAAATCTTATAGATAGAAAGATGATTAGAAAGATATAATAGAAAGGTGTGCTACTTTGATGTCATACAAAGATTAGTCCGTGCAGCGCTGCTTCAAGTTGAACACACCTCTAGTTTCTTGGGTTTAATTTTCGGTCTCATTAGTTCCCTTGGTTTCTGATTGTCTTGTTAGTTTCCATAGCTACTGATTATGTTTGCCACCTGTTTCTTGTAATATTGGGTGCCTCTCAAACAGAAGACTGCATCTCAGGGGCTCTTTACACAACATCGTTTTCAACTAAAAACGAAAAAAAGTTTTATGCGTTTTGGACGTTCATTTACACAGCATTAAGGCCCTGTTTACACGAGAACGCTCGCGGGTGAAAACGTAAAAATATTTTATCGGATGTGCCTTTCGTTTACACTGCGACGGCATTTTTGGGGCTTAAAAGCGCAAAAAAGTGAAACCACCCTCCGGAGTGGAAATCTTAAAAACGGTCCACCGTCGCGTTCCTGTGTCAAGGGTAAAAACGCAAAAGTCTGTTTGACAGTGAAGATTGTACGCAGGCGCACAGATTTGGTGTTGTTGTGTGGCAGTGCTCCACTTCGCCACCTAGCCGCCTGGAGTGCATACTACATTGAATTTCACACACTTTTGCGTCACCATATGCACACGGATTTCCCACCCAAAACGCTTGTCTAAACGCAGAATAAAAAGTGATAACGCGACACCAATTTTGCGTTTTCTCTTCAAAATCGTTTCCGTGTAAACAAAGTCTTAGGCCGTGTGTCCACCAAAGCGTTTTTCCACGCGCCTGGCATATGTTTTCAATTGTTTTCAATGGGAGCGCCCCGTTTTTTTAAAGGCCATGGGCGTACCGAGGCGCTGAGCATTTTTTCACGCTAAAGCGCCGAGCGCCCGGCGTTTTTACTGGTCCCTGGGAGTTGAAAAATGTTCAACTTTGGATAAAACGCAGCGCTCATCACTGTCACTTTTTACCCAGCCGTCCAATCACAGTGGAGGAGGGGTGGGACTAATACCACACCGACCCACTGTCAACATTCAAACTGCTTTGGATATTATGTATCATAGCAGCGAAACGTCTCAACGGAAGAAACGCTGCGCTGCCAAAACGCTCTCAAGCGCCCAAAGCACGGCGTCTTCAGCAGAGCGTCTAGCGTTTTCAGCTGGCTAAAAACGCTTTGGTGGACACACAGCCTTAGGGTGGCTGAAAAACGCAATCTTTTGAAAAGGGTTTCAAAGTGCAAGTTTTAAAAAAACGGTCTCCATTTAAACAATAAAAATCACAAGTCATGGAAGTGCGTATTACATGTTCAGTCTATAGTGTTTCGTCGCCATCTAATGGCCTGCCAGCAGAATACACCGTTTTTAGTCATTTTAGCGTGTGTGAATGAGGATCGCTTTGACAATGGTGTCGCCTGTACATGGAAAACTCAAAGGAAAAACTTCTCCGTTTTAAGTATATTGTTGTCGTGTAAACCCTTAGTAAATCCCAATTTATACTTCTGCGTCAAACTCACGGCGTAGCTACGTCGTAGTCTGTGTGTAGCGTGTGTACCCTGACGTGCACCTCTCCAAAAATGTAACAACGCGTCATTTTTACGCGTATCGCAAGCGCTGTGGTTTGCTTGAACCGCTCCCCGGGTTTCACACGCTCCCCCTGCATGTGTAATTGCACGTCAATGCGGACAGTGATGCAGAACTATAAATAAAAAAACAAACGCGTAGTCTACATTGCAGAGGCTCCGGCGTAGGTCCGAAGCAGAGGTATAAATCAGCCTTTAGGCTGTAGATCCTTGGAAATCAGCCTTCGTTTTGTGTCCTTCATTCAGCTCATTCTGAAGGATGCATCGAGCGGAGCCTTCTCGTCCTTCAATCACCCACAATCCTTTGCACACATTCCAATTCCCGAAAAGAAGAACCGTCGGAAAAAACGAGTCGGCACTGAGCTCATTATGTAATGTAAGACAAAAATAATGTTTGTGGAGATGAAGGCTTACATGCCATTGTTTTTTTTGGGGTGTCAATTAATCACTTAACGCTAAACTGTATATAATGTAAGTAGAGCCCGACCGATAAAGGATTTTTAAGGCCGATACCAATACAAATATTTGTTGGTTTTAAAATCCGATATTCCGATATATCGGCCGATATTTTTATTTATTTATTTTCAGAAGCGCGCAACAAAACACTATCAGCAGTTTGCAGGATGTGTGGCGCGTTATAAACGAGTGTTGCCAACAGGGATGGTGTAGAGTGCCCTCTGACATACACTCATGACATGGTAGAAGCGCATTTCGTCCATTTTTATTTTATTTTTGAAATATTCATTTATCGGCCATTATAACTGCCGATACCGATAGATTGGAAAATGCCTAATATCGGCCGATAATATCGGCCTGGCTCTAAATGTAAGCTACTGGGAGAACACAGATGGTTTTCGTTAATATAAAGATTTTTAATATAAAGATAGTATTTGTATGCCGTGACCATGGGGGAAGGAAGATGTCTGACGTCGCCATACGCACTTACTAGAGTAGACTGTCTCATTCTAGTGTTCATTGCTGAGGAGGATTCCAGCCTAAGAAGCCTCAAAAGGTCTGGTCCTCAAAATGGACGCAGCCTTCTGTTTGAGAAGGACCTATCTTTGGTTTGTCGGTTAATGTTCTTGTGTTAATGCAAGCTGTTATGCTGTCCTTTTGTTTCTCCTGTTGATTACTGCTGTTTTAAGAATCCCTTTCGCTGCTCTCTTTATTAATTTCCACTGCTACATGACAATTATAGACTTATCTTAAACGTCTTTACAGTCACTTTTGATCAATTTAATGCATCCTTTCAAAATAAAATTAATATATATATTTTTTTTTAAATCTTACTAAACTGCACTGATGAACTCTTTGTTCATAGACCAAGGCTGTGATAAAACCAGACATGGAGTAACTCTGCAGGAGTGGTATGATCCTCTGGACCCAGACTTGGAGGCTCAGCTCATCTATCAACATCTCAGTAGTGTCCAGGATGCCATGCGGTAATGTTGCATTAACATAATGCGCCTGCGTATTTTGTTATGACAGCTGAAATGATTGATTCAAGTACATAATTCAATGCAATAATAATTCAAATAGAAGTCATTTATACATAGCAGTTCAACATGCACGTCAGCTTGGTAATAACTTCTACATTTGTGTAAAATCCATGCAAATGACCTATAGATCCAGGCCATCTATAAATTATGTAAGTTAAAAGTTTTGTACTTTTTTGCAGAGATAAGTATTTTAAGTTGAGAGAGCAGCAGGGAGTTCAGGAAGCAGATTCAGTAAGAGGTAAGTTATCAAGCCTGCCGGACACAGTGGCTTTTACCCCTTTCTGCATTTCTTTCAGCGATGTTATCATTAAAGGGTCATGAAATCCCCCTCTTTCAGCTCAAATCTAGCTCACAATCTTTTTGAAAAATGCAACTTAAATGGGCGTGGATAGCTGTGAGAAGAAGGGAGAGGAGTGGGTGTGGTCTGGCCATCACTGCCTTCGGCAATATCCCATGCATATCGACGGTCACTTAAAGGGATATTCCACTTTTTTTGGGAATAGGCTCATTTTACAGTTGGGTTTTACTGTTTTCTAATGTATTCAGACAATTTTTTTTTATATTTAGAAGAATATCAGTAACCAGACAGTTTCTGGTCTCATTGACTTCCATTATATATATTTTTTTTCCTACTATGGAAGTCAATGAGACCAGAAACTGTCTGGTTACTGATATTCTGGTTACTGTCTGGTTACGAAAAAACAAAAAAAACAAAAAAAACTAAAATTTAACCATTTTAACCCTGCTATTAAATCTAACAGATGCTAACATTGTCTTCAATGGTGTTCAACACACATACCTCTGTTAAAATCTTGGTTTGTGGTTTCAGGACCCTTTAAGTTTAAATATTAGATGAAAAACTTAAAGTGCCCCTATTATGCTATTTTAAAGTTTTCTAATTTTGTTTTGGAGGTCTCCCAGAATGGGTTTACATGCATTCAATGTCAAAAAACAGCTCTCTTAAAGGTGTTTAAAGTCCTCTCTTAAAGTCCTCTTAAAGTAATTTTGGTAATATTTGTGTCTCGATGTTAATTGTTTTTGTGAAATGTGAATTATTACTTGGCTATTATTAGTAACAAACTGCGTTGCTAAAATGATTAAAACTGAAATAAAAATCGATCTCTGAGCTGGTGTGAGTGAGTGAGTGGAGGCGGGGCTAAGGGCTGAGGCACGGGTGTAGAGGTAAAATCAAGCTATTTTAAAGGGATACTCCACTTTTTTTGGAAATAGGCTCATTTTACCACTTCCCGAGAGTTAAACAGTTGAGTTTTACCGTTTTCAAAGCCATTCAGCCGATTTTCTGATATTCAGAAGAATATCAGTAACCAGACAGTTTCTGGTCTCATTGACTTCCATAATAGGAAAAAAATATATACTATGGAAGTCAATGAGACCAGAAACTGTCTGTTTACTGATATTCTTCTAAATATCAAAAATTCGTCTGAATACATTCGAAAACGGTAAAACCCAACTGTTTAACTCTGGGGGAGTGGTAAAATTAGCCTATTTCCAAAAAAAGTGGAGTATCCCTTTAAGGCACAAAGAAATAAAAAACCTTTAAATATGTCATTTTGGTGATCAAAGATGAGTTTTAAGCGATACAATTATTGACTACAGGGGGACTTAAACACCTAAAATGAAATTTTAAATACTATAATGATATATAAACAACTGTAATTTCCATTTAGTGAACCATTTTGTTATCATTGATCTTACAGACCAGAAAAAAGCAGATGGACTATCAAATCTCTTCAGTATTCTCCAAGACCTACATAATGCACATGCGGCGGTGGAGGAAGAGGAAAGACTGAAGAATAAAAACTTTTTCTTGGAATTACAAACGTAAACAAAAGGACTTTTTGCTTTGCATTCATAATTCACAGTGTCATTCAGTCACTGAGCACATCAACGCAGGATTCAGAACAAGAAATCTAAAAAAGAGCTGTAAGTTGGATTAGTTCACGTGTTCTTGAACGTTTGAACCGATTTTTGGTGCATAAATGGATATTTAGAGGGCTGTGATCACAATCCCTTTATTAAGGATAGTCGTGGTGTGTATTTGGTATTAAGGTAAGCTGAATTTCAGCATTGTTTTAACTTACTGCAATGATTCCAGTAGGTTGGCAACTTAACAACAGTGTCTTGTTGGCATTTTTACAGGTTTTTACATGCATTCAGACATGGTATATTTGTTTTAACTTTGATTTGAATTTAATCGTATGCATGTCAGCTCTTCCTTTGTACAATTTTTACATTTAAATCAGTTTTCTTAATGTTTTATAGATTTTAAAGATGATTTGATTTTGATTTTTTTTTTTTTAAATATATAGATCTTGGATCTAAATGCCATACAACACTGCCATTCCTGCTGTCTCAATACCTTGTTCGTATCATGTGTCATGTTTTGGATGTATTGATGTTCTGTCTTTTTATGATATGTACCCTAAACAAGTATGCATTGTGCATTCCACAAAAACAGTGTAACACAAAAACGTGGAAAATGTTCACAGTGTTTTTTTTTTATTATGAAAAAATATCGATAGTAGTGGTGATAGTAATTCCCCACTAGGTGGCAATACAGTGTTACTCATTCGAATGCTGAATTCGGACACGGTATAGCAGTGCTTGTAAATACAAGACTGTTGAAACTAGTTGTAGAGGATTATCATGAACTTTTCTATTGGATGGTGTTTTAAAAAAATCTTCTCCAGTCGTATTTAATTATGTGCACTACACAAATCTAGCAAACACAATGCATAATGTAAGTTCAAACTTTAATTGTTTGATTTAACCATCAAGGATCTAGTAAATAAATTCACAATTCTCTGTTTTCATGCACCGTCACCTTCATATTGCTTGAAACCTGTATGATCTCTTGTCTTTTTTCCCAGTTGCATTAAGAAATATAACTGTGTTAATAAATAATCTTGCACATTCTGCAAAATACCTCTTTTGTGTTCCATGGAAGTAAGTGTTTATGGCTTTGGATAGTCTTTGTTTAGGAAATACAACTGGAATTGTTTTTATATGGTATATGAAAAATGATTTAATATAATCACTGAGCATGCAATCAAGTCCAGGGACAGTATGTCAATTATGAATTGAGTATATTATTTACTTAAACATTTGGATCACATTATTATTATTATTTGTGTTTATTAATTCAATTGTGCGTTCATGTATTATTCATTTCTTAGTTTGAGACTTTTGCATTTACAGCTTGAGTCAGTTAAAGTGGTGCCTTATGTTTACAAGAAAGAATGTGCTTCCTGTTTCCCTTCAGTAGTCGTTTGAAACATGACCAGCGCTCTGTTATTTTCTCTTTCTTTCTCCACCTCTCTCAGTCTGTTTTCCTCTCCCTGTGTTTTCTTTTGATGGAAACACATTATTGTGTTCCACTCCCTTCTGTACTAGGCTATTAAAGACAGGCACTATTATTTCACATGCTAAAGAGGAGAGTCTGGTTGGAGGAATTTATTTAGGTAGTAGCTCTGTGTTGATGCTTATTTTGAAATGGGAGTAGCATGCAAGAATTTTTGATTATGAGGAATTTAATAACTGACCAGCTGATGATTTTTTTTTTCCTTTTGAAATGGAGTTGGTTATACAGTAATATTGCTTGGTCTTCATCTTGTTCTACTTTTCCGACCTTTTCCTCACCTATTTTAAGGCCATTTAAGCCTGTTTTATTTTCCTCGTGATCAAGAACATGTTTGTGGAAATGTTCATGCAGCAATCAATAAAAACGGCATGACAATTAAAACATCTCTCGACTTTTTTTTCTATGGCAAATTGCTTTTGTTCCTCTTTTATAAGCTGCTTTGAATAAAAGTGTCTGCTAAATGCATGTAAATATGTTCTCTTTTTTTTTTACAATTGAGGAATATCAATGGGACTCTTGAAAATCTTAACCTCTTTCAAAAGTAAAAATCTGTTTAGTTTTAATGTTAATATTTTTTTATGTATCACACAAACAATTTAACTGTAGATATTTAAAGGCAGGCTATTTAGACTTGTTTCATTTCAGGGTTGCAAGAAACAAACAAATAAATAAATAACATTTTTTTTTATGTCTGTCTTGCTGAGATTTCTCGTTTTTTATATTTATATTATAATATCTATGATATCTTTCTGACTGATTGAGATGATGTTTTTTTTTTTCTTTCTCCCTTTTTATTTCCTTGCAATAAAAAAAAAATAAAACAGCACATCTAATAGGCCTATTTAATTGAATCTTTTTAAAAAAATCATTTTTTAATCTAAATATAATGTGGCTGTGTTGTGGGCAGTTTTGGTCTTTATTCATTCATTTAATCCATGACCGGAAATACATAAATTCCACAGCAGCTGGACAGTTTTTTTTTTTTTGAGTTTCCGGAATTTGTTGCAGCCAAGATTCAGTTTATAAAAACATGGTGACGACTTAGAAACAAATAGAATTTACATGAAACAACTCTAAATAATTTACATGTCTTGATTTTTGCTCGGTGTAATTACATTTTATTTTATTTATTTATTTAAACCAGCTCTGGGTCGCATTTGTTTTGGAAAACAACAACAACAACAACAACAACAACAACAACAACAACAACAACAACAAAAACTGTCATACAGCCAAGTCGTAAACATTTCCAGTGTGATCGCTACTATAATTTATTTCGCTCATCAGTCGAATTCGGAATTTCGTAAACAATGTCCGAAAATACCGGTTTTGTTCAAATTCATTGAAAAGATTCGACTCAAATGAACGATTCGCGAACCGGACATCTCTAAACGGCCCCCTGTCTGAAGGCTTTTACCCCTCCTGCTTAACGAGCCTCATCTATTCTATTCAAGAACCATTTGCTCACCACTGACACACTTTCGTGTGTGTAAATAAAAGAGCTTTCCTAAAATGTGCCGGTGCCTGTGAACCTCGCATCCTGTCTCACTCCCACTGGCAGCTTTAGCTCAGCATCCATATTTTTCGCATCCGTGTGGGAGAGAGAGAGAGAGGGAGGGAGAGGGAGAGAGAGCGAGAGCGAGAGCGGAGCGGAGCGGAGCGAAGGGAGTGGCAGACGCTGACAAATCTCATGCCGGGAAGCCGACTGAGCCATCCCTGATTCCCTGCACAGATTCATCTGAAGTTCGCCGGCACCGACTTCTTTTTAATTCACAGGATTTGGACTTCATAAGGTAATAGTGCTGTTTGTGAGAACGGGTCTCGTTTGTGTTGCTTGACAGGGGCGTGTGAAGAGGGTCGAGAGCGCGCCGCAGTGAAGAGCCAAAACAATAGAGCAGCAGAGTCTACGGCGCAGAAATGAGCTAGTACAATAAACTTCCGTCTCTTTTAGGACACATTATTCGGTTTATGCTCTATTAATCTCTGTTTTTAAGTGGAATTCACGTACTGAGTTTTTAACGGAGTTAATTTGGGGTTTGGAAGGCAGCTGTGGTGACAGCATGTCGAAACTGCCGACCTCACTGGATAATGGGTTTCATTTCACAGATATGCTAGAGTGACCTTGCTAGATTACTGATTTATCACTTAGAAAATATTGCATTAGCGAAAACAACGCGTTTACAGTCTGTCAGTGTCGATTACATTGTTACAGCTTCATTCAAACAATAAAATGTGTTTTTTTGTGTGTCCTCCTTTGCCCCTGAAGCATCACATTATTGATGCTGTGGCTCAGCTAGTATCCTTGTTAATGAACTGACATGGGCCATGCAAGGCCATTCATTTAGCAAATTGCACCCAGTCAATATGATCTGTGTATTGGCCTTTGCCTCACTGTTTGTGTTGAATGCTCATTATGGTTGTTTTCAGTCCCACAGGTAGAATGGAGAAGGATATCCGCCATCCTCACATTTAGTGCCTCGATTATATAAAGATAACCCTAAATAAGCTGCGAAACTTGAAGTTTCTCCAGTGGACATAATGAACATGCTAAAGTCCAGTGGCTTGAAGATCCCTGGCAGGGGTCCTAAACACTCCAGTCCAGTGGGACGAACAACTGCTGGCCCATCAACCAGTCCTGCGGCTCAAAAAGACAGTAAGTCAGCTTCTTTTAGTCCGGAGTCGGACCCTCTACGAGCAATAATATGTCTCATCATATTACCTGTCACTAGGACCAGACATAATCTTCAGTTATTTCTGCACCAGTTTTAGTATTATTTATATATGCTATTATATTATTTATTGATTTTTTTTTAATTGGCTTTTCTTATTATATTTCTAACTTTTAGAAATTCATTTTCCAAATCTAAGTTTAATTTGTAGTAATTTTATTTTATTTAGGTTTAGTGTTGTCATTTCTATTAGTTTATTTTTCACTATTTCTATTTAGCTTTAATTTATTTTTATTTCAGTTTAAGTTTTCTAATTATTTGCCAAAGCCACTTTTAAAAAAAAGTTTGATCTAATATTTATATTTTATTTTATTTTTAGCTTTTATTTCAGCTATTAAATATGACTTTAATAGTTTTATTTATAGTTAATATCTACTCTGTTCTCCATTGATTTTTTAAAATGTATTTTTATGAATGGGGGAAGGGTCGATTTGAGCATGAGAAAATGCATTAAACAAAGCTAAGTGTACCAGCCTATAATGAACAAGCCTAAATAATTCATGAAATTATTAAAGGAAGTGAACTTCTGCAGAGATCTGTGTTACTATCTCCTTAATTCTATGGTTGCAGATTCCGGCTTGTTACCATTAAAATACTATCATGATTCTTTTTTTTAGGCATGTTTATGTGGAAAACCATGGTATATGAGCATATGTATAATTCACTACAATGGTATATCAAAATACCATTGTTTTATCATCTGATACCATCGCTGTATTGTAGCACCACCACAAGTACCGTCAGATTTGCAGTGGTGTGATTTAAATTTTCAATTTTCAATTTTTTTCTGAAATTGAACTAGAGAAGCTGAAGTGCATTTTTCCTACTGTCTACACTACCATTCAAAAAATTTGAGGACAGTACAATTATTTTAATACCTCTATTTAGCAATGACACATACAGTGGTGTGAATAAGTGTTGGCACCCATGCTAAAGTTGCCTAAAAAGAGGAATAAAAAATCATCTTTTGGGTATTGATCTTAATGCCTTAATTAGAAAAATGAGGAAAACTCCAACCTTTAAGGACACCAATTTTCTTTGTGAATGAATAATGTATCATAAATAAATAAATGTTTTTCCTTAAAATACAGGGTGCATAAGTCAGGGCACCCCTATGTTAAATTCCCATAGAGTCAGGCAGATTTTTATTTTTAAAAGCCAGTTATTTCATGGATCCAGGATAATATGCATCCTGATAAAGTTCCCTTGGCCTTTGGAATTAAAATATCCCCACATCATCACACACCTTCCACCACACCTAGAGATTAACATGGTTTTACTTCAGTTAGCCTAATAGCTGGTTTGAAAAATGATCTTATGGAAAGTACCCCATGCCAATCATGCCAAGGCATTAAGATCAATATTTAAAAGATGATTTTTTATTCCTCTTTTTAGGCAACTTTAGCATGGGTGCCAACACTTATTCACACCACTATACAAGTGATCAAAAGTGACAGAAAAAAAAATGCTGGAAATTCAGCTTTGCAATCACAGGAATAAATAACATTTTTAAATATATTAAAATAGAAAAGCAGATTAGGACTGGCCGTGGCCAGCATGACTGACGCTCAGGACAATCAACAGAACTATGGTTCGTATCGGGCCAGTCCCACATTGTCATGAAAGTTTATCCTTTCATCATGTTTTTAAACCTTTCAAATTTAAATATTCAAGCGCAAGAAGACACAAAAGATTATCAATTTTATTCACTGCGTGATCATTTTAGTGTGATCACACATCCAAAGCACACAAATCCTTGTATCCATGTAAACATAGTTAGTTACATCTTAAATGAGCGTAAACAGTTGAGAAATAAAATGCTTGTGAATCAGTAAATTGGATCTGTGCAGCTCGTAAAGTGACTGCAGCCTAATATACCTGTTGCGCTGCTGTATGTTTTAAAGTTAATCAGTTAATTAACCAACAAAAGTCCAAATAATCACTCACTACTCTTAACCCGAACCAATAACTTTTGTAACTTTAATAAGGATTAAAGGGTTAGTTCACCCAAAAATGAAAATTAAGTAATTAATTACTCACCCCCATGCTGTACCAACCCCGTAAGACCTTCGTTCGTCTTCGGAACACAAATGAAGATATTTTTGATTAAATTTGAGAGCTGTATAACTACCACATTGGCTCCTAAGGGACTGCCTCTTGACGGCCCAAAAAGTCAATGAAGAAAATGTTTAAATATCCCAAGTGACTACCGTGGCTCAACTATATGTTTATCAAGCGACGGGAATACTTTTTTTTGTGCGAAAAAACAAACAAAAATAACGAGTTTATTCGACTATTTCTTTTCTTCCTTGTAGGCCAGAAACGAGATTTCCTTAGATTTCCACGACGCATGCGCGAGACTTGCGATCTGAAGTAGTGTAAGCTGGTGTAAGCAGATCGCAAGTCTCGCGCATGCGTCGTGGAAATCTAAGGAAATCTCGTTTCTGGCCTACAAGGAAGAAAAGAAATAGTCGAATAAACTCGTTATTTTTGTTTGTTTTTTCGCACAAAAAGTATTCGCGTCGCTTGATAAACATATAGTTGAGCCACGGTAGTCACTTGGGATATTTAAACATTTTCTTCATTGACTTTCTGGGCCGTCAAGAGGCAGTCCCTTAGGAGCCAATGTGGTAGTTATACAGCTCTCAAATTTAATCAAAAATATCTTCATTTGTGTTCCGAAGACGAACGAAGGTCTTACGGGGTTGGTACAGCATGGGGGTGAGTAATTAATGACTTAATTTTCATTTTTGGGTGAACTAACCCTTTAAGGATTTAAGGATAAGGATTAATTTATATTTAATTTATACAGTCAACAAAATATTTTTACATTTGATAACTTTCTTTATGTACCTGAAAACTATTGTTAGACCTACCTTTAAAGCACTGTTTATTTCATATACAATTTTGTTCTTTTGTATTTATGTATGCCTGTTGAATGTTAAATGGAACATTCCAGGTTCTATAGAAATGTTTTCATGATGCTGCAATAAACCAACTAGGATACCTTAATGTATGCGCTTTTGAACTTTGCTCGTTCAAAATATGATTAAAAAATATTGGTATATATTTAAACCTATTTAAAACCATTAAATAATCTGTAGTTCTACAATTGTAGAACAATAGTGTAGCATAATTTGATTACTCTTCATCTAGATGTGAGCTTTATACAAAATGGTAGACCATTTGAGAAGAGCAATGGGTGTAAATCACTTTAATTCTTGACAATTTGATCTGAGTTGTGGTTTATGGTGATAAATGTGCTTAATTATATTTTGAGTCAGATGACAAGCGCTGACACTGGTGACACAGACATTTGTTACATAAATCACAGTGAGCTAATCCCTGCCTCAGTGATGTGGCCGACCTCACATCCAGCCACGACGAGACCAGACCATGTTATTTACATTAGTTTGTGTGTCAGCCAGAAGAGTGCCATGGTTCAAGCAGACTGGAATGCTTTGTTCGTAGAACACACACACATACAGGAAGTGCAGTGAAAATCAGGTGTTGTACTGCTGCTCAAATAAAGAAGTCATCATACATCTGATTCCTAAAAACAAGTTTACAAAGGCATTTTACGCAAAAAATCTTTTTATACCAGCCTTTTGGTCTGTACTAACAACATGTATTGTACATTTAAACAAAAGCAGTTCATGATATTTATGATTGTGTTGTTGAAACGTGGTAACCTGTCTGTTTTTTTTTAAATGTATACTATGGTAAATAATGTGTTGTGTCCTGTGGTATTACACTACCCGTCTGTTATACGAGCGAAATGCACTAGACTTGATCATATTTATCTGGCTGTTCTCTGAGACCAAAGAAGAAGAGTGTGTGCTTGTGACAAAAATGTGAATGCAAAAATGCACTTCAAAGTTATTCAGCTAATACTTTTTTTAACGAGGTTTCATAAAGACACATCAGAAATCTTTGTATGAGCTGTGTGTGTATGTTTTTAACTTGAAGCCATTATCACTTACCTTGACTTATTTCAATATTGGGCATGAATGAAAGGCCCTGAGTAACATTCACTTTCATTATCATAAATGAGGAGCAGGTGCTAAATGGCAAAATGTCTCATATCACAGTTACTGACCAGATTATTAAACATCTGGGTGGTTGATATTTCATCATAAAATTTAAGAGAACAAAACAAAATCTGAATGTTAAAGTATTTAATGGTGCTAACAACTGTTAGGGCATAAAAATATTCTAGGCTATACCCTTAAATGGCATAGAGTGTGACAGGCCATTTATTGCATTTATTACAGATGGCATGTTTTTTTCTGTTCAATAATCTTTTTGAATTGAGATGAAATTTTGAGGTCATCCAGTATACTTGTCGGGGGGTGGTGCAGGCAGAAGGAGATGAGGTGTCCCAAAGTTCCAAAGCAAAGCGTTTACTTGCAACAATATAATTTAAACTGGTACAGACAGGCAGAAGTACACACACACTAAATACAACAGAGAGCCCATGATCCTGCGGCACATGGCAAAGCTGCCGGCTCTGAGGTGCAGACGGGGAAAAAGAAGGGCACAGTGGAGACAGGGGGAGTGAGGATCGAGGAGAAAATGAAGGGAGTGAGGAGTCCAACGTAGCTGGGGGATGAAGGGATGAAGTGTAGCCAGAGAAGTGCAGTACAGAGGTGAGGGAAGGTCGACAAGCGACCAAGGTGGATCCGGGGGAAGAGGGAGCCTGGCGGAACTGATGAACTGATGTGCCACGGTGGAGCTAAGGGAGGTAGGAGCCAAGGTGGAGCTAATGGATCGACGGGCCGAGGTAAAGTCCTGGTTACAGAGGTTGGAGGCGGAGACCTGGGATCCACCGACCAGGTTGGAGCTGACGGCTGGCAGATCCACGGCTACTCCACCTCCCTGAAGGAGCTGAGGAGCTGACAAGAAGTGGTGGAAAAAAAGGTTGAGAGGTGGCAGATGGGAGGAGGTGGGAGAGGGAGGCTGGGTGGGAATTCAGACACCAATTCTGGCTCAGGGACAGACTCAGGCTTGGGGACAGAAGAATCGGGCTTGGGGACATAAGACTCAAGCTCAGGGACAGAAGACTCGGGCTCGGGGACAGAAGACTCTGGCTCGGGGACAGAAGACTCACGCTCAGGGACAGAAGACTCAGGCTCTGGGACAGAAGACTCAGGCTCGGCGACTGAAGACTCAGGCTCGGGGACATAAGACTCAGGCCCGGGGACATAAGACTCTGGATCGGGGACAGAAGACTCAGGCTCGGGGACAGAAGACTCAGGCTCGGGGACAGAAGACTCAGGCTCGGGGACAAAAAAAACAGGCTCCGTGACTGAAGACTCAGGCTCGGGGACAGAAGACTCAGGCTCGGGGACAAAAGACTCAGGCTCGGGGACAGAAGACTCAAGCTCGGGGACAGAAGACTCTGGCTCGGGGACAGAAGACTCAAGCTCAGGGACAGAAGACTCAGGCTCGAGGACATAAGACTCAAGCTTGGGGACAGAAGACTCATGCTCGGGGACAGAAGACTCAAGCTCGGGGACATAAGACTCAAGCTTGGGGACAGAAGACTCATGCTCGGGGACAGAAGACTCTGGCTCGGGGACAGAAGACTCGGGCTCGGGGACATAAGACTCAGGCCCGGGGACATAAGACTCTGGATCGGGGACAGAAGACTCAGGCTCGGGGACAGAAGACTCAGGCTCGGGGACAGAAGACTCAGGCTCGGGGACAAAAAAAACAGGCTCCGTGACTGAAGACTCAGGCTCGGGGACAGAAGACTCAGGCTCGGGGACAAAAGACTCAGGCTCGGGGACAGAAGACTCAAGCTCGGGGACAGAAGACTCTGGCTCGGGGACAGAAGACACAAGCTCAGGGACAGAAGACTCAGGCTCGAGGACATAAGACTCAAGCTTGGGGACAGAAGACTCATGCTCGGGGACAGAAGACTCAAGCTCGGGGACATAAGACTCAAGCTTGGGGACAGAAGACTCATGCTCGGGGACAGAAGACTCTGGCTCGGGGACAGAAGACTCGGGCTCGGGGACATAAGACTCAAGCTTGGGGACAGAAGACTCATGCTCGGGGACAGAAGACTCCAGCTCGTGGATGGAAGACTCAGGCTCGGGGACATAAGACTCAAGCTTATTACAGAAGAATCGGGCTTGGGGACATAAGACTCAAGCTCGGGGACAGAAGACTTTTAGCTCGGGGACAGAAGACTCAGGCTTGGGGACATAAGACTCAAGCTCGGGGACATAAGACTCAGGCTCGGGGACAGAAGACTCAGGCTCGGGGTCTTCTAGGAGAGGGAGGCTGGGTAGGAATTCAGACACCGATTCTGGCTCGGGGACAGAGTCAGGTTAGGAGACCGAAGACTCGTGCTCGGGGACAGAAGACTCAGGCTTGGCAGGTCTGACGTGAAGCTTGGGCTCGGCAGGGCTGACGTGAAGCTCAGGCTCCTAAATATATGGAGGAAGACAAGGTATATTGGTGTCGAAGTCTATTAAATCTACTTCCTCTGGATTCTGGACGAGGACAGGAACAGGGGACTCTAGGAGGGTGGTCTCGGTGGGATGAGATTTTGGACGGCTGGTTTCAGCGGGACGAGATTTTGGACGGCTGGTTTCGACGGGACGAGACTCTGGAACGGATCCAGTCGATGTGATGACGATGCTGGCTGGGGTGTGTGGTTGAGCAGTGATGTCCTCATTAGCCTCTCCTATGGTGAAGGTTGAGCCACTCAACCACAGCACATGATCCAGGCATTGAGCTAAGGTGCCTGGGATAGCAGCTGCTGGAGCCACCACAATAACATAATCACATCAATATTCTTGAATTGAGACAAATTATTTTAAAAATGGTAACCAAAAAATACATAAACACTAGACAATACAACATCTAAAAAAATAAATAAAAACACTTAATTTCTCACCACATTTGAATGTTAAGTTCAAAATTGAGCACTAATTTTGTGCACTTAATATTCCTTTAATTTTTTGTTTTTTTTGTTTAATGTATTTTATTTTATTAAATCCATGCATGATTCTCTGGTCATGTAAAATGGGATGTCAGCCGCCCACAGACTGTGGCTCTGTACACTCCGCAAACGTTTTCCCTGAAGATTTCTTACATGTGCAGGCCAGGCACAGGAAATGAGTAGCATATTTATTCAGACACAAGACATCACTTCAGTAGCTTTAAAAATGTTTTTAGGCCAACTCATTTTGTATTAAATTTTTAAGAATGCTTTAAAATGGTGCCACATAGTCCTTTATTCTGTTTCTTAATCTAGTTTCTCTCTGTTTCTCTCAGTTTCTCTCAGCCTCAGATGGACTACCACTGGATCATTTACATACTGTCTAATGGATGACAGAGACTGAATAGTCTAATAGCTGGCTAATAGCTTTCAATCTGATTGGCTGGCCACAACCAAAATTAGCAAGTCAGAGACACATCTTCATCAGTTCACCAGAAAAAGGTCAATTTGGACAAAATTATTTGATTTAGACTGATCTTTTCCAACATACTATCACCCAGAGCTATCTCATCACTTTGAGGGGGATTTGAGGCTTGCATAAACAAGATTGAATTTCGGGATGCTACTCCCTGAATTGTTTGATAAGTAAAGTTAGCTGCATAAAGTAAGCTTTTTCTTGCCATATTTTATTTTAGATATGATATAAAAGCGAACGTGCCAATTCTGCACTTTCTTCTCATGATAAAAGCTTGACTTAACAGATGAGAATCAGATATGTGGTGTAGACATATTTCTCATAGCGGTGAGAAAACTGAGGGATGAAATTGATAGAACAAGAAAAACAATTATTGTATAGAGTTCATCCTTCAGTTCAACCTCTTCCATGAGATTTTAATTTGACATCAGTGTTCATATTGACAAATCTGTGCATGTCAATATAACATTATGTAAAAAGATAAAATAATGATTGGTCATTTCACATGTCAGTCAAATGATACCTTCCTGTCTAAGTAGCCAAAACACACAATGTGGCCCAGGCTTTATTCAAATTGTGTTATCATTTCAAGTAGAATAGCAAAAACTTGTTTTAACCTAGTTTTATGAACATTCCTCTTGTCTATCATTGGTCAATAAAATAACTAGTCCCACCTTAAAGGCAAACCATTGCTTGGACCAATGTTGCTGGGTTTGGGTTCAGGATGCTCAAGTATAAGCAGAGCAGTGTTACGCTTTTTACTGAGAATCAACTTATAAATTCTATTTAAATTACACTTAATTAAGTTTGTACTTGAATATTAAATGGGATAAGAAAAAAAAGGCCTATAAAAAGTTATTATGAATCCAATTATGAATCCAAGTTTGTTTTTATCTGGAGATACATTTCCAATTTGAACTGAGAAAAAGAGAGAGAGTCTTAGAGGTGGAGGAGTTATCAAGACACCACAAAGAGCTTCTGAGAAAGAAGTGTGTGTGTGTGTGTGTGTCCAGGGGGTGGTTAAAGGCTGAGCCGGGGTCATTGTGTTAGCTAGCTTGTGCTGCTGAATGGTGGGATTGAGATGGTGGGAGGAGGAGTGCAGGCACAATGGTGAAGTGAGGCTTGTGTTCTTCTCTTCTTCCTGTATCACTCCTTTTTCTTTTTCCCCCCCTCGCTGATCTACTGTTACCGTAGCAACGCAGCCACATGGGCAAGCAATGCACCAGAGCTTCTGCTCAAGCCCCGCAATGGGCCGGGACTTCCTGAATGGGCCTAGTTTTCCCTAACATAGCGTAGTGCTCGTGTGCTCCTATTTTGAGTCCCGGCACATGCACAGACACACTCTTTCCGCTTGTTTTTTACTGAGTGTGCTTTACTGCTGCGCTAATGTGCAATGGACATTTGGAATGTAATGGGTCATCAGCTAGTGAAACAATGGAGCAGCACGTGAAAAAAAGTGTCAAACTTTCTGAGTTTAAATACAGCTCTGGAAAAAAATAAGAGACCACTGCAAATGGAGCAGTTTCCCTTTATACTGTATGTAGCCTATGCGTTTGAGTAAAATGCACATTTTTGTTTTATTCAATGAACAACTGACAACATTTTTTCCAAATTTCATTTAGAGCCTTTAATGCAATCACAGCTTTCATGCTTCTTGGCATGCTCTCTACCAGTCTTTCACATTGATGTTGGGTGACTTCACGCCACTCCTGTGGCCAGTTGCAAAAACTTAACCACTATGTTAAAGGGTTAGTTCACCCAAAAATGAAAATTAAGTCATTAATTACTCACCCCCATGCTGTACCAACCCCGTAAGACCTTCGTTCGTCTTCGGAACACAAATGAAGATATTTTTGATTAAATTTGAGAGCTGTATAACTACCACATTGTCTGCCAAAGGGACTGGCTCTTGACGGCCCAGAAAGTCAATGAAGAAAATGTTTAAATATTCCAGGTGACTACAGTGGCTCAACTATAAGTTTATCAAGCGACGAGAATACTTTTTGTGCGAAAAAACAAACAAAAATAACGACGAGTTTATTCGACTATTCCTTTTCTTCCTTGTTGGCCTGAAACGAGACTTCCTTATATTTCCACGGCGCATGCGCGAGAATTGCGATCTGAAGTAGTGTAAGCAGATCGCAATTCTCGCGCATGCGTCGTGGAAATCTAAGGAAGTCTCGTTTCTGGCCTACAAGGAAGAAAAGAAATAGTCGAATAAACTCTTTATTTTTGTTTGTTTTTTCGCACAAAAAGTATTCACGTCACTTGATAAACATAGTTGAGCCACGGTAGTCACTTGGGATATTTAAACCTTTTCTTCATTGACTTTCTGGGCCGTCAAGAGGCAGTCCCTTAGGCAGCCAATGTGGTAGTGAGACAGCTCTCAAATTTAATCAAAAATATCTTCATTTGTGTTCCGAAGACGAACGAAGGTCTTACGGGGTTGGTACAGCATGGGGGTGAGTAATTAATGACTTAATTTTCATTTTTGGGTGAACTAACCCTTTAAGACTGTGTCTGACCAACAAGAGGTAATCAGTCTTACTTTTACAATTCATATTAGACCGATCTACCTTTGTGCAACTGGCTTAAAAAGTTAGGACCAGTTTTGAAAAAAAAAAAGATGACTAACTTTTAAGACTAGTCTTAGCAGTTTATGCAACTGGCCACTGGCGCAAAATTTCAAACAGCTCTGCTTTCTTTAATGGCTTGTGACCTTCCATCTTCGGCTTGATCACATTCCGGAGGTTTTCAGTGGGGTTTAGTTTGGGCTGGCCAAGACAGGGTCTTTATCTGGTTGTCCTCCATCCACACCTTGATTGGCCTAATTGTGTGACATGGAGCATTGTCCTGTGGGAAAAACACATCTTAAGCCCTATTCGCACGGGATTAGTATTATCTGGTGACCTGTAGTAATTTGTAATAATTGCGGAGTTTGTCTGTGATCTTAATCCCGTGCGAATCGGCCATGTCTGTAATTTGTAAAGTAAAAATTCCCCCGCAAATTACCTAGTATATTTCTCCGAACACCGAGGTCCTGTGATAATATTAGTCCCGTGCGAATCGACATCTCTGTGATTTGGCCGGATCGTATATCATTTTTTCAAGGTTTTTGTTTCATCTGCGCCTTTTTTATCCATTTTTCGTGGAGAATAGAGGCTGATTTGGAGTGTTTTGATATTATTTTGGGTGCGGGGTCATATCGCTAGTACAACTATACAATTTGCAGAAAGAGAAAGCTGTACCATCAGAATAGCAAAAACAAAAAGAACGATTAGATGGAATGACATGTTTAGCAGGATATGGTAGGGACAATTCTTCTGTTTATTATATACAGCTAGACATAATAACGACAAGACATTTCAAAGCTATAGCCTAATGATATCATATCCGGGAGATAAGTCAGTAAATTCGAGTAAAATCACAGGCTTCGCTTATCCCGTGCAAATGCGCCACACGAAATTCAGACGTGGGTGGGTAATTTCAAATTGATATGTGGTCCCCAGGTAATACTAATCCCGTGCAAAAAGGGCTTTAGAGTTAGGGAATATTGTCAGAGCAGAAGGATGCAAGCTTTCTTCACTCGCTAAAATTAAATCGAAATGATCGTGGGAACTGAAATATTCCACAATGCATGCTAAAGAATTAAAAACACCAATCCAAGTGAACAATTTTGTTATGAAATTGTGTTATTCTAAAAAGGATAGTTTATCCAAATATCCAACATTTTTGTCAAAAATTACTGTCAAGAAGTTTTGGTCTCATGCATGTGCTGTGTCCGAAATCGAATACTATATAGTGTGCTAAAAGAGTAGTATGTAGGCGAAAAGTCCCCAGATGACCTGGGCTGCGTTCCAGTCCAAAATTGTCATGCCCTTCACTCGCTAACTTCCCTCCGTCTCGTTCACTCGGATGTATGACATTGCTTACGTTACACGAGTGCCCGCCCACTACTGGCGGAAATGGAACGTCCTATCCCCGCCTTGATCACTTGGAATCAGCTATGGAGTTGATGATTTATATATTTTTTTTCTTTAAGAATTTGTTTAAAGCAGCATCCAAATCTATATAGGTGTGTTTGGTTTGTTTTAAATTTTAAAACAATTATAATTAATATTTCATAGAGTTGTTTGTGGTGGTGGTGGTGGTGATAAGACGAGATCTGAGGTGACGTCACAATCGTGTATACATAGAGCTGCCTGATGTGTACATATGAAGTATGACTTGCACCCTCTGTTAAAATCGAGGGAACTAGGGTCCGTCCATATAAACTTCCCTCGTTCACTTCACGAAGTGGAACGCACTTCAAAATGGCGGCAGGGATTCCCCCGAGGCGAAGTGCTTAGGGAAATTCGCAAGTGCGTGTCTAAAAGTGGACTCGAACGCAGCCCCATTACTTCTGCCAAGATTCTGAAGTGCGCATTTGATGGTCACTTTACTGTCCAATGTGTCACTTAACTGTCACAACTGATGCTGGTAGTCCATGTAACAGTAACAACATGGTTGATGTAGCATGTCCGAATTTCATTCATACTACCCATATTTTGGTTACTCATTGGTTCATTGATTAACAAACACCTGCTCCTTGTTTTCATCATTAGTTTGCCCTGTGTAGCCCTCACTTTGTTCACTTGTGTTTCTCCTATGATCTTCCTTATGGTTAATCTTGTGAATTATCTTCTTCGTTTTGTTTATAATAATAGTGCCTCTTCTCCTTGTTTTGCCTGACCCACAGTGACTATAACTTCAGAGATTTTTGTCCCTCGATTGACGGAAACTGACTGAAAGTGGAAGTAATCCATTTGAATAAGAGAGACAACCACTGTATATGATGAACATTTAATTTAAGCTTTTATTCACATAGAAACATTGATTATCCTTACAAATAGAGCACATCAATTATGGTAAATGGAAGCTTAAACATGCTTGCTTGACCCGTGAGAACCAATGATGTTTGTTCTTGTGCTTTAAGCAAATACAGTTGAGCTGCCACTCACCACTAGTTTTCGTATTCTAGCCTATTTTCTGCAAAAAGATTTGTTTATATATTTCCGTTACAGATGACATTTACACGTCTGCCTCTGTGTGGTAAACTGCTGACCTCAATACTATTTGAATAACATCCAAAATTTTCGACGTAGACAGTCCTGTCAGCTCTAAGGAGGCAAACCGTCCCAGCATTTTTACACACCATTGCTAAACAACAGCAAATTAAATCATGTTTTTTTGACTGATGAGCCTCATATCAGAGATCTTTAACCACCATGTTTAAGAGTCAAACAACATGTTGGAGCAATTGAGACAACAGCGGCCATTATTATCCCCCTCCCCCTGCACCAATACCACCCAACACACATACACTGAGGTATGAAAGACTGACTGAACACATGCTAAATGAGCCGTGGCTCACACATCATCACTGGATCCTTCAAACGGTATCAGGTAAGCGGCATGTGTCAAAAGCGGCACATGTGCAGAGATACTCCGGTTCATAAACTATTTCACTGCAAATCCCACTGACCCAGATTCGTTCGTAAATTAGCATGCTGCTCAGCCTTGCGTGAAGTCTGCAGTGACATCCAGACATGAGTGAAATGATGAAAGTACTCATTTGATGCTATGCGTTAAATGAGCCGTGTAACAAGTGTTGACAACATATGTTGTGAAATACTGAGAATGCTGTAAAATCTCTAAATGGATGTTTTTCGATATCCCTCGTAGGGGTGTCACGATTCTCCAAATCCTCGATTCGATTAAGTTATCGATTCGATATCTTCGATTCGATTCTCGATTTAAAAAAAAAAATGTAAAGCGCAGATTGCTATGCAATTTTTAGACTACACATTTATGCATTATGCAATATAAATTTGTTCACAATGTACACTACACCATTGCCAAATTTAAAATATAACAAAAACAAGTAACATAACTTAATAGTATAACATTTAAAGCCCCTGAAATGACTAGAAAAAAAGTTTAGTTAATTTTGATGAACGAGATTGAACAATAAAACGATCCGAACTTTCCATCACGGGCGCGACATGGGGCGTGGCAGTATCGACGATACCATTTTTTATTTCGATTTCGATACCATTGAATTAATTTCGATCGATTTCGATTTAATATCGAAATCGTGACACCCCTAATCCCTCGGGTTACTTTCGTGGACTTATCTATCTCCAACTTTCAAGTCAATAACGTCAACTTACAATTGTAAATCTAAAAACCAAGTAAACATACTTGTTCCTTCTGAAATGTCACATAACATAAGTAAATGTGTTGTGAAATGGATTTTTGTGTGTGTGATTTATGTTTTAAGATTTTCATTGAATATTATAGGGCAGGGATTTAAGTGCCCTTTCACATCTACCTTGTTTGGTCCGGACTTTCGGACTTTTCAGTTTGGTCCGAATCAAAATTACAGATATGAAGCCTTCTCAGACCACCGTTCGGACCAAACAGATGAAATTTGGTCTGATGAAAAGAGGTAGTCTCCGTCCGGATCAAACTGGAAAAAAGGTTTGGTTTGTTTATAGTGTGAAAGCATTTCTGTTTGTTTCGGACTTTCAGACCTTTTACAGGAAGTTCTGGTGGTTCCCAAAAAGCCGAAAAAACAGAAGGTGGCGGGAAAAATGAGCCATGTAGCACATGGGGAGATGAGGAGACGAGGTTTTTAATTGAAGTGTGGTCTGATGACATAATGAGAAGTCAACTTGCATTCTTCTCCTTTCCTGCCAGCGGCGATAAAATGTTTGCGTGACGAGGACATTCATTTGGCGAATTTGAACTAGCCACTTTGTATAGTTGGTGTTGCAGGTAATTATGCCATAAGAATAACAATATAGTTGCAACGATATGCATCTGTACGTTCATGTTGTCAAAGTTACCCGGCGAATTGACAACATGCTGACGTCAGACGCACGTCCATTTACTAAACCAATCAATGTCAAGAGGCAGCCCACATAGATGATGACAGAACGTTACTATGTCATGTAAAGCTCTTTAGTGAGTTCGCATAATTGCAGTGTGAAACCTAAACCAAACCTTTCTGAAAGTTTAAAATGTATCAGAACTTGAACTTTGGTTCGGATCGGAACTTTTAGGTGTGAAAACGCCCTAAATCTTTCGGGTCCCTTACAGAAAACATGTTGTGACAAACAGCATTATGGTACAAATGTTAATACCATGGTACTTTTGTTGTACATCAGTGTTTTACTATTGTACCACAGCACTAATTGTTATTCACATACATTACTGTTCAAAATTTGAATTCTTTCCTAGAATAATAATAAATGTTTCTTGAGCATATTTTTTTGTTCTGAAGGATCGTGACAATGAAGAGTAATGATACAGAAAATTCAGCTTTGCAATCACAGGAATAAAATACATTTTGAAATATTAAAAAAAGAAAAGTTGAGGATGGTTTGGACAACTTTACATCTCATATAAAACCCATTTTTTTGGATGGCAGAAAGAATAGAAATACTTTAAAAACTTTGAGCAACACAGAACTCCAGACTGTCGCTCTCCATATACCTCCATTGTAAGTCCATTATTGTACACAAAAATGTGATTATTTTAATAAATAAAATGAAAAAAAAAAACAACAACTCAGAGGCAGTTCTTTGGCAGTTGTGATTATGTTGATTGAAGCTTTGTTTTATTGAGCGTGTAATATTCCTTTTTTTTTTTGCTGTTTATCCACAGGTTGCCCCTACAAGCAGATGACTCCCACCCCAAGCAGCAACGCCTCCGACAAGTCCTCCAAAGCCTCTGAGGTGGGTGACGAGGTGGCCGGGGACTTTGTGGTCGGTGAACGTGTCTGGGTGAATGGAGTCAAGCTAGGAGTCATCGCCTATCTTGGAGAGACCCAGTTTTCCCCGGGACAGTGGGCTGGAGTGGTGCTGAATGACCTGGTTGGAAAAAATGATGGCTCTGTGAATGGAGTGCGTTACTTTGAGTGCCAGGCTTTGCAGGGCATCTTCACCCGGCCTTCCAAACTCATGCGGCAACCCGCCGGGGATGGGGGTGACGAGCAGCAGAACACACAACTGCAGGGTGGTGCGGGAGCATCCGGTCAGCGGGTGGTCATGCCGCTCAGAGAAGGCATGCTCAACAGCTCAATCAAAACCGGCAATGAGTCAGGATCCAACATGTCTGACAGTGGATCTGTGAAGAAAGGGGGAGAGAAGGACCTTAAGGTCGGAGATCGAGTGCTGGTGAGTGTTGATTTTTTTTTTTTTGAAAGTCTATATGTGATGCGATCTGGGAAAACCCGTCGGATGTCGCGCTGGTACGTTTTCAGTAAAGTCTAAATATAGATTGAATGTCAGTTTTTTGTCAAAATTGTGTTTTTATTGAATTATTATTCCATAACATCTTGAATATATCTTGGGAAAATTCACTAGTTTAGTGCAGAAAAATAGCGATTTATAATGTCCAGCTGAAAAGACTGTTTCTTTTTAAGAACACACAGGTGGAGCGGATGGGCAAAAAAACAATATCTCCCGTTTAGCTCTCCTTCTCTTAACACTACAAAGACAGTTCACCTATCAAAATAAACCACATAACAGAATAAAGTCCAGTCCTGGGTGAACTACAACAGCCCGCAAGTTTTTATTTATTTATTTTTATCCAGCGTTATCGTGTGGTGTGATGCGGAGCACAAGAGAACAACAGAGTTTTAAGCTGCTCGTTTAAAAGACCTTGCTCGCCTCTCAATCGTCCGATTTCAAAACGGTTTTCACAGGTTGAATTTTGAGTTCGTAAGCTTTTAAATGGAACCTAATCTATGATGATTACTTAAATATGTGATATAAAAAAGGGAACGCCAGTCGTCCCGCTAGCAGGACGTGACCTTCAATTAAACCTGTTTTTCTCAAAATTCCATTTCTGAAAATCATAGCGATCAGCCAACTTCAGATAACTATAACTTTTGTTACAGACAAACGATAAAAGAAATAAAAACAGATTTGGAAAGGGCTTGAACCCAGCTTTAATATGGTCTCAACTTGTAATATGTCAAATTCCACCATGTGGTGGGTTTTCCCAGATCGCATCACAGAATCCAAGACGGATCACTCATTTCTATGAACAGGAGAAAGTGTAACGCGCAGTATGGTGGAATGAATGTTCGGCCATATTTACCATTACTCTGGCGAAATTCAGTCATTTCAATTGGAATCCGTGCGCTCTGGAGTTTTGCCCGAGGGTAAAAAAGTTCCACAAGCAGATTGTTGCTTGTGTTGAAGTTGGTCAGGTGAATTTGCCGTGATGACCAGAAAGCTGCTTGGTTATAAAGTGACTTATGTTGGGTGAGCTGTGCTTCAAACATCGCTACACTATTGACAATGTCTGCACAATTTTGATGAAATATCGCTATTGTGATCGCACAGAACCAATCACAAATTGGTAAAGTCATCACATCACTGCAGATGCCATCAGAAGCTGAATGCCAGTTCACTTGGCAGTTGGCAGCCATATTTGCAATAGATCCCTATGGAGCTGTTCACACCTTGCGTGATCAATTGCAGCGCAACAAAGCAAGCTTTTTTCGACCAGTGTGTCTATTTTTCCCCGTCAGCACGCAATGAAATGAGCTGTCTAATTAGATTTAGTTACACAAAAGTGTTTGTGTTCAGTGTACAAGCTCCATTCGGAAAGGGTCTTTAGGCTCAGGAAACTTTAAAAAAGATTATATATCTGATTGGTCCAGTCAATGCTCATGTGCAGTCCTAAGTACACACCGGAGCATCTAATATCAGCTATAGTTGTCGCAATGACTTTACCAATTGATGATTGACTCTTTTATTTAGAAGGCATGGCTTATTCTGCCATATTTTGCATTGTACTTTTAAGCGTCTTGGTATAGCTATAGTTTTTGCTGGGAACTGCTCATGTGCATTGGCTGGACCAACCTGAAATTTTGGAGCACAAGAAACAACGTTTATGGGACTGTTAATGTCAGATTTTATTTCCGATTTAAAGTATGTTATTTAAATATGAGTTTGGCAGCGTACCCAAAATAGCTGCCCGAAGGAGTGGCAAATATGGCCGCTAAGTAAAGCTGACTTGCCATGAAAGGGAAGAGTAGAGTCGAAGTGCTCTGTTGAAATGTCTGCTGTTCATCTCTGATAGCATTTTCTTAAGATAATAGTTCTGATTCAAAGAGTTGATTGGCTGAGTGCTGATGTTTAGTATGTTGTTTGTGTCACTCATCTTAGCAGTGAAGTGTTATTGTTAGCGAAGCAGAGTGGTGTCAGTTTGCCTTCTGCGAGGAAGGCAAAAATCAAAATGCTTACTGACTTTCTTGATATTAACTTGTTTATTGAACTGTTCTAAATTTGCAACCACAGCCATGTTCAGGAAAACAGCACTCTGGCTAAATGTCTCTTGATTAAAAAGGACCTATAATGCCCTTTTTTGACGTCTTTATTTTGTTTTGGGGGTCAAATAAAATAGGTGTTCATGCTTGAGTGTTCAGAAAACACATTATTTTTCATGTCACTGTGAAAAACTGTATAGTTTTTGTTTCTATGAAGCTCCTCATTCTGAGAAGTGCAATGTGCTCTCTGACTGGTCAGCTGAACCAGTGTGTTGTGATTGGTCAACCGCTTCTAGTGTTTTTTGTTTAATGTTATTCTGCTTACTATAACTGCGAGTTTCAACACACTACTAACACAATTCAACCATGCCATGTCCATTTTTTTGCGTATACATGCCTTTGGGTGGGAATTGTTTCAATGAGAAATGTTGTGAGGGGTACGTTCCCAGAAGACAACTCAAGACTACAATCGAGGCATTTTAGGGTATTTTTTTTAAGTATTGTGTATTGTGTACTAGGGCTAGGCGCCAAAATCATCTCATACCCTGATAACGATATATATCATGATATAGTACTTAGTAATTAAATCAATTTATAGTTTATATATTGACCAGATGGAAAATATATTTTCTTTTCTTTCAATTTATTTTCTTTATTTCTTTCTTAGTTTTTAAAGTATCAAAAATTTGATTATTTTTCTCCCTTTATTTAGAACAACTGGGAAAATGATTGATTAAGAATCTATATAAAATATGAATGAAATATAAATACTTTTCAAAATCAAATAATTACAGGCCCAAAAATAAAATATTGCCATATAAATCGCCAAATTGTGTACATTGTATTTGAGGATTGTAAACAATAATTTGGAGTGACTGTGTTTTGTGGTTTTGGTGTTTTACAGACCTTTTTAAACAAAAGACTGACTATCTTATGCTATGAATAGGCTGTAGGTGAATTCTAATTAAATAGGGAAAGGAAAAGAAGCACAGAATCTAAGACACTGCCATTAATTTAGTACATACACCAAAAATTAATTCTGTGAATACTAAGTCAAAGGAATATTTATAAATTGCATTGTTTTGCACAGCAGTGCAATGACAATAAAGTCTTTAACTATGAATGCTGTGTACAAAAGAAGTAAAAAACATGACAAAAAGAATACCAATGTGTAAAGTACAATAAGAAACTCGGATAGGTTCCAGCACTATTCCTCTAAAAGGTTGTGTAAGGATCAATGAATGAAAATAAAAGTACAATAATAATTGAAAAGTAATACATTTTTTACAATAAATTTTAATTAAAATTTTAAAATTGGTCAAATCCAACTCTGTAAACTCAGCATCTGTTTTCAGAAGTGCCCTGCCTTCCACTGGTCCACTGACTCTTTCCAGTCCAGTGGGTTTTAATGTGTAAAAGTTCAAATTGTGTGCTGAATCTGCTGATGCATAATGCACTGCCATAGGATTAATCTTGTTTCCCGTGTGGGTTGCATTTTTGTTGTCTATCTTGCAAATCTTTGTTCGATCCAACCTCATGAAACTACTGACATGGATGTTGAAGCCTGTAAATGACTTGCATGCTCTACAGTTGATTGAGAATCTGATGAAATACCTTTTGTTGGGGAAAACCTTTTATATTTCTTTGAATTGATATTACAGTTATATATATTCAGTGATTCAGAATCATATAGGGAACAGAGCTAGAGTCCAATTATTTAACCATTCTTTTTATTTGCTTGCGGGTGCATTTCAGTATGCTATTACAACGCGTTCTCATCCTTTAGCGTCATATAGAACGCTATATGACAAAACGCCGCTATATACTACACGCATGGCACCCGTTATCGTTAAGATAACACGCACTGTGATGGGTAGGTTTAGGTGTGGGGTAGTGTTACGCTCAAGGATTTGTGACGACTTGGGTTCGCGTGTTATATTAACGATAAAGGGTTCCATGTGCGTAGTATAGCGCCGTTTTGTCAAAGGATGAGAACGGGCTGGCTATTATCAATTACAGATTTGCCTGTCCCTAAATGTTGTGTATAAAGTAAACTATTGTTCATATCTGGCTGTGAACAACTAATATGTGGCTTCTCTTGTGTTAGCTTTCTCATGTTAGGTAACAGATGCTGCCCAATAGCTGTCTGCTTGAGTATGCAGTTGATTGGCTAGGGGTCAAATTGCTATCCATTTAGTGTTGCGTAGTCCTAAAGCTTTTCAAGCAGTCAATATTCTTAATCAGATGGTATTACTGCTCCATAAACCATCAGCCATTGATCTTAGCTATCTATTTGTCTGCCTGCTTCAATCCCGACTGACACCTGATTGGTTTGTTCAGTGCTAAACACATCAGGGATGATCCCCTTAGACACAGAGTCATAGAGGCTGATTTCCCAGAGGCTGATTTTTCTTAAAACTAGCAGATTTAAATTTGATTTCAATGTTTATTGTGTGATTAGAATTAGGTTGATGGTAAACCTGCTGTGCATTACTGCCCGATTCACCTCCACCGGTGCCAAATTGCTAGCCACTGGGTCATCAGCTGGGAGCCACCCTTTACCGATGTTTCACCCCTTTAGTCCCAGAACATCTCAGGGTGTTGCGCCAGTGGGCAAGGACGTCCCCTGCCACTTCCTGCAGCTGGACTTAGATCTCAGGTCCTTATGCCTTGAGGCTTCTCAGCACCCCAGCTCTTGTCATTCCTCCTCAGCCATAGCCAAAAGCTTCCTTCCTCTTCGGCAATATCTTTTACAGCTTTCCCGACCTCGCCAGATCCGACTGGTTGACTGGGAAACAAAGCCATGGCAGCCTTCCTCCACTGGGTAAGTTGTTTCTCTCCATCCCTTTCCCTGGCATTCCACTACCAGTTCGGCGTACTGTGATTTTTTTTTCCGCTCGTTTGCCTCCTCTACTGCTTCCTCTCAGGGCAGTGTCAGTTCCACTATCACCACCCACTTTCTCGTCTCTGACCCCACACAAGGTCCAGTCTCAATGAGGTTTGCGTGATGGAAGTGGGGAACTGCAGTTATCTGTACAGGTCTGCCCGTAATGCCCAGTCCCTGCCACTGGCCAGGATGCTTTTTTGCTTAGTAGTGAATTTCAGCACTACCTGTCCTTCTCTTACAAATTGGACAGGCTGGCTCTTAAGGCTATAGAGCCTCTTGTTTGCCAATGCCCTTGCTCTTTCTGTGCATTCTGCCAACTTCCTTAGCACTTGGTCATGGTGCCACCTGTAGCGGCCCTGAGCCAAAGCAGTTTTGCACCCACACAGAATGTGATGGAGGGTTCCCTGAGCCGAATCGCACAGGCCACAGATTTATTCAACCCAAAAACCACCGTGCCAAGTTGACTAGGCTAGGAAGAGTGTCATAAGTGGCTCGTATAATGAAACTTAACTTGAAACTCTTGGGGAATTCTCCAAAGGTTGCTCCAACTTAGGGGTGGGCGATATGGAAAAAATATCATATCACGTTTTTTTTAGGAAAATCACGATCACGATTTTTTATCACGATTCTTTTTCAAGTTGGTTTTAATATTTTGCAAGTGGCTGTTCATTACAGCCAAACTAATGTCCTTATGTTAAAAACAAAGCCTTAGGTAACAAAAGAAAAAAGAAAGGCATACATTTAGGCCAGTGGCGAAGATAAAAATCTTTGTCATTATTTTCTTTGTTATTAAAAAAATAAGACAAGATAAACATTACACAAATTAATATTCAAATTAAATAAATAGTGCTTTATTTTTCAGATGCACTAGGTGTACTTAGCAGTAGCATTGAATAAAGTAATTAAATTAAACAAATATGAAATTAAAACACTACAGAGACTTCACTGAATAAATTGATTCTTATTAAAGCTACTATTAAAGTTCTCAGTCAGTGAGTGATTTTCTCCTTGTGTTTTTTTGTTTTTGTTTTATTAACACTAAAGGGATAGTTCCCTCAAAAATGAAAATGGTCTTAATTTACTCTCCCAAGATGTTTTAAACCAGAATAAGTTTCTTTCTTCTGTTGAAAATAAAAGTTATTTTGAATAATGTGGGTAACCGAACAGTTGCTGGTCTCCTTATAGTTTTTTTTATAGGTTCTCTGCTGGAAGTTAATGGGGTCCAGCAACTGTTTGGTTACCCACATAAAAAAAAAATCGTTCTTTTGTGTTCAGCACAAGAAAGAAATTAATACAGGTTTGTAACAACATTAGAGTGAGTAAATAATGACAGATTATTATTATTTTTTATTTTTTGGTGAACTATCCCTTTAAGGACTTGCGGCAGTACTATTTATTCCTGTTGCTTTTAGACCAGCACGCGACGCGTTTAATATAGACGCATCTTACACCAGATATTCTCTCAAATGTTTGCTTTCACTTTAGACATAGCCTGTTTATGTAAACATTGTGTGTATTTAACAGTATTAGCATAATAAGACTCGAGAGATAACTCGAGTCCAGTTGTCTCTCAGGCGCTGTTTGACAGACTTCTAGTGCCTGTGAGCGTCGGGTGTATGCGGTCAGGAAAGCGCACGTTAGAACAGCGCATCAGCGCGTGAATTAAATGTTTAACCGGCAAGGCTTATGCAAATAATGAACTTTTGTGAATTGCAGTGTCCCGTACCTGTTCATTAACGTGTGATCATGTGTAGGCTACGTCGCGTTGTACAGTTGAGAGACGGAGGCGCCAGAACTGAACTGATAGAATGCAATGTAACACGATACTATGATATTTCTTCAAAAGCAGATCGTGGAGACATTTTAATCGTCCACGATTAAAAATCGTCATATCGCACACCCCTACTCCAACTGACTGACCTTGGTAGGATGTTGGCCGACTTTGTCCACTGGCCTTGTTTGCCTAGGCCAACAGATTTCACAAGAAGTCTTTCCGCTTCCAATCTTGTCACTTCTATAATCACTAGCTTTTTCCGCTCTTTTATAGATGCTTTTGACCAGAAATTGCATGCCGCACCCCAGCCAAGACCCCTTCTTCCCTGCTGGGCTCTCCCAACAAACTCTTGGTGCCTCAGGTTGGCGATATCATTGTCGACGCAATCGTCTGCCTTCCACTTCCTGCTGGTCTGAACCTTGACACCAGCATTTCGGATAGAGATGCTCCGTTACCCTTTTTCTCTTCCCGATACCGATTCCGATACCTGGACTCAGGGTATCGGCCGATACCGAATACCGATCCGATACCTGGGTGTGTACAGTATCTATTTAGCTGCAATTCATTCTAGCACTGTATGAATTGATAGAATTATTATGGTGTGCTTCAAACTTACTAAATTTAACATGAACAAATACATAGAGCGAACTAGAGTATTTTTATTATCTGAATTACATTTTACATTTATGATTAGTATTTTATTGACGTGTATTGTGTACTGTAATAATGATTATTTTGTATTTCTTTTGTTCTTGTATTTTGCTTGTTTTATTGTTTGTAGCGCTTTGGGTTTTAGCAAAGCGCATTATAAATAAAATGTATTATTATTATTATTTCGTAGCAATATTTATCTTAAGTGAAAAAGAAGCATCTACATGCAGCTACACATCTAATACTGTATTTTAGATTTATAAAATAACTATATATATATATATATATATATATATATATATATATAAAAAAGTGCAACAAAAAAATCTAGGAATCTAAAAAGATTATATGAATAATATAAGAAAATAATCTCTTTATAACTGAAGATCAATAAACAATTTTGTTAAATAAAATGGTATCAGAAGGATAGCGGATAGAAGTACTCGCTGGTACCGATTCCAGAATTTTTATTGGTATCGGCGCCTCGGCGGCATTTACGATACTAGTATCGGAATCAGAACAACTCTAATTTCTGAAAAAATGGTCACTTGATTGTCTAAGCTCGAGTGCCAGCCTGATCTTCTCCAGCTTGTACCCACGTGAAATGCTCTTTAGTAGGAGCTGAAGAGTATTTCTTACAAACAATGTGTAACAATTGATATATTCCAAAAGCTATATATCATATATAGCTTTTGGAAATGGCTTCTAGCCTTGCTACTGTTGTTGCTGTTATTTCACAAGATGATTAATCTCCGTTCAAATTTGTACATAAATTATGACTGTCCCACTGGGGCTAATTTACTGTATAACTGCCTTTTTGTTGAGCTGAGCCAAGTCGAAGTTATTGACTGTAGCCATCAAACATCTACTACAGAAGCTGTTTATAGAACATGGGATGAATTTAATCTAGTATATTAGTGTTGTTGAACTCACTGGTTAAATCTTTAGAATTGTGTACAAAAAATATTTAGCTTGCTAGATTTTAAATATAATTTCAACACACTCTATCTGTTAAGTAGTATCCCAGTGTACGGTATAACAGTATAACTGAAGTGCTTTAGATAGATGTCAGTTCCCTGTTGTTGTTGTCCCCCCCCAACCCCCCCCCCCCCCCACACACACACACACAACTGATATCGTATTACCATGACTGTGCTTTAGTCCATGAAGGACCTCTCAAAGTCAGTGCTTTTCCATTGTTTGCTCTCAAAACAGTTACAAACGCACATGTGTAAAAACGATGCTCATGTATCAGCAATAAGTGAGCCAGAGCCTAGGACCATGACTCAATCGACCACTTTGACATTGCCTTGTAGCACTTTCACCTCGTAACTCATACCTTAAAATCCTTCCAAATTATTAGACTCAAAATGCACCACTTTAAGCAGGAAAAAAAACCCAATGCAAATATAATCCTTTTTAGTTGCACTTGTACAGATTTTTGGATCTGCAATAGGGTTCATTTTTACTAATAGTGAGCATTTATTTTTATCTGGACAGGAAGCACTTTTCCTGGTAGAGAGCATCTGTTGGTCCAGACAATCTCTTATGTAAAGCTAAAGCACTTTTAGTCGCTCTGTATAACCTAAAATGCCTTCAAGTTTATATGTAATGAAAATTCACCTTATCTTGTTTTATAGATCTTATTGTTATGTTATAGATCTTATTGTGAATGATTCATCAATGTATGTTGTTTTATTTTTGTTTTATCTCATAATGAAATCAAAATGTCTCAATTTAGAAAACTCAATCTTCTGTTGAAACAACACTCTCATTTGTCTCTGGTCACATATGCTGGATTTTTCTCGCAACAACCAGTGGATTGAACCAAGTACATGTCCCACATTTTTCTTTTCAAAAACCCTTTTGCTCCGCATGTAAATGTCACAATGGGCCCTGTTTACTCCTGGTATTGAGGTGTGTTTTGGTTGTTCGGATCACAGTGGATGTCAGTAAATACAGGTGTACATGGGATCTTTTGAGCTTGTCCAGTAGACCACTTCCAGAGGTAGTCGAAAATGCATTCACCTGTTTTGCCATCGTAAACAAGACCCTCCCCTCGAAGAAATCAGGACAGAAGTGGTTGAAGGGGGACAAAAGAGACGCATTAAAACACCAGGTGTAAACGGGTGTGTCTCCCTCGTCTACTTGTGACCCGGTGTTCTGACAATTCATGCTACCCATCGAGATTTGCTACTTACCGGTTATGCGCATGTGCAGACTCAGATTTTTTTTTCTTTTTTTACAAAAGGTACATTTTCCTGTTATAATATATAATTTCCCTTTAAAAAATGCTTACTACCATATGAATATTTGTACGGTCAGCCAGCTGAAAAAGAATAACTGAAATTTTCAGTTACTATGAGGAAAGGTGTACTTTGACAAGTCAAAGATGAATATATATTTTATTATAATTTTTACTTTTCACACCGTTTTAAAAGTAAAAACAGTAGTCTACAGTATACAGTAGCTACTCATAACTTAGAATTGTATTATAATTGTATTTCATACGACTTTAATCGGCATTCTGTGATCAATTCGCGCTACGGTAGCATTTTTCGACAAGGCAGCAAAAATCGACAGAACACCGGTCGACCAAATCACATCTTAATACTAAGGCCAAATATGGAACAAAATATTTGTTGCTACTAGGGATGTGACAGTACCAAAATTCCAGTAGTCGGGACCTATACCATTAAAATGTTACGGTTCTCTGTATCAATTTTGGTACCACAATAAAATCTGAAAAACTTTTCCAGTTTATTTAACTATTTGAACAAAAAAAAATAATTGAAGGCTACATGCTGTTTAAACAAAAATATTGATGATATTGAGAAATATTGAAAAAATTCAAGTGAAAAATAAGCAACCTTCTATGCACTTATTATTATTAGTAGTAGTATTTTTAAAAAATGCAGACGTAATTAAATCTATTGTACAGTAGCCTGATATAATTATTAATATATATATTAAGTTAAACCAAACTTTTATTTTGACGGGTTGCCTTAAAGACCTTTGCCTTTGTGTCCGTGTATGATATGACGATAGTTTTTTCTCAAATGAAACGGTAAAATGTTCATGAAGTGACTCTCGGAGATGAATTGAATCGAATAATGAATCATGTCATCATATCGTGAGGCAGCAGAGACTGAAAACAGCGCACGCGTCACTCTTGCTTCAGTGTGTGTGTGTGTGTGTGAGGTAATGTTAAATAAAACCGTGCTTCTGCGCCGTTCATTCACACAGAGACAAGCAGAACATGCAGGGTTCATATTTAGTCTTTTTGCAGTTTAATATACACAGACACCATATCAGCAGCGCCGCCGATCGCCATGTTTAAGCGCTTTCATGAAGAGGACGCATCCAGAACTGGATTTGACGCGTACTCTACCACCGGTACTTGGTACCGTGACATTTAAAATTTTTTAGTACCGACTTGGTACCGAAGTACCGAATATTTTGACAACACTAGTTGCTACCTGTGCTTAATGGATGCCAGACTCCTCTAATGCACCATTTTCACAATGGCACGTTTCCACAGTTGTCAACATCGCAATTTTTTTTAATAATAATAATTTCATTTTTTTAAAGGTTCTCTGAGCGATCCTGGGTGTTGTTGATGTTCGGAATATTTTCAAACAAATCGGAGGCTAGCTAGACCCTCCCTCCGCCGCATCTCATCTCCTCCCCCTCCCTTCCGTGTTTCCTGAAATAATTGTGAACGTGCATAGTTCTAGCTAATTATATCCTTGTGTGGGTTTGGCGAACATAAAGCGTCAATTTAGAAGAAAAAAAAAACAATTTAACGTTACCCACCTGTCCAGCAAAAACAGAGCAACCTGACGTCGGACTGGAAGCCCTTCTGCCGCCGGAGTTCTCGCCATCGTTCAAAAGCTTTGCTACCGATGTAAATTCAGAACTTTGCACGTTCTTTATCCGACTCCTTCTTCTTTTTAATTTGTTCTTCAGAACGACGTCTATTTGGTCGTGTGTCGGCCATTTTTCAAACTTCCCTCTCATGCTTCTATCTCCTTCACACACACACCCCCTTCATGTGCACACGCAATAACCCCCAGACCCACCCTCAAATACTTCTTGCCAGTGATTGGCTGGAACACTGTTTGTTAGGTTTCGTGGTCCGGGTGAGACATGATTGTTTTTGTTGCCGTTTGTGGAGCCTGTGGTGTCTACAGAGACCGCGTTTTTTTACAGTGTGTTTAGGGGACAGGCAGCTAGCCGATAGTGAGGAGACGTTTGATGTATGTGACAAAAAATGTTTTGGCCCCACATCGCTTAGAGAACCTTTAAGTTTATATTGCTTTACTTTTTGTTATTGCCAGTAAATTACAAAAAAAAAAAATAATAATTCTGCGAGGGTGTTTCTAATAAGCTGCTGAGGGAGTGATTGGAAATTTGACATCTTCCTCTCTTCTGACTGCTGTAATCAATTTCTTGTTAATTTTCCCCTCTTTTGGAAAGTTGTGGAAATGTTTCATGGATTTTTTTCTTTTGCTTTTATAGCAAATTTATAGAAAAAAATATATTTTATATAAAATACACCCATTCACCACTATTGAAGTTTACCCAACTATGATGACTTCCGCTTCTGAGAACCCCCGGAAATGTGAAAAGGGTCCATTATTTTGTTCACATAAACCTAAATGCTGGCACTGGCTTGCAACTTAAAAATAAAAAGTTTGCATGAAAAAAGTTAAAAATTCAAACTGCCATCGATTTGCCATCTCTTCTACATCCCTTCTGAGATCAGTTAGCTATTGAAACTCTAGAAAAGTCCTGGAAGATGTCCTTTTTGGACAAAAAAAAAAAAATTGGGTAAATGGATGGATGGATGGATATATTTTGGCGGTCATAGTGTTATATTTGTAGCACGATGTGTAGAGGGGTTCTTTACGCTGGTGTTATTGAGCAGACTTCTGAATGTGTCTTAGTCAGTTCAGACAGTCTGTCGAAAGACCTGTAAAGCCTAGTTCACACTACATGATTTTAAAATGTTGGGCTGAACTGTGCAGTTCACATTACATGACTTGCTCTCAGTGAAATCAGGAGTGTTCAAGTTGTTTAGCTGTTCACACCACACAACACAACGTGATTGATCCACAACAGGAGGTAACTCACTACACGAGTTAACAACGCACTGCATAGAGATACAACCACGATCGGATGATAAGAGCATATCATTTGTGACTCAATGAGAGCTGTTTCAGTACTATAGTACGGTCTAAATCCTGAAAATAATCAAACAAATAACGAGTTGACAACAACACGATTCTATCTGGTCTAGAAACCATGTTTTGTAACGAAAAACCACGCAATAAAACGAACCAGAAATGACGCGAAACTACAGAGAAGAACATAACACGCGAATATGGACGTCAGACAGAAACTAGTGCTGCACACTGTTTGCTCGACGATCTGCTCTGAGAAAAAAAATGCAAAAAAGAAAAAGTAAGATTACCTGGTGTCCTCAACCCATGCGTTGCTATGATTGGCTGTACTCATGACATCACTGAGATTGAGTCGCGCGACTGCTCGAGATATCTAGCAGGCTAGATATTTTTCTGAGCTCGGTGACCTGTCTGCGAGCTGTCTTTGATGCGTTGTTGGCTCTTTCACACTAACGGATTGGCGAGCGTTAATCGTCCGCTAATCGCCCGCGATTTGCACGCGATAACACCCTGACTTGTCAGCGACTCAACGATTTGCAAATCGGGCTTAAATCGGGCTTAAAATCACGTAGTGTGAACTAGGCTTAAGGTGGATCAAGCCACTGCCAAGTTAAGGCTTAAGCTGACTGATCGTGGATCTGCAGTGTTGCGAGTGAGTTGGTCTGAGTCAGCTTTCTCCACTCCTCACCGCTCATCTCTATGCTGTGCTTGTGTATTCTACTGAATTTATAGTTCTTCTTCTCACTCCCAGAAGGTCTATTAGAAAATAGCTACTCAAAGCCATAATGTGACTTAGAAGCTTTTGCCAGACGCGCACCTGACATATGTTTTTACCCTCATAAATTGCTGCTGTTTTGGTTTGAGACGTCAGTGAGACGACATGGTAAAGTAAATATTGCACATCTGGAACGTTCCCTCAGGAATGTTTGTGTTATCACCTTATCCACGCTTGAGCGAACTGTGGCTCATCTGCCACGTCAGTTGCACAAACACAGACTCGTTCACTGGCGGTAGAATGTGATGTGTCTGTCTGGATATATTCTCCGGATCCTCTCCTTTCTAATGCCAAACCGCAGATGTTTCAGGAGCAGAATGTCTCGCAGTGCTCAAAACATCACTTGATGAACCTGTGAAAACATAAACAGCTCTACTTAATTTATAAACTTTTCTTAAATTGACGCATGATTTGTGTGTTGAAGAAAAATGGTGAGGTCCCATAAACTTGACCGCTAAAAAAAAAAAAAAAAAGAAAAAGAAAAGGAATTTTGCTTTTCACGTGAATAAATGCTGATGTGGACACATTTCTTTGGGCTCTTATATAGGCATGGATAGGAATCCTAAGAAATTTGATAGTTTTGGTTCAAATTCCAGTTACATTATTATTATTAAGTACATTATTATTAAGTACTTATAATTATAATATTATTATTAAGTACACTTTAGAATACTTTTAACAGGAGCACTTTTTACTGAAATAATACACTTGAATGTAATAGTTTGGACACTTTATTCCACGCTATTTACAGTGCATGTGATGCATGTTAAATCCAATTAGCTTAGCTTAACTAGAGTGTTTTTGAGCCACTTAAGTAGGACTTAAATGTAACTTTATGTAATTTCATAAAAACTTCTGTCTTTTAAATAAGTGTACTATCAATACTGTCAAGTGTTTATGATTAACTAAAATATACATTATTGAACTTGCATTTCATGTATTTAAATATACAAACCGAATTCCATAAAAGTTGGGACACTGTACAAATTGTGAATAAAAACAGAGGGCAATGATGTGGAAGTTTCAAATTTCAATATTATATTTAGAATACAACATAGATGACATATCAAAGGTTTAAACTGAGAAAATGCATAATTTTAAGGGAAACATAAGTTGATTTTAAATTTCATGGCATCAACACATCTCAAAAAAGTTGGGACAAGGCCATTTTTACCACTGTGTGGCATCCCCTCTTCTTTTAATAACAGTCTGCAAAGGTCTGGGGACTGAGGAGACAAGTTGCTCAAGTTTAGGAATAGGAATGTTGTCCCATTCTTGTCTAATAAAGGCTTCTAGCTGCTCAACTGTCTTAGGTCTTCTTTGTTGCATCTTCCTCTTTATGATGCGCCAAATGTTTTCTATGGGTGAAAGATCTGGACTGCAGGCTGGCCATTTCAGTACCCGGATCCTTCTTCTACGCAGCCATGATGTTGTAATTGATGCAGTATGTGGTTTGGCATTGTCTTGTTGGAAAATACAAGGTCTTCCCTGAAAGAGATGATGTCTGGATGGGAGCATATGTTGTTCTAGAACTTGGATATACCTTTCAGCATTGATGGTGCCTTTCAAGATGTGTAAGCTGCCCATGCCACACGTGCTCATGCAACCCCATACCATCAGAGATGCAGGCTTCTGAACTGAGCGTTCTGAACCCAATCATGTTGCCAATTGACCTAATAAGTTGCAAATTGGTCCTCCAGCTGTTCCTTAAATGTACATTTAAATTTTCTGGCCTCTTATTGCTACCTGTCCCAACTTTTTTGGAATTTGTAGCTCTCATGAAATCCAAAAGGAGCCAATATTTGGCATGGCAATTCAAAATGTCTCACTTTCAACATTTGATATGTCATCTATGTTGTATTCTAAATATAATATTGAAATTTGAAACTTCCACATCATTGCATTCTGTTTTTATTCACAATTTGTACAGTGTCCCAACTTTTATGGAATTGTACATTTAATTGGCCTTTTATTTCATCAGTATTATATTACAGTTTTAATATGAAAGTACAGTTTTTTTTTTTACATTTTCAGAACGATTATTGCCTCACTGTGTGATCCAACTGATCCACACTCCAGCTTTTTGAACTGCCCACTTAGACAAGATAAGACTGACTGACCAAAATGTAAAGCAAGTTAAGCAACCAACCATAGTTAATTTGGTTTTTATGTGCCATTTAGGGGTAGATTCATTTGAAATCTTTTAAACAATAATAAAGAATGGAGAGTGGGAGGGAAACACTCAAATAATAGTATAGCCCAGTAGTCTCGGTAAACAGTTTGGCAAAAATGGAAAATGACTATAAAAATGTGTTAAGACCTTTTGTATCCATGCAAGTGAAATCATACAAACTGACTTCCAGTGGTGCGTAGAGGCCAGCCAATCATATCAGAACTGCTGAAATTCGTTCTGCACTTGCAGTACTAGTCTGCAATATGCACCAGACAGTACGTGAACAGATTGTGGGTGGAACATGGGGCATTCTGTCTGAGCGGAGACTAGGGTTTCCGCAAACTGACTGCTTTGGCTTTTCATTTCATTTAAGTAGAGACAGATTAAAACGTAAGAGTAGGGACAACTGTAGGGCACACGTGTAAGCATGTGTTCATGAATTTATGGGCCACTCTTTTCATTTCTCTTCCATCACACTCTCTGGGAATGGAAAAATGCCTCAGACCCTCAAGAAAAGCTGTTTTATATCTTTGGCTGGGAGGTATGATTGTAGATGTGTTTAGTTTTGTTCCAAAGCAATTCATGCTTTTTATCCCCAAGTATGACTTTCATTAATTCTTTGTTTTATCTGTTGCTATTCAATTTAGCTCTAGGATTTTACATTTGGATGGATGAATTGTTCGCTGCTTTCTCGTGTTCTGTTTTGCTGTGTCATATGACTAAGCATTACTGGAAAATCTTTTGGTAGACTGGTTGATAAGGAACACAAATTAAATCCTTTAAAGAAACGTGCCTCAAGGTTCCGTACTAGGACCATTTGAATTCTTCTTTATCATGATAATTTTAGGTCAAGATGTAAAGTTACATGTTACTAAAATGTGAAATTTACCTATAATGTATGATCTACAGAAATACAGAAGAGCTGCACAAAGCAAATGCATTTCTGATGCATTCAAATCATTGTTTTGTGGAGGGTTTATTTGATGGTTAAAATGCATCATGAGTTATTCTTTAAAATGAAAAATAATTTTTTTTTTTTGTCAACAGCAGTACATTAAAGTGATTAAAGTAGAGCCTGATCGTTAAAGGATTTTGAAGGCCGATACCGATACAAACATTTTTGGGTTTTAAAATCCGATATTCCGATATATCGGCCGATATTTTTTTTATTTATTTTTTTCAGAAACGCGCAACAAAACATTAACAGATTTCCCTAACATAGTTATTTGTACAGAGGAACTGAACAGAGGAACATCAAAATATATTAAAGTTCTAATAAATAAAATAATATTTAGTCCCGACTCCCTACATTGCCTTATAAGCTACCTTATAATGTCAGCTTGCTTATCCCTTTACCTGCACTTTTTAAATTCTTTCCATCAAGCTACATCAAAACATTTTCAATCATCAGTTGCTGCCTGCCTTCTAAAACCTACTATTTAGCGATTCTAAATCCATTTCAGAACGACAGTCTGCAACGCACACTTGGCGTCGTTGGATTTCACACACGTGTAAAAGAAAAGCTAACTTTTATGCACAAGATACGTTTGATACTTTTTGTATCAACTCTATGGCTACATGTTCACTCCTCGCAAGTCTAACTTATATTTTACAATGCAGGGACGGTAACTAGAGATATGCTAGTTATAAATATAGTAATCATTACTTTATTTAGGCAGAAAAACTTCATTGTGGTTTCCAAGCTCATTAATGTTAACGTTAGTGGTCTTCCACTGATGATAGTGGTATAGCTAGCTTTGTGTTTAGCAATGGATAACGTCATACTGCAAGTTGTAAAACATACATTTTCAATATAACAGGCCAAGGAGAGATGATTGAAGCGTGTTTTGTCCGTTTTTATTTTATTTTTGAAATATTCATTTATCGGCCATTATAACTGCCGATACCGATATTTTGGAAAATGCCTAATATCGGCCGATAATATCGGTCTGGCTCTAGATTAAAGCCAGTATTGTTGTGATTTGTGGGCCAGTTGAGATTTTTAGTGCATTATTTGGCCAGAATAGTTCATTAATGGATTGCAAATACTGCAACATCAATCTATGATTTTTATCTAAATTTAACAGGATCTTTAACTTGGGTGAAACTGGTTAATCTCACATAAACTCTTAATAATAAGACCGAAAAAACTCTTGTAATAATGACCGAAATTAGTGAAATAATTTTACAGAACAATGTATTTTTTCTTTGTTTTTCCTGGGGTTGATTACAGAGAGCGTTCGGAAATCTCAGATTGTGACTAGGAAACAATGAGGCTTTGAGAGTGTAATTACGTCTATGTTCCTATATGTCATGTCATGCATAATTTAGGAGTAAAGCTATGAATTCATTTGTGACCTGCTTGGAACCAGAGCCTTTTATTACAGCAGTTCTCACAACTTTCAGTGTAGTTGCTTTGGTTGCTTGTGTTGTGTGTACACGTTTATATGAGAGAGACGTTATTTATTACATTAATATGAACGATTGCTTCTGAAGCACACAGAATGTGTGACATAAACTTCCTTGTAAATGAAGCATACAATATGCTTTCTTATGTGTATTGGTGCCATCACTAATGAATAGTCTCTGACCTCCTTTTTTCCCCCAGTCCCGGGTTGATGAATGTAGGCCAGTTCAACCAGCACAACAGTCATTCCCAGTTACATCTCAGCACCAGCTGGCAGAGTTTACTACTCTACTCTGCTGACATGCAGCGAGACTAGTATCTACTTTCCTAGACTTGAATTTTTTTTTGTTGATAGGCAGACATTTAGCTGTGGTAGACAAATATTAGGACATTTTAAGAGTAACATGCCAACTCATATTCCTGACCTCCTAATGGTTCCAAAATATACCCTTTTCTATTTTCAAACTTCGCAGTATATGATTTATATGTATGTGTGTTTTTGTGTGTGTGTGTGTGTGGGGGGGGGTATGTATATCTGTGTGTATATATGTAGTTATATATAATTAATGTATATTAAATATAAATAGATATAATTAAATTAAAGGGGTCATGAACTGGCTTTTTAAATTTTATTATATTGTTGTCTGAGGTGAACTTATGACGTTCGCTTGGTTTTTGCATTCAAAAACATCAGAATGAATAAGTAATAGACTATTTTGTACCCATGTTTTGAGCCTACCTAAAAGCGCTCTGTTTTTATGGGCGTCTCGCACTGAAGACTTGGAAGTAAACGCCCACTGCTGTGAGTGGATAACAGTTTTGCATATTATAATGAGTTTCAACTCACTCGTCAGAGCTGTGGGGGAAATTGTTTTGAAAACGTCCAATGTTGTAAAATGGCAACCGGAATGATTCAACCCAGAGTCCGTGTGTTGCACAATTCCTTTCAGATCCATAGACTGCACAGCACCGTTCTTTACTCTTAATCGGTCTGCAAATCCAGTAGGGATGTCCCGATCCGATACTCAGGATCGGTATCAGCTCCGATCCAGCCATCTTTGCGGGATCGGGTATCGATCAGACGAGGCCGATCCAAATCCGATATTGTGCGTATACTATTATGTTATTGTGAAGCCCCACAGAAGGCACAAAAACATTCTAAAGTACCATGACGCTTTCGTGCACTCTATTATAAGTGTTCTGAAGCCATTATGTCAGAGAGAAATTAATATATAAGTCATTAAATTCAGGATCACGTAAACGTTTTCCTCTCGCGGCTGTCAGTTATTCTCCATTCAACACTCAAACAACGCATCGCGTTCGGTTACAGTAAATGATGAAACTATCTTCAAGATGATTCAATGTTTATACTATTATACTTTATCTGTAGATTAGGGTCTATATTTTCGCATAAAACAACATTATCTTGCTGGACTTTATTGCTGTAACTTAAACGTGTTACTTTCTACCATGTGTCGGACGCTGTCGGTTAGATCACAACACTAGAGTTAGAGGCAGAGCACTATTGTTCTTCACGCGCACAGTAACTGAAATTTAAAACTGTTTAAAGAAAAGGCTCAATAAACTATTGCATAGATAGATACTGCTTAATACACTGTCCATCACTATGTATTTCCTTTATGCTTTGAACTTTTCAAAGCGGACTCGACGCGCAGCATGCATAGGGTGCATACTCGGCTGCGTGCTGCTGTAACTCCACGTGGTTTCAAGCGCTTTGTGCCGCACTGTGTTGGAGTCTTATATCATAATGCAGTGACGCAATTAAAGCTTATTAACATTAATAATTATTAATGTTGCTGCCTCATTAAATAGCTGTGCTATACACTTAAAACATGTCTCAATTTTTTAGTAGTCTTTGGCTATATCTAAAATAATTATCTTTTAAATTTTTGTTATATTGTTTTTCATGGATGTATTTTACAACAATACAAAGAGCAATATTTATTATTCACTAATCTAGTTTATAATAGCATTTTTTGTCATTGATTATGATCATATATTTTGGGGATTTGTTGTTTATCTTTATTATGAAGCTGTCTGTAGATTGTGTTTAACACACACCAGAGTGATAATGAGTTTAACACACAATTATAGAAATTCAACTTGCTTTAAAAAAAAACTGTACTGGTATTTACAATGTAGAATGCGGCTGTTTAAATTGTTTTAACTTTAAACCTGTTGGTAGCTATAGCTTTAAGTACTGAAGTACTTGCATTTTCTTTTATATATATATATATATATATATATATATATATATATACACTGGAGGTATATTTTAAGGGGCTAATTGAGAAAATTGCTATATTTTTTATTACTTTAAAAATAAAATAAAAATATCGGATTAATATCGGTATCGGCAAAAGCCAAAGCTGCGGCATCGGTATCGGAAGTGAAAAAGTGGTATCGGGACATCCCTAAAATCCAGTCTTGTTTACAAAACAATCTTCAGTGAAATGAAGCGAACAGACGGACAATGTTTTACCTCATCAGCTGGAACGTCATTAAAAATAAAGTTTAACCATGTATTCTTATTGGAATCCAGAGGAAGCTTATGCAGAGACTGTCTTCCACAACCAGGCACTGCACAATATTTTGTATAGCTCGTTAGTTCGATCCGGTTTGTCATCACAAGGTAGGAATCTATGTTATTTAGCTATGCGCGTAATGCGCGAATCGGTGGGCAGGGCTAAACAGGCCGTGTTGAAGTAGGAGTTGATCTTCTTCTGCGGCGGTGGTGTTTTATCCTCTCTGACGTCATAGTTCCCCACTTTGAAAAACGAGTCGTTTGCTGAGGCTGGTGTCAATAAAAGCATTTATTGGACTAACAAGGACGTTTTCAGTTCTGAAACTTACAGAATATTCTTATAATATGATGACCTCTTAGATGTCAAAAGCTCAAGGAAAATTTGATTTCTCAGTTCATCACCCCTTTAACCTTTCTAATCTAATAGGATACCCTGACTGATCAATATTCCATATATGTAAAAAAATATATATATATTTTTTTGTCTTTTTCTGTTGAGTGTTGTGTCAATATTGCCACTATGTACCACTGAATCTCCTTTGCTCTCTTCTCAGGTTGGCGGCACTAAAACTGGAGTAGTGCGTTATGTTGGGGAGACTGACTTTGCCAAGGGCGAGTGGTGTGGAGTGGAGCTGGACGAGCCGTTAGGGAAAAACGATGGAGCTGTAGCAGGAACCAGGTACATCATTTGTCTTCCGCTAACATGTCCTGTCTTTAGCAGCACCCTCAATGGCCTTCCAACACTAATAGGTCTCTTTATTTCATGCCTTTTTAAAATAGGTTTGTCGACTGTTTAGTATGTTAATACATCTCGGTTGTAGTGCGACCTATAACATGAAATCAAAAAGGACCTGATTTATTTTCTTAATACATCCCAGTATTATTCAGCAATTTATATATACATGTTATTCCTAAGAAATTTTTTTACATTTTTTTTTTAATCTTTCGTGCTGTCAATCCATAAAAAAAAAAATCCTAACATTAACGTTTTTAATATATTTTTATATTGTAATAATTTCACAGTTAATCTCCAAATTAATGTAGAAACAACATAAACGCATAACTTTTTAGGTCTGGTTCTCAAGGGAGCACCTGGAGATGCTGCTTGGTACTTGCACTACAGTGGCACACTTATCCTACAAGCTGCCTAAATGGAAAATAAAACTGTTTGGTCACTGTAGAAATTAAAAATTGGTTCATTTTTGTTTTTTAATCAACTTTGACACGTACAACAGCAGGAATATTAGTCTGCTGTCACTTTAAGACCGAATGCATGGCCCGAATATACTGACACACATCCGTTGCACCCCTAATAAAGAAGAATCAATTCGGTGTTCGAGCGCTGTCTGAAACGTGCCTCTCTCTCTTTCTCTCTCTCTCTCTCTCTCTTTCTCTCTCTCTCTCTCTCTCTCTCTCTCTCTCTCTGTGCATGCACTGCTGGTGTTGAGGCAGAAACAGTGCTCCAGTCCTGATTTACGACGCCTCTTCCGGTTTTAAATCGTTTGAATGTATAAATTGGCAAGACAAAACACGTCCAAATCATAAACTTTCACTTTATGATGGTTAAACTTAGCAGTTAATCAGTGAATTACATGCTTGCCGAACCGTGGGGTGAGGTCCGTATAGATCCCGGATCAAGTGCAATCCGTTGTGTTGGGTGAACAGTCAAAGACCCAGAACCAGATATGAAGAGTGAAGAGTCAGAATTATAAAAAAAATCAAAGAAAAGTTTACTGAACATAGTCGGCAGTTTCATCAGCAGAAGTCAGCTTCAAGACTCACACAGAAGTTCGTAGGCCGCCCCATACAGTTTCAAAGATCACAACAGTTATACCATTTACGTCATTGCTTACACGTTGAATGATTCTCATTGGCTAAGAGATAGATAAACACAGTAATTTTCCACACAAATACAGATAGATGGAAGCATATCTCCATCGATTATGCATCTGACACTCAGAGGCACATCATGACCTTCCAGGTCACAGATTTGGGTTGCTGGGCGCCAGTTTGTCCAGAACAACAACTTAGTCAATCTCCAATAAAGGCAGTGGTTCCTTAACCTGCAACTGGAGTAAGACTTTAGCAAAGAAATGGTGCCTTAAACTATTGGCTTCAATGACTCGTGTATGTTTTAACACTCAAACACAAACCAAATCCCTTTTTTCCTATTATTTTCACTGTTACGGCATAAATAAGAGCTCCCATCAAGGCTGAAGAGAGTCTGAGCTGCTTATTATCAGTTAAGTGTACCAAAACATAATGGTAAAACATTCACTCGTTTGGGAGAAAAATGTATAACATTTGCTCCCCAGAAAGGAAATATACTAGAAAGAATACATTTTAATACAACAATTAAAGCATAATTTATAATTTGCTAATTTATAATTTATAGTCAGGTTCACCCTTCAGGTTCAAAAATGCATTTTTTTTCATGAAACACAAAGGTAGGCATAGTTATTATTTTTTTTAATTACACATAAAACAATTAATCAAACAGGCTTCTTAGTCTTGAAACGCTGTACTCTCCTCCTGCCGGTTGTCTGCTGCGTAAAACTCCCGCAGGGTCTCATTCAGAGCAGCAGCGGTGTCATTTTCTTTGCGACGTTTCTCCGTTTTATGTACATTTTTTCTTTCTTCAGCTGCATCCCAGTCGTCAAAGTTGTCATATTCTCCATAAATGTTAAAAGAAATAACGAAGTCCCTCATTGTTGTATTAGTAGGCTATGTATCTAACTAACGTTAGATGTTTGTTTTGATAGAGCAAATTGTTAACGGATACTTTGACTGCCTGTTGCTATGGTTACTCACAGCTGTTGTAGGCAGCGCATTTATTTATTAATTTCGAATGGTAAACAGGCAGTTTCACCAGAACTACTTTACTAGGTGTCCTCTATCACTTTTTAACGGACACCCTGCAGCCAATCAGAATCGAGTATTCACCCAGACCATGGTATAATAGCAGTTGAATGAATGATAGTGTGATCTAGCGCACCCAATGAATGATGGGAATAAACGGATGCTGTGATGATCGCGCTAAACGTTTTTAACGCGTTAAACTGAAAAAAATTATTGCATTCCTTAACGTGTGTTCATTTTGATTGCCCAAACATCTTTCAGCATCTAGTTATTTGCTCTGCATTCTGTTCACAATCCAAACAATTCCTGATGGACAAACTCCCATCTTAAATAGTTTATTAGGGAAATAATTACTGAAGAAAAATGGGTTGTGAGTGCAGTTTCATGTGGACTATTTGTATTAGAATACAGGCCAGGTGACCTGCACATGTAATGATTCACATGCTGAGCCGAGGTTAAACCTCATCTGTCTTTTCACTAAAGAACGGGGATGGTTGAGTGCCAAACAGGAATAAACTGCTTCATGGATACTCTTTAATTGTTGACATTTGGCCCAAGGCTGGATTTAGTAGATTATATAGTTTGTTTTTATAATGGCTTGACTGGCTGGACATCTGCCTGTTCAGTTTAGATGATAAAAAACATTTTCTAAGAGACAGCATTAATTTATGATGAAAGCCGTGTTGCAGGTCTGTGTTTTATTGGTTGTTGTTTCCCCTTTTCCCACCTTCTACTCTTCCACTTTTCCACAGCTTTACACGTCCATTTCTTGAGACTTTTTCAACTCGGAGGTGTGAACGACCAAGCTAAAGCATGACACTTTAATGTTCTAATGTTCTATATGTTACCTTTGAATATACTGCATTTCCTCCCTCACATCCGTATTCTCTCCGTCTCTCCTTAGATATTTTCAGTGCCCACCCAAGTTTGGCCTCTTTGCTCCGATCCACAAGGTGATCCGGATTGGCTTCCCATCCACCAGTCCGGCTAAAGCTAAGAAGAGCAAGCGTATGGCCATGGGTGTGTCGTCTCTGGCTCACAGCCCCTCCAGCTCCTCCATCAGCTCTGTCAGCTCTGTGGCCTCCAGCGTAGGGGGGCGACCCAGCCGCACTGGCCTGGTAAGACACTTTAAAACGTCATGAAGAAAGTGCCAGTGCAAATCACAAATGTCTTGACATTTTGCAGCGTTGCTTCCTGATGCCACTGTCATAATGTCACAATCACTTTATTTTTGTCCTGGGGTAATATTATGCATTTTTTTCTTTTGATAAGAACCTCTGGTGCTCTTCACATGTCGTTCAAAAATGACTGAAATAATTATTTTTATTTTTAATTCATTGAAATTCATTATTTATGTTTTTTATTTAATATTTTGTATTTTTAGGGGATTTTTATGGTACTAAATTATATTTACGCTGTATTTATAATCCATTTATTCACTTTTTGAGCATAGACCTGAAAGTTAAATTTAACTCGATCAAATTAAAAATGGGGTATGTGATTTTCTTTTTTGACCATTTTTTTTTTCAAAATCACTTAATTCTATTCCTAACCCACTTACAGCCACTGAGTTAGGAGCACTGAAATGAAAATTAAGCAATTTAATCATCTGTGGAACAGGCAGGACTCAAAACTCCAGCCAATCATTTCCAAGACCACCTAGAATCATTGGACAGAAAATGTGTCAATCAAACGGTCATACCATACCCCCTTCCCACGAATGTCCCCCTTGCACTTACCGTAGTCACGGTAAGTGCAAGTCGCCCTGGTACAGAGAGAGAGAGAGAGAGAGAGAGAGAGTAGTGCATGATTGCGCGTCCATGTTCTTCGAATGGGTGGAGTCAGGGTTGGATGAAAGAAGGTAGGACCTTTTGAGTTGTGTATATTTTCAAAATCTTAAGTAAATCTTGAATGCTTTAGGCCTTTTATTCAATTATATTATTTGCCTATCTGATTGGAATCTGATCTAAAATTATTCATGTCCACACTGTGGAGCAAAATATTTATTGTACAAAGTATTGTACTTTAATGCAAATTATTTATAGTCTCTCTCTCTCTCACACACACACACAAAAAGATTAAAATAATCAATAATCGCTTTAGCATCGAATCACAGCCTTCTGAATCGGAATCGAATCGTGAGGTGCCTAGAGATTCCTACCCCTAGCTATGATGTTGCGTTGATAAGCAATAGGCATACGCCAAAAACAACAACCGTAACATGGAGGGGTTTGCAATAGAAATGTTGTCTTTATCTTATCGAAAATCATTGAATATCTGATTCCGGTGATAACCTCTGTATTATTGCTGAATGATGACTCTGAGTTTGACTTCTCTAAGCTGCAAAAAATTGTCTACCTGACCGGTTTAACGTCTGCAAAAAAACTCTTAGCTCAACACTGGCTCCCACCACATACCTTGGATATATTCAAGTGGTTGTTTCAACTTCAGGACATTATAACGTTAGAAATATCCACAGCTCGGGTGAACTTGGCTCAAATCTCAACACTAAAAATTTGGACAACAGCCGCTGATAAGGTCTCCAAGTATATTGCGCAAAGCAATGTTCAGGACTCAGTTTGAACACTTTAACACTTTATCCCATTTCTCTATTTTTTATTTTTATTTATTATTATTTTTTATTTTTAATGTTTTATCATTCCTGTGACTGTTTTTCTGTTGACTTATCTGTCCATTTTGTACCCCAAAGAGACCGCGGGGTTGGTGGGTGGGATTGGTAGATAGGTTGTTGTTTGTTCTGTTTCTTTTTGGCGTGTTTATTGTCAAAATTTAAAATCTAATAAAAAAAAAAGAAATGTTGTCTTTATTTAAATTTTATGATGCCGGCGCACTGAACTACTGCGTTTTGTTTTACTCTAAAACTGTGAGAAAATCAAAGCCATAAAGAAGTTGTTCAAAATTTGAGCCTGGTATCTCAAAAAATAAGCTTTCAGTAAGATTTAGTTTGGCCGCAGTACCAAAAATTTTCACTAGATGAAAATCGTGACCGTGTGACTATTTTCCTCAACCTGTTCAAATCATGTCCATGATTTTTTTTTTTTTTCCGTTATCAAGTTTCGTAGCATTCCAATGAAGAAAAAAATAAACAAATTTGAACAAAACGTTTTGCCTTTTTGTCGCGCAGTTGACCGAGACGTCGTCGAGGTACGCACGGAAGATCTCTGGGACCACGGCTCTGCAGGAGGCCCTGAAGGAGAAACAGCAGCACATAGAGCAGCTCCTGGCCGAGAGAGACCTGGAGCGGGCCGAGGTCGCCAAGGCAACCAGCCGTATCTGCGAGGTGGAAAAAGAGCTGGCGGCGCTGAAGGCCGGACATCTGCAGGTGTGACTCACACATATAAACACAACACTTACACGAGCATTTCATTTACTACACTTACTCGCAGATGCAAACTTATACACTCCATTTAACAGCACATTCATATGAATTTCTCACGAACAAATGACCTTTTCTCTTATCTCATTCAGTATGCAACGGAGGCAGAGAGCAACCTACAGCAAGTCCGAGCTGTGCTGGCAGGCACTCAGAAAGACAAAATGGAATTGGCCAATCAGCTTGAAGAAGAGAGAAGGTAGAGGTTTTTTTTTTAAAGGGTACCTATTATGGCATTTAAAATGTTCCTAATATTGTTCTGGGAGTCCCCAACAACAGTTTTACAAGCATGCAATGACAAAAAACACTTTTGTTGTCTTATAATATGCATTTATTTTTACCTGATTTGCTCACCGACTCCCATATGAATCGTTTAGCGAGTCCTTTTTCCAAAACCCGCCTTTGCGTGACGCTAATCTGCGGTGATTGGTCAGATGACCTAGTCAGTTGTGATTGGTATTCTCTGTGCAGAGATTGTCGAAAACGGAACGCCTATCACCTTAAATGGGTTCTCAACTCCAGTCCTCGCGACCCACTGCTCTGCATATTGTGTATGTCTCCCTTATTTAACACACCCGATTCAGATCCTCAGCTCGTTAGAGCCGGCTCGCGAATCCATACTTTAGCGTTTAGGTTTGTGAAGCAATCATCTTCAAAATGACGAACACAGAACACGGTTTGGGCTATACTTGTGTGGTATACTTGTATATATGAACTGCAGGCAGCCACTTAGTCTTCAAATGCTCCTCATTTGGCAAGTTCGCTTTTGCGTCGCACTTCAAAACACAGCGTCTTGTCAACATGATTGTTTTCCGGTTTTCCCTGGCGTCTCCGAGCGCGATAAGTGGGCGTTTCTTATTCAAATAACTTGTCAAGTTGACGTCAACTAGACAAAGGAAAAGCATTATTCTGCGAACGATTCATATCAGCGACTCAGAGTCGACTCTTACTTTTGAGAGACAATAACTTTGTATACGATAAACTTTCATGTTTAAAACTTTGCAGGATGTTTTCGTTCACTTAGATCTATGTTAAACACTACATGAAGGGCAATTTTCAAAAATTCGTAATAGGTACCCTTTAAACCTCACATCATATTGTAGTATCCTGACATTTGCTGTTGTTATCAACTTAGTGTTATTGAGTCATTGTTCTTCACTTAATGGGGGGGGGGGGGGGGGTGAAATGCTATTTCATGCATAGTGAGTTGGATTCCCATGCTAAACATGGACAAAGTTTCAAAAATTAAGTAATATGTTTCATTGAGTATTTCTGTTCTCAAAATACTCCTTCCTGGTTGTCACAAGTTTCGGAAAGTTTTTTTTCGAGTATGGGCGCGTTTGACGTCGGATGCGGCGGAATTTCCTTATATGGTCGTAAGGGCACTTCTCTCGGAAGGGCACGCGCAGCTGATGAGCGATAGCCGTAACCTATGACCATCAAAGCGCTGTGCATCGGCTGCGCTGTAATATGTCACCAAAGAAGTGTGTTTTCGGTTGCCAAGGCAATACAACACTGCACAGATTCCCAAAGAATCAAGCGTTAATGGACCAGTGGATGGAGTTTGTTTTTCCAGAACATCAACACAGTTGTGCAAGTGTTCTTGTTTGTTCCATGCATTTCGAGGATGATTTTTTTTTATAAACAAGGCTCAATTCGAAGCCGGATTTGCTACAGTAATCGTTTAGTTCTCAAGGATGGAGCAGTCCCAACACTAAAGGTTAACGGTCTTGCGTTGGAACCGCTGGAGCATGCGATGTATGGTGTGTGTTTGTTTAAATCATATACTGTAAAAAAAGATGGACGACGCCCCTTCGCTCTTTTCCATCGGAGAGAACTGAAGCCACCAGTGTCTCGATATGACGCTGACATCTTGGAACTTGAGTCTGCGCACTTGCTTGTTTCGGGACCAGACATGCGCAGTCGTGAGCAGGAAGTAAAGCCGTGAAATCAAGGCCGCGCCCTCATTCTCGCTGAATCAAACGCCCCGCACTTTCATTAAGTGGCCTCTGTCTGCTTCGTTCTTCTCCAATGATGTCTGCTGATTGCAGAACCTCGTTAAAATAAGGTAAATACAACTACTAACCACATAATCAACATTATTAAAAAAAGTCCGCTGGTGCTTCAGTGACTACCTCGCACAGAGAACCTGTCAATCATGATGGCAGAACACCGTTTTTATCATCACATAACTAACTAAAAACAAATTTATTTTAAAAACGAACACTTGAAATTACATCAACATGATAGAAACTACAGTAAATGACAGAAACTATCTGCGGAAAAAGGATATGTGAAGTGTAATTGAATTGTTTATTTGGTCTCGCGTCCCATTGAATAACATGGGGAGGCGGGGGTTATGAGCTATACTAGGACCGGTCACAGGGGGGCGGTCGAGTTTTAATCGTTTTGGCTTCAGTTTTGAGGGCTTGTGCGGCACGCTTGGTTTTAAATACATTTGTTTAGGTGGCTACTGTAGGTGTCTGTTTGTTTATTGTAAAACCAAATCATGTCTTCACAAACTACGAGTAGATGCACACAAATGTTCTAAAACTCGAGCATGACATGGCGTTCTGAAAACACCACCCACACGGCACGCCTCCACCCGCTCGGCATTTTCCGGAAAGACTCGGTACAGCCTATCTTTCTTTTATAAATGTAATAAAACTTAAGCCTTTTTGGAGATATGATGGATGCTTTATTACTCTATTGGTACTTAAGTTTAACATGAGATTGAATGAAACTGAGTGTTTCACCCCCCCTTTAAAGGTGAACAAAGTATTTTTATTTTTATTTTTTTTTAAACCCAAAAAACTGAAGAGCAGATGAGAGTGGGGTAAGCTGGGGCACTTTTTTCTTAAGATGTCCTCTAGACAAAGATAAATAACAGCAGTTTCATTATGTCTGTTTCCCTCTGATATTTAAAGAAAATGTCTGTATCAGTGGTTCTAAATCAGGGGCCTTGGCAAACATCCAAGGGGACCACTGGGTGACTTCACATTATTCATGTGAAATATATTATTATATGCAATTAATTCTAATGTTATTATTAATACAATGAAATGGTCTTAATTTATTCATTAAACTTGAATTAATCTTAAAATGTTAAAAAATACATTGCACACACAACTGTTGGTTCTGACTGCATTCCAATTTATGTATTTATAAAACAATTATTAAGCAAATATTAAAAACAAGCAGCTTTTTCGTAATTGTAACAGAAGTATTGGCAAAAATATCTTACCTTGTATTGAGAGGCCTTTAAAAAAAATGTGTTGGGCCTTCAATGCTTTCAAGTCAAAAAGGTTGATCATAGAGTTCTCCAAAAATATTGTAAAGACAGTGTGATCCAGTGAGGAGCTGATTCAGAAGTAATATACATACTATGTTTCAAATAGAAATAAAGTATTTCCTACTGGACAATAACAAAAACGTTACTTTTTTTTAATTATGAATATAAACTGCAAGGAAAAGGTGTAATATTCAGAGGGATTATTTATTTGGCTAATCATTATCCATGAATTTGTACATGGTTTTATACATTGGTAATAGAGTTTAATTTGACATGCAACAAAATGTTTATTACTGTTCTTATGTTCTCTTAATTACAACCTGCAGTATATGATGAGATATATAATTGTGCTCTTTGCTAGATAACCAGGGCGACACAGCTTACTAATACACTGATACATCACAGCCTACTGTTCACAAAAAAATAAACACTTTTGTTTTTGTGTGATGGTGCATGCACACCAATAGGTGTCAGCCTAAAGTCCAATACTTCTTTATCTGCCAGTAAAACAAACAAAAAAGTGAATAATGTCCTGACACCTGGTGGTTATTATGTGTTATGACAGGAAAGTGGAAGATCTTCAGTTCAGAGTCGAGGAAGAGTCCATTACCAAAGGAGACCTGGAGGTATCTTCCATTTTTACTACTACTTTACTAGAAGATGGTGTGTTATTTGTTTGTTTGGTTTTTTTTTTGTTAAATTGGAGGATTTCTTAGATAATTGATTCGTAGAAAAGAAAAATGATGCTGTTACTGAGTTATATAATTGCTAAAACATTTATAATGTCTTTCCAAATATTTTCAGTCCTCAATAATCTTGCGTTTTGAATATCAGACATGATCTATGACCTGGTGACTGTACGAAATGCTGAACACACTACTTTTCATTTGTAAAAAAAAAATAAATATTGTGTCCAATCTGACTAACATCAAAATATTTACATTTAAACATTTAACATAAACATTTAAATATCATTTTAAACGCATGTCCTTCCATCCAGCCCTATACTGTCATGCTGAATTTAAAAACACTCTTTCCTGGCTTTAAACCTCTTCACACTTTGGTATTATGATTGGTGCATAGCAAAGACCTGTTAATCTTTTTCTCTGCTACCTATGTGTGTCTTTTTTCTCTCTTTCTCTCGTGTCTTTTTATTTCCCCCCTTTTTTTCTCTCTTTAGACTCAGACCAAACTGGAGCATGCCCGTATTCGGCAGCTCGAGCAGTGTCTGCATTTGGAAAAGTCCAAAGCAGAGCGGCTTCAGAAAGAGTTAGAGGAAAATATGGTAAACATGCAGGGAGAGGAAACACTGTAGCCATCTCTCCCATTGTCATGTTTCTGCCACTTTTTTTTAAAGCTCATGTCTATGGGCCTCCACTGCTTGTGCTTGACTGACCAGGATCTCCATCATTCACAAAAAGCTGACTTGTTTGTTAGGGCTGTTGGAAGTTAATTTGTGCAACTGATTCGATATATTTTGTCTAAGCAACTGAATCAGAAAAGGTCCGATATTTCAATCTTTTGGTAGATTTGGATCAAATTTAATCTCACACATTGTTTTTGCATTTAGATTCTTGAATTAATTGGATTTTACTCCAGCTATGTTGGAGATGTTGGAGATCTTAGTCTGTCTCTTGTGGGGCAGCACTGCTCCTGACAGCCAGCAACTGCTTTCACCTTTCATTTGCAAACAATTTTTTCATGGCTATCCTTTTCTTGTTCTCTAAGCATCTGCCCGAGACCCTCTGGTGGAGTTGAGACGTTATCTTCTGATTTCACTTCCCCACATCAGCCTTCATTTTTAATTTTTTTATATTGTGAAATATAGACTCCAGGCTGTGGGGTTGTTATAAAACTCACCCTGACACATCAACGTTGTATTTGTACCCCTCGTTTTTCTATAATTAATGCTAAGGCATCACTGTTATCATTGGTCATGCATTTTTTTTCCCTGTTCCTCTTATTAGTCCTTGTGCTGTAGACAGGAATGTCTTAGAAACGTGTGGTGGAACCACTATAGCAACACCCTGGTGACCACCCAGAACATCCTAGCAACGCCCTGGTGACTGCCCAAAACACCTTAGTTATAGACTAGTGACCACTCAGAATACTGTGGCACCTGACTAGCTACATCCAAGCAAGTGCAAAAAACACCATACAAAACACCCAGAACACCCTAGCAATCCCCTAGTTACCACTCAAAACACCCTTGTAAGAACTTAGTGAACACCCAAAACACTTTAGCAACTACCTACCAGTGTTGTAGTACTCGAGACTCGGACTCGTCTCGGACTCGGTCTCGGGACCATATTTTAATGGTCTTGGTCTTGTCATGGACTCGTGTGCATTTGCACTCGGAATTGACTCGTACTCGGAAAACATTTTTTTTAAGACTCGGACTTATTCCCAAGTCCACTCGAGTTCAATTCAAAATATTTTTCATGATTATTAATGTATGTTAATAAAATATTTCTTTAAATTGATTGACACGCCCAGTGATTAGTGATTTTCTAGTGCGCAACTGCGCATGACAAATTGTAATAAAATTACTTTTAACACCACCTACTATGTGGCCTTTTTACCCTAAACTGATCATATTTTTTAAACTCTAAGTAAATTCAGTAAAAAAAAAATGGATTTCTCTAAGTAAATAAAAGTAAATTAGGTAATCAACCCTCACTGGTCTCGGACTCGACTCTCTCTGGTCTCGGTCTCGACTCGGACTCGAGTGAGGTGGTCTCGACTACAACACTGCTACCTAGTGTAGATACATCCAACCAAGCACATAGAACACCATACAAAACACCCAGAAACCCTCACAACTGCCTTGCAATGCCCTAGTGACCACTCAAAACACCCTTGTAAGAACCTAGTGAACACCTTAAAACACCTTAGCAACTACCTAGCTACATCCAAACAAGTGCAAAGAACACCATATAAAAAAAACACAGAGAAACTCTCAAAACTGCCTAGCAATGCCCTAGTGACCACTCAAAACACCCTCGTAAGAACCTAGTGAACATCCAAAACACCTTAGCAACTACCTAGATACATCCAACCAGGCACATAGAACACCATACAAAACACCCAGAAACCCTCACAACTGCCTTGCAATGCCCTAGTGACCACTCAAAACACCCTCGTAAGAACCTAGTGAACATCCAAAACACCTTAGCAACTACCTAGATACATCCAACCAGGCACATAGAACACCATACAAAACACCCAGAAACCCTCACAACTTCCTAGCAATCCCCTAGTGACCACTCAAAACACCCTCGTAAGAACTTAGTGAACACCCAACACATTTTAGCAACTACCTACTGTAGATACATCCAACCAAGCACATAAAACACCATACAAAACACCCAGAAACACTCACAACTGCCTTGCAATGCCCTAGTGACCACTCAAAACACCCTTGTAAGAACCTAGTGAACATCCAAAACACCTTAGCAACTACCTAGATACATCCAACCAAGCACATAGAACACCATACAAAACACCCAGAAACCCTCACAACTGCCTAGCAATCCCCTAGTGACCACTCAAAACACCCTCGTAAGAACCTAGTGAACATCCAAAACACCTTAGCAACTACCTAGATGCATCCAACCAGGCACATAGAACACTATACAAAACACCCAGAAACCCTCACAACTGCCTAGCAATGCTCTATTGACCACCCAGAATTCCCAAGAAATGCCCTAGTGACCACTACCAACACCCTATCAGAACCCTAGTAACACCCTAGTGACCACTACCAATACCCTAACAACACCATAGTGACCACCAAGAACTCCCTAGTAAGAACTTAGTGAACACCCAAAACACCTTAACAACTACATCCATTACTTGGCTACATCCAAGTGAGCATTCAGGACACAATAGAAAACACCCAGAACACCCTCACAACTGCCTAACGATGGCCTAGCTGCTACAAAGTAAAACACACCCTAGCTACCAACTAGCAATGCTCTTGTAAACGCCCAGAACACCCTCACAACACACTTGCTTCCAACCAGAGTTGCTAACAGCCACCAGGCAATGCCTAGCGACCACCCAGAAGATGCTAGCAACCTTGTAGCAATGCCGTGGTAACCACCCAGAATACCATAGAAACTTCCTAGTAACAACCTAGTGATCACCTGAAATAACTAAAAATGTTCTAGCAACCACATAGGAATGCCCTAGCTACCAACAACAACATCATTAACACTCAAGTAAGCAGGGCTTAAAAAAATATTATTATTTCCTAAATAGTAGTGGCTCTACACTAACCAGCGCTGGATATAACCTGCCATTGATGACTTATCCTCGGAAAAACTCTGCGATCCTACAGCTAATGCCATTACGTTGCCTTGCGACTTACATGAGATGAATTTACAGCCGAGCGCGGTCATTTCACTCACGTTGGATACGCATCCAACGTCACATTTGCATAGTGGCCGTACTATTTGAATTCATGATTTGTTGAATGATGCCAAATTAAATTCTTGAACCGAACGATAAAATACCGTTATTAACCAGTTAGTCGTAATTTCAAATAAGTGTTTCTGTTCAGAATTTTTAAACTTGATTTAATTTTTTTGTATGTTCCTGTTAAAATGTAGTTGTTTTTGTTTTCGTTCCTTGAACCGATTCAGAGCGGTAAGTGACTAGCAATGCACTAGCAACTAGTTACCAATGCTTTAGCAAACACACAGAAACACAAATGCCCTAGTAACCACCAACACGTTCTCATCCCAAAGCGCCATATAGGACGCTTTTGCAAAAGCGTAAATATCCAACGCACATGGCACCCTTTAACGTCTAATGAGACGCTTCGGTTAATGGTTAAGTTTAGGTATGGTGTAGGGTAAGGGTTAGACCACTAGGGGGCGCCTTCTGCCCAAATATATCTGCGTCTCATTTCACGTTAAAGGGTGCCATGTGCGTTGGATATTTACGCTTTTGCAAAAGCGTCTTATATGGCGCTTTGGGATGAGAACGGGCTCTAACCACCATAAACACCCTAGCAAGGGCCTAGCAATGTGGTGGTAGTTTTGCGTGGACAAGCACCAGACACATTTACTTCAGTAAATGTAAAAGTGTAGTTTTGGCTGTCATTGTGAATGATGGTGAGTGAATCCGGCACAGTCCAGGCACTCTAATCAAAAGGATTTCACATTTATCATTAACAGGTCAGAGGCAGGTTCCAGCCAGCACCCATGAGGCTGGGCAAGAGTGTCAAGGTGATATAAAGGGAGTAACATACTGTGTGGTTTTAGAGTGACCTTCTTCTTTAAAGATGAACATTATATTTAGATGCGTGCTCCTCTCACTTCTCACTTGTGGTTTGAGACTTCATGAACTCTTGTAGTATTATCTGATCTCTGATAACCTCTTTCCTTGGAAATATCACATTTCCAGATGACTCCACAATGACTAACATTATATTTGGTGTGCTCTATGAAATGAAAAACATCTTGAAATATATATTTTCTTTGAACATAGTTTGAATCATAGTTGTAATTGCCTGTGTTCCTTTGGACTTGCTGTGTGCTGTGCCATTTCATATTTGCCTGGCTGCTTCTTGATGGACAGATTGAGGAACGCTTGCTTGGCCTTGAATTCAACAAGAATGCTGGTGTAGTTTCTTAGGTTGCACTATATCTGCTTTTTTGCACATGCGAGAGCCATTTTTCAAGAAATGGTCGTTCACTGAAATGTTTGCAGGCCAAGCAGAATGCTTTGTTTGCTTCTCATGCCTTCCAGTTGCAAATCTCTAGTTGGCAACTCTCTAAGAGATTTCATTCGGATTATCAGCAGCATTACAATTTTTATTTAGGAATGCACAATATTTAAACATTGGCTTTTACAGATAGACAATATTAATATTTTTTTTGTTTTTAAATTTAATTGGAAAAAATACTTCCTTATTATCTGCTTCCAGTATAGAGGGTATGTGTGTGACGTCACCGTCGGCCGGAGTGCCTGCAGTTACCCACAGTGAGTGGCAAAAAGACTGAGCAGCTGTATTTGTTTTCAGCGTGAATGCGGCGAAAAACAAACACAACACGTATAAAGTGGGAAAGAGCTTTGCGATTGACTCTACAATCTAGATTTGACAAAAATCGGAGGTATATATTAACTTTATTTACCCAAGTTATCTTAACAATAAGTTATTGAGTTACTTGGAATCAAAATCAAATATTTTCTTATGCTTAAATTGTTTGAGTTAATAAAATTAAATGATTTAAGGCAATCGGTTTCCTCAAACGGTTTGAGTTGAACTAACTCATCAGGTTTTTACAGTGTGCATGTCAATATCCATGGATCACTGGATCTTTAGTAAGTTGTAAGGAACAATACTGAGTCCAACATTTAGTTTAAATTGATAAAAAATGTTTGTTTTTGTCGCATTTTCGCAGTTTCCCCTATTAAATCCAGTCACGCAGCAGATCTTTTGCCACTCAGTCAGGCTGAGGGGGGTTATGCGGGGGGGAAAGTGACATCAATGCATTCCCTCTATAATAATAATAATAATAATAACAATCATAATAATTATAATTATTAGTAGTATTATAATACACAGTTCTCAGTAGTCTGATATACTCTAAAAAATCTCATTACTGTAATGCAAAATTTGTAAAGTTCATTTGTAACTGTGCATCATGGAAATATATTGTATTTAAAGGGAAAAAATTGTTGTCTGGACTAAAATTACTTTCATTGCAATATTACAGATTTACCTTTTTACTTTAATAATGAAAATTTGTAATTGTCATTCAAATAATGTCAGAGTGCAAGTTTATAATGTTATTTTCATCACTATTTTGTCATTAAAATGATTTTTCCAAAAAGTTTGCTGCGTTTAGAATCACTAATTAAATCCTAAGACTAAGGTCAAAGGTCTTATTGAAAAATCACTAAATCCTTTGAGAGTTGCCACTCAGCAGAAGAACTGGAGGCTTTGGCATAATAACGGTTTATGACGCAAGATTTATGACCCTCTCTCTGTCCTCTAGCAAACTACAGTTGAGGAGAAGAGTCGCGTTATGCAGCTGGAAGAGGAACTGGCCCTGCGCAAGGCTGAGGTCGAGGAGCTCCAGGTTCGGCTTCAGAGAAGCTCCTCCGGCCCAGGCACAGATGCTGGAGACTGCGGGCTAGGCTTAAACTCGGAGACTCTGGTCTTGCGGGAACAGCTTCTCTCCGCAGGCCGCGAACGCCGCGAAGAGAGCAGCCAGTTGCGCGAGAGGTATGAGGCGTCCCTGAGCACCAGCCAGAAAGAAGTTGAACGCCTTAAAGCCACCACAGATCGTCAGGGCCAAGAGATCTCTGACCTGAAGCAAAGACTTCAGCAGGCCACTCGTGAAAACATGGAGATGATGGACAACTGGAAAGCCAAGCTTGACGCTTTGGTTGGAGACCATCAACGTGCTCTGGAGGAACTAAAATCCTCAGTAACGGGAGATCGTGGAGCCAGTGAAAACGGAGAGGGTGAAGGAACCACACCTGAGATGAGGGCCGCTCTGGAGAGCTTAAAAATGGAGCATCAACTGGAGCTAGAAAACTTGAAGGCCAAGCATGAGATTGATGCCGCCGTGATGGCCAAAGAGCGCGAAGACCTACGTGCCCGACTTCAGGATCTGCGGGACCAGCTAGAGGAGAGCGAGCAGAACTGGAAGATCCAGGTGGAAACCAAAAGCAACCAGCATACTCTGGAGCTCAAGGAGGTTTTAGAGAAGCTCCAAAAGGCAGAGTTTAGGATCAGCGAGATGGATAAGTCCCATGAAGAGCATAAAAATGACACCCTACTTCTTAAAGAGCAGCTGGAGCTGGTTGAGAAGAAGATGGTCGATTATGAAGCCCTGCAGAAGGCTGAGGCTCAGAGCCGAGCAGAGATCCTCTCTCTGCAGGAGAAGCTGAGGGTCACTGAGAACCGACTGCAAGCTGTGGAGGCGGATCACAACACCCAGGATGTTAATGTCAGTGACCTCTGGGACAGTACACATTTTATCATTTTTAATCATTAAAAAAGGGTAGAGTTGTAATTAATGCTATCTTGTAGATTAAATAAAAATCTAATCTTTGAAACCAGTCCGAAAGGATCCAAATGGAATTAATAAACATGAAGATCCTACTGGATAAACCTGAAAAATATAGTGTGAAATTTCCATTAGGATCCATTGGGATCTTATTTGATACTTAGGGGCCAGTTGTTCAAAACATTTAATCTGGATCAAAATGATTCGGATTTGGAAATCCCATTTTTTTCCTATCCAGGATCAGGTAATCTGTCTTACTTTTATGCCGGTTTTTCAAAGCAACATTGGACTGGATCACCCTGATCCAGATGCACAGTTTTCAAGATTACCAGTGCTCTAAATGGGACAACATATTACAATGTGGGCTACCAGCTATGTAAAAAACAGGTAGAAGAGCCAACATGGGGTCACTGTAAGTGTTTCTTATTTTGAGACAAAACACAAATGGGGACAAGATAATTTTTAGTTTATTTTTACTTTACTATACTGAATAGTTTAATTGTTAGCCTATGTCTACTTTATCACTGTTACAATGGTTACACAAGTCAAGTGCAAAATATAAATAAAAGTATATACACTAAATGATACAAATGTATTATTTGACCAATTTTAAAGTTTTACTACATTTTCTTCCTGAAATCCACCTTGAAATCCTACCCCCTGTTGGGATCAGGATAATCCTGTTTTTTGTTTTTTTTTTTTTTTGGATCAAAGTTATCCAAATACCACTGACAAGTTTTGAACAACACAAACTGAAGGTTTGATCCAGATTAAAACTAGGATTGGATTCCCTGCTCTAATCTGATTTCAGATTCCTTCTTTCCCTTTTGAACAACCCATTTTCAAGATTTGATCCAATCCGATAACCAAAATCCAATCAGCTTACCTTTGAACAACTGGCCCTAGATGATCCTTATGTGATCACATTGAAATCCTATCATATTAGTTCCAAATTATAGCACAGATTACAAAATGAATCCTGTTCAAACTTTGGAAATTGTTGACTGGGGTAAACTTAAATATGTTTTTTTTTCAATATTTTCTCACCATCCAGATGATCGAAAATAATGACAACTCTGAAGAGAAGATTAAACTGAAACAGAATATGGAAGGTACGTGTACAAATTATGACAAATGATGTTGTATCTTGTAACTAATGTACAAATAATGTACACTACTGTTCAAAGGTTTGGGGTTGTTGAGATTGATCCGATGGTCAGTTTGATTGCCAAGATTCTTACAAGGCTGCATTTTTTTGAGCAAAAACGCTGTAAAAACAGTAATATGAAATCACAATTTAAAATAACTGTTAATATATATTTTTTTATTTGAGTGTCACATGATCTATCAGAAATCATTCATCAATTTGCTGATTTGGTGCTTAAGAAACATTTCTTATTGTTATCAATGTTGTGCTGCTTAAAGGGGTCATGAACTGGCTTTTTAAATTTTTTTATATTGTTGTCTGAGGTCAACTTATGACGTTCGCTTGGTTTTTACATTCAAAAACATCAAAATGAATAAGTAATAGGCTATTTTCTACCCTAGTTTTGAGCCTAGCTGAAAAACGCTCGGTTTTTTATGGGCGTCTCGCACTGAAGACTTGTAAGTAAACGCCCACTGCTGTGAGTGGATAACAGTTTTGCATATTATAATGAGTTTCAACTCACTCGCTTATGCAGCGACTGTCTTCTTCCACAACCAGGCACTGCACAGTATTTTGTATTGCTTGGTAGCTTGATCCGGTTTGTCATCACGAGGTAGGCCTATGTTCTTTAGCTATGCGTGTAATGCGCGAATCGGTGGGCGGGGCTAAACCGGCCGTGTTGAAGTAGGCGCTGATCTTCTTCTGCGGGGGTGGTGTTTTATCCTCTCTGACGTCATAGTTCCCCACTTTCGTTTGCTGAGGCTGGTGTCAACAAAAGCTTTTATTGGACTAACAAGAACGTTTTCAGTTCTGAAACTTACAGGATATTCTTATAATATGATGACCTCTTAGATGTCAAAAGCTCGAGGAAAATTTGATTTCTCAGTTCATCAGCCCTTTAATATTTTTACTAGATGAATAGAAATTTCAAAAGGACAGCATTTATTTGAAATAGTTAAGACATTTATAATGTTCTAAAAGATTTGATCACTTTGATCAATTTAAATTTCAAAAAGACAGCATTTATTTGAAATATAAATCTTTTATAACATTTTCAATGTCTTAACTGTCACATTTGATCACTTTAATGCATCATAACTGATTAAAAGTATGTATGTCTTTCATCAAGGAACGAAAACCAAAACTTGAACATTAGTGTACATAACTAAGTTGACAGTGGTTTACTAAATCCTTCTGGTATAATGTTTAATTTTTCTTTTAATCTGTAATTATACCGTAGTTGCTATAACGAAAAACAGAGTGAATCACCATGGTAATAATAAACATTTTCACTCAGGCATTTCAGAATGTGAAAAATGTTTTCTATGCCTGTGTTTATAACTTCATTCTTTCTATTAGAAACTCTGGAGAAACTCACAAAAAGGGAAAAAGAAGTCTCCACTCTAACAACCCAAGTAGACGCCCTAAAGACCCAAATAACTGGTAATCATCAAATTAAAGAGTGACATTTGACATTCTCATTATATTTTTTTTATAACATAAATATTTAAGATAACATAGGATGATGTTAGTGGTATTTTGTTCTCTTTCTAACTATAAAATCAACTGCTTCTTTTGTGTAGCTTTGGAGGAAAAGGTTCGTTTGGGAGAGAATGCGGCTGAAGGATTCTTTAGGGAGAAGACTCGTTTGGAGGCGGAGCTGGAGTCCATGACCAAGAAATCCCATGATGCATCAGGCCAGCTGGTGATTATTAGCCAGGAGCTTCTGAAGAAAGAGAGGTAAAGAGCATTACATGGACTTAATGACAGGTGTGAGTTTTTTTTAAAAACACATGATAATGACAACATGAACCATCTGGAAAATTATCATCTCAGTTAATATTCTTTGATAGTCTTGAAACTTGAAACTAGTATGTACTTGAAATTAGCAGTCCACCTTCTGTTTTATCCCTGTCATGAGCAACCATCATCTGGATTGTATTGCTTTCCAATACACCAGGATAAATGGTTACCCATGGACCATCGCTGATTGTAATCCACTCAAGAGCAATTTAAGTTAAAGACAATTACGTTGATTAAAACTGTGACCTAAACATCATTAAGCCTTTTCAGTCAATGGGACATGCTGACAGTGAATATCCTGTTTGCTGTATCATCCTCAGTTCAAACCGTGCGGTTCTGCTCGTTCTCTTTTCTACTATTTATAGTACGAATTATACATCTAACTACTTTGTGTCAATAAAACAATCCCAACAAAACAATTGTAAACGATCTCATGTAACATTACCTCAAGTACCATTTGATGTTCGTAGCTAGATTTTTTTTTTTTTGCTAAATATTCAAATACCATATTCATTGTTTTACTTCACCTGTTGTCTTCATTATAACGTATGTTTCAATAAATCCACCGTTTAATTTTTTAATTCACATTATAACATTTATTTGTATGGAGGTTTTCACAATACACATTGATTCAAAGCAGCTTTACAGATAATGCGCGTCTACATTAGAGCCCGACCGATAAAGGATTCTGAAGGCCGATACCGATACAAATATTTGTTGCTTTTAAAATCCGATATATCGGCCGATATTTTTTTCAGGAACGCATAACAAAACATTAACAGATTTCCCTAACATTAGTTATTTGTAGTTATGTATGAGTTTTAATTAAAATAATATGATAATGCATTTTAAAAAGAAATTCATTTCTTTTATCGTCGCAACAGAACAGTGGAGCCACCAAAGCTCATTAATTAATCAACAAAACTCATTAAATTCCACTGATGATAGTGGCATTAGCTAGCTTTGTGGTTTGCTAGAATGTGTTGCGCGTTATAAACGAGTGTAAACAGGCCAGAGATGGTGTAGAGTGCCCTTTGGTGGACAAACTTATACAACTCAACACTCCAACATGACATGGTTGAAGCGTGTTTCATCCATTTTTATTTTATTTTTGAAATATTAATTTATCGGCCATTATAACTGCCGATACCGATAATTTGTAAAATGCCTAATATCGGCCGATAATATCGGCCTGCCGATATATCGGTCTGGCTCTAGTCTACATTACAATTTAGAGTGATCTGTTATCAGAGGTGACTGTCCAAGTTATGTATTTCATATATGTACATATGTATTTGTACATATATAACTACATATGTAGTTATGTATTTTCTTTTATGTACATATACAAATCACACAGTTAGTTAATAATGTATTCATTCAAGGCAGAAACAATGAGCTCATCGAGGTAAAGAATACGTTGTTGACAAATGATTAGGATATATAGACATTTTTTTTGCATTGGTGCATTGGTTTAATGTCTAACATTTTTTTTTAAATATAAATATTTAGTTTTATGCAATATGTTGTCTTTTCCTGTGTGTGTGAATGGGAATGCGTATCAGGAGCCTAAATGAGCTTCGGGTGTTATTGCTGGAATCTCCGCGCCACTCTGCAGGAGTGGACCGGGACATTAGCCGTGAAGTTCACAGAGCGGAGTGGAGGATGAAGGAGCAGAAACTACAGGATGACATTAAAACGCTGCGGGAGAAACTTTTGCTGCTGGTGAGAGACATGGGCAGAAACCAGAGACTGCAGCTGTTGGCAAACATCTAATGCCATTGACACTTTTAGAGAGCTTTCACACTGGACATGTTTGCTGCAGTCCAAACAGCGTTGGTCTGGTTATACACTTAGGAGTAGTTCAGTTTAAAAAAAAAAAAACTTTTGCTGATAATTTACTCACCCCCATGTCATCCAAGATGTCCATGTCTTTCTTTCTTCGGTCAAAAAGAAATTTATGTTTTTGATGAAAACATTCCAGGATTTTTTCCATATAATGGATTTCATTGGGTGCCAAACGGTTCAAGGTCCAAAAGAGAGTTTCAATGCAGCTTCAAAGGTACGGTGGCCCAGTAGTACTGCACAATACAATGACACTTAAAAAGCAAACACAAGTTCACAACAAAACAGAATTAAGCCACAGCACAACTAAATGAATCCACAACACAACGGAATTGAGCCACAACACAGCGGAAAATGTACAACACAACTAAATAAAGCCGCAACACAACGGAAATGCTACCAACCACTAGAGGGCTGTCGGAGCGCGGTAAAGTTAGTTTTCCTTGCCTATAGTCACCAGCAGTCTAAAAAATATATCAACACCACAATTAGTTTTTAACAGGATGTATTGTACATCGACAATATTAATTTTTAATCACCTACGTGCATATAACTTTGACACGCTTCCACATCACATGATCCCTAAAGGGAACGTCTGCCAAATCCTCCAAGTTTTTAATACATATAATTTGTTTGAATTAAAATCACTTTTAACATTCAAAAACAGACATGTTCAAAATCCAAAGCTTGATTGGACTGGTAGTAGTCTGACTTACTACAGCTGATTTCCCCCCCCCCCATACCTCCCTTCATTTATTTATATTACACAAATCTTTTTTAGGAAATTTCTGTTATATAATAAACTTTTTTTTCTTTTATCATGTTTCAAAGGTTGTAGCTCCTATTAAGCAGACTGACTTACAACAAAATTGTGCCAATAGCTCCCTGCATGCACAGTACACAATTTGTTTTTTTATAAAAACATTAGGACTACTGCAATTCACCTAAAGATTTTTTTCATGTCCCAAAGCTGGTAGGTTCCCAGTAACCAGCCTGACTTATTACAGGTGAAATTGTGCCAATACCTTCCTGTAATGGTTTTTATTTATATTTTTCAAATTATATTATAATAAATTGTACGTTTTAACCACTTGGTGAAACGTTCCCTTAGGGATCATGCGCTGTGGTAGCGCGTCAAATCATTCTCGTGTATAAATACGCAGCTATAATTCATGTAGGTGATTTTGAAGTATATTTTATGTCGATATACAATGGTTACATTCTTTTAAACTAATCGTGGTATTGGTATATTAAGGCTAGTACCGACTATAGAACAATAGCAAGGAAAACTAACTTTACCGCGTTCCGAGAGCCCTCTAGTGGTCAGAAGCATTTCCGTTGTGCTGTGGCTTTATTTCGTTGTGTTGTAGTTTTTCCGTTGTGTTGTTGTGGCTCATTTCCGTTGTGTTGTGAATTTGTGTTGTGAATTTCCTTTTTAAATTTAGTTGTGTTGTGCACTACTGGGCCAACGTACAAGGGCTTTAGACGACACCAGATGATGAATAAGGGTCCTATCTAGCGAAACGATCGGTCATTTAAAAAATAAATACAAAAAGTTTCAGTTTTATAAGCACAAATGCTCACCTTGCGCTGTTCTGTGTGACTCTCCTGTTCTAACTTGTTTATCAAAATGAACAAATCTTTTTTCGAGTCATTTCGTTCATTTCATTTGTTGAATGAACCAAATGACTCGAAAAAAGATTCGTTCATTTTGATGTACGAGTTCGAACAGGAGAGTCACGAATGCGCATCACAGAACAGAGCAAAGCGAGCATTTGTGCTTATAAAACTGAAACTTTTTTATTTATTTTTTAAATGAACGATAGATAAGATCCTTATTCATCGTCTGGTGTCGTTTAAAGCCCTTTGAAGCTGCACTGAAAGTGTCTTTTGGACCTTGAACCGTTTGGTACCCAATGAAGTCCAAAATCCTGGAATGTTTTCATCAAAAACCTTAATTTTTTTTCGTCTGAAGAAAGAAAGACATGGACATCTTGGACGACATGGGGGTGAGTAAATTATCAGCAAAGTTTTTTTTTTTTTTAAGTGAACTAAAGTGAACTCCTTTAACTTGATTCTATCGAACCCTGGTGCACTTACGTTCATCTTACATTACAAATGTGCACTCCGCATGATAGAAAACAGAACACGGTCAATATACTGTGTTTTTTCTTAATCTCAAGCTATTATGCGCAGTAAACTACACTTGGGTTTACTGTATGCGTGTCACATGAAGGAAGCTTTCTGTTGCTTGCAAACGGAATCTTTAGAGGAGATTTTTCTGCCTTTATTGCACTCGCTATGTGCAATTACACTGCAGGCTCACTCTCGCTCGTATCCAAGGTAAATCATCAATACTACCATCCCTTACGTGTGTTTTATTGAACTAAATATATCGCCATTGGCTAAAAGGTATGCGCAGGTTACTTTTCTTCCTGAACAAGTGCACACCCGAGTCCGTGTTGCTTTAACATTCACGTGAATGTCGAGTGCAACCAAACTCAGAACTCATTCTTCAGGAAGTCTCAGGTTTGGTACCCCGGTGCGCACGACAGCTTTCACGTTAGCAATTTGTCATGCGAACCGTGTCCCGTTTCAATCTAAACTGCCAGTGTGAAAGCACCCTTAAATTAAAATGTACGATTTTTAAAAATGTAAGTTTTAACCCGTTTTCCATTTTAATTAATATATTTTATAATGCAATTTATTATTGTGACGGCAATCACTCCAGTCTTCAGTATCGCACAATCTTTTAGAAATCATTCTAATATGCTGATTTGCCGCTCGAGAAACATGTCTAATTGAGTATTATTTTTGTGGAAACATGAAAATTTTCAGGATTATTTGATGAACTGAAGGTATCATTTATTTTAAATAGATTTTTTGTAACAATGTAAGCATCTTTACAGTCACTAGTTTTCAGCTCACTTTTTTCCCATTTACACTTGATATGTGCACTGATATATTAATCATCCCTTTTAATTCGTACAATTTCCTTATTTCAGAGTCGGGAAAGGTCGTCTCCAGACCATCGCCGATACTCTATGATGGACCCGTCTGCTTCAGACACAGAGGTGTCTCGTCTGCGTCAAAGGCTGCTGAGCACAGAAGATGCCCTGAGGAACGCTTTGGAACACAACCAACACGTGGACCAGCTCGTGCAGGCCATGCGTACTCGCCCAGACAAGAACCAGGTAAACACCTCCACCTACTACTGGTGTTTCTTCAACTACAAGCAGGTTTTGTCCCCATTTATAATTTGTACACTAACAAACTCCAACAGTAATAACTATTGAAATGGTTTCACTCTTTCTTCATCTTCACAGGCACATGCTAGTGCAAATTCTGCAAATGGAATTCATCAAGAAGACACTTCCTTCACACAAGAGGTTAATTAGATTTACACTTGTAAATGCATTTAGCTTACATTTTTTTTATCCAGAGTGAGAGGAACAAAAGCAGTTTGATGAGGAGCCAACATACAATGCCAGGTGTATTTGTGTTTTTCTAAATGTTGGAAGGTTTCAGTCAGTCAAAGCCAGAACACTGAGTTGTGACTGACTGCAAAGGCAAACAAGAAAGTAGAAAGGGAGAAAAGAAAAGGATACTTCGTTCAGCCTGCCGTGTCTTGTTGGTGTCTTTTCTCGGTGGACTCGTGCAGGTAGAATCACAGATCTTTCCCTGAGTTGGTCTTCATCCAGAGAAGGGCTTCGCACAAGGGCTGACACTGCAGTAATGTTGGCGTATTCAGCACAACCTCACTGATTGCTTCACAGCGGAGTCTACTTACGTCATAAACAGCTCAAAGCATAGAAAGTGTAAACTAAGCTTACGTTTACACTACAACGATATGCTGTTTTCCTTTGGGTTCCTTTTCCAGACGACACCATCGTCAAAACGATCCTCATTCACACGGATCCGCTAAAAAGACGTTGTATTGTGCTGCCAGGCCATTAGATGGCTCTAAAACACTGTTGTCGTGAAAATGAACGCCCAAAACACATTAAAAGTTTTACGTTTTTAGTTGAAAACAGTGTCGTGTATACTTAGAGGCTACTAGTTTTAGTCGCTTTCGCAGATCTGTGTGAATTGTTTTGACTGTGTTGTCAGTGGGCAAAAAAACATCTCCGTTTTAAGCATATTGTTGTCGTGTAAACATTCCCTGAGGCCCTGTCCCAAATGGCGCACTTCATACGGACTTTCGGTCTCATGGACTTAAAGGAGTAGTTCACTTTTAAAAAAAAAACCATGTCATCCAAGATGTCTTTCTTTCTTCAGTCGAAAAGAAATGAAAGTTTTTGATGAAAACAATCCAGGATTTTTCTCCATATAATGGACTTTAATGGGCACCAAACGGTTTAAGGTCCAAAAGACAGTTTCAGTACAAACTGCAAACTGTTGAAAAGGCTTTAAATGATTCCAGACGATGAATAAGCGTCTTATCAAGCGAAACGATCGCTCATTTAAAAAAAAATAATAATAAAGTTTTAGTTTTGTTTGCTCAAATGCTTGCCTTGCTCTGTTCTGTGTGACTCTCCTGTTCGAACTTGTTCATCAAAATGAACAAATCTTTTTCCGAGTCAATTCATTCATTTAACGAAATGAATGAATTGACTCGGAAAAAGATTTGTTCATTTTGATGAACAAGTTCGAACAGGAGAGTCACAAACGTGCATCACAGAACAGAGCAAGGTGTGCATTTGAACTTATAAAACTTAAAATTTGTTTATTTTTTAAATGAGCGATCGTTTCGCTAGATAAGACCCTTATTCATCGTCTGGAATCGTTTAAACCCCTTTGAACAGTTTGCACTGAAACTGTCTTTTGGACCTTGAACCGTTTGGCACCCAATTAAATCCATTATATGAAGAAAAATCCTGGACTGTTTTCATCAAAACCTTAATTTCTTTTCGACTGAAGAAAGAAAGACATGGACATCTTGGATGACATGGGGGTGAGTAAATTATCAGCAAAGTGAACTACTCCTTTAAATTGCGCATGCTCGCCGAGTGTACGAGTCCGTAGGCCGTCCCATTTAGTATTTTAACGCTCTGAATGTGCTCAGCAGCGCCCCCTTTGTAGTTCACTTTTTTAAAAAACTTTTACTGATAATTTTCTCACCCCCATATCATCCAAGATGTCCATGTCTTTCTTACTTCAGTCGAAGAGAAATGAAGGTTTTTGATGAAAACATTCCAGCATTTTTCTCCATATAATGGACTTCAATGGGAACCAAACGGTTCAAGGTCCAAAAGACAGATTCAGTGCAAACTACAAACTGTTCAAAGGGCTTTAAACGATTCCAGGCGATGAATAAGGGTCTTACCAAGTGAAACGATTGCTCATTTTAAAAAAAAAAATAACGAAGTTTAAGTTTTATAAGCTCAAATGCTCGCCTTGCTCTGTTCTGCGATGCGCGTTTATGTGACTCTCCTGTTCGAACTCGTTTTTTCAAAATGAACAAATCTTTTTTCGTGTCATTTGGTTGATTCAACGAACGAAATGAACGAATTGACTCAGAAAAAGATTTGTTCATTTTGATAAACGAGTTCGAACAGGAAAGTCACGAACGCACATCACAGTACAGAGCAAGACGACCATTTGAGCTTATAAAACTTAAACATTGTTATTTATTTATTAAATGAGCGATCGTTACGCTTGATAAGACCCTTATTCATCGTCTGGAATCGTTTAAAGCCCTTTGAACAGTTTGCAGTTTGTACTGAAAGTGTCTTTTGGACCTTAAACCATTTGGTTCCCATTGAAGTCCATTATATGGAGAAAATCCTTGAATGTTTTCGTCAAAAATCTTAATTTCTTTTCGACTGAAGAAAGAAAGACATTGACATCTTGGATGACATGGGGGTGAGTAAATTATCAGCAAAAGTTTTTAAAAAAAAAGTGAACTACTCCTTTAAACTACCAACAATAGATTTCTTTTTACTCTGCTCAAATAATAATGGAGAATCCTAATATTTTTTTTATCATGACTAAACTTTATTTCTCTTTCTAGGAAGAACACTGATGAGGGCTAAAACAGTTCATGGATGTTTAGGGAAGAATGGAGGTGTAATGGGAAAGAAGAAGCCTAGATCTTTGGACTAATGCTTCACTGGACATCTTACAGTTAACACCAAAACAACAACTTTATAAATGAACAAACAGAAACCACAAATTGAAGAATATCTAGAATTATCCGAGATGCTATATGGAAGTGGTTTTAAGGTCGATGGTACAACACGGACAAACACACCGATCCTGTAGACTACCTCCGAGATGGACAACGATGTCTGACTTAACAAACGAGTGAGTGTTGGTCAGGAAAACAAACAAAACCCTGCTATACTCCCAGTTGGTTGTAACCAGTTGCCGTTTAGAAAACATTTTTGGCCTCAATTTTTACTGTTTAATTTATTTGCCATCTATGCTTTTCACCTTTTTTAAAGTGATAAACTCTCAGCGTAAGGTTTGAAGGACTTGGTCTGGTCACTAGATTCTGTAGCAAACAAGTAAATAAAACCGACAGGCTCCCTTGTTCCATACCTGCTCATTCTTGTGTTGATTTTCCTTCTTTTTATCAAGACATAAGGTTTAATGTATGAATTATACAGTATTCAGCAACGAATTAGGAAGTTAAGGTGCAAGCTTCAAGAACCAGTATTGCAGTTTCAGTCAATATTAGTGCATACCTCTGTTATATTATAAAATATACAACTCCCAACCTGTAGTTCAATTCAAATGATCAATGAACCAACAGCTTTCGTTTTTCGTTTTGAGTCATTTGATTGGCTTGTCTTTGATTGGTGGTGAGTTGTAATTGGACTATCTTAAGGGGAGGTACTACATGCATAAGTGACTTATTGCCCATATAGCAAATACAATAATCCTGTTTTGCCACTCAACACACATTTAGCTTTTTGATTTCATTTGATCTCAATAAAAGAGCAAGAAGCATGTTTATTTACATGCACAGCACACAACTTTTTATTAAATGTTTGATGGAAAGAACCTTTTGACAAAAGTGCATTTTTAATATTTTTCTCATATGCAAGTGAGTTAGTTTTGATAAAAGGAAAGGATCACCTGTAGTGCCTCCCCTTAAAAGAACAAAAGACTGTTTGGCATTTCTCTCTCTGATCAGATTTCTGTTTGTCTAAACAGATCTTTGCGTTATGAACTAAAAACAAATCTGATTTAACAGTACAAACACAAATCTGCTCAATGGTATTCCAGAATTGATTCTCTCCTTTGAAAAATCATGTGGATGAAACAGAAACACTGTGCAATTAGGTCAAGTTTGTTCATAAAGCAACTTTATACTTATGTGATTGCCATTAGAAGTAAGAAAGCATTTGTTTTCAATAAGAATAGGGAAAATGATAGGGCTGGCCCCAAGTTTTGCAGTTGAAATTGCTTTAGATTGCAGCTGGATTCGATAAAAATGCCTTTTATCTGTTGGGAAACTTTTCATTCGCCACTTGCTGTAATGGTTTCCAAGAATCAGTAATTAAACATTAACTAAAGAAACACTTTGTTGTGTATTATTTGTAACAAATGGTTTCCTTTCATTTTCAAAGGGAGGGGTTTGTACATAAATCACCACTACACACCATATACATAATGTAAAAAAAAAAAAAAAAAAATCAAATGGTGATATTTGTAACTAAAAATGTCATACTTTTGAATTCAGCATTTTTATAAAGGTTACTGTTGATCTTAAAAAGTCATTTTACTACAGTACCATGTCAGGATGCAGCAATAACCAGGTTAGTAGTCAACAAATATAGAATTTTCAATTGCTGATTTATTCTTAAAATGTTACAACCAATCCTAAATGTAAATCATTAAAAGGTGTCAGTATTTACTAGTGAAATGTTTCAGAAAATAAATTTGAAAATAATTTTCTAGTATCTTTTGGAAAGATTATTCAAATTAAAAATGGTGTTATTCAGTGTCAATTTTAATCCAGCTCACATATGTAAAAAAAAAAAAGTGAAATTTATGACAAAATATACTCTCACTGGTTCATTTAATTTGTTTAAAGAAGTAGTTCACTTTATATAAAAAAAAGATTTGCTGATAGTTTACTCATCGGAAAGAAATTAAGGTTTTTGATAAAACCAATCCAGGATTTTTCTCCATATAATGGACTTCAATGGGAACCAAATGGTTCAGGGTCCAAATGAGAGTTTCAGTGCAGCTTCGAAGGGCTTTAAACGACACCAGGCGGTGAATAAGGGTCTTATCTAGCGAAACGATTGGTCATTTTAAAAATAAATTAAAACATTTAAGGTTTATAAGCTCAAATGGTCGCCTTGCTCTGTTCTGTGATGAGCGTTTGTGACTCTCCTGTTCAAACTTGTTCATCAAAATGAACAAATCTTTCTTTAGAGTCATGACTCGAAGGGTCCTAGATAAGACCTTTATTCATCGTCTGGTGTCGTTTAAATGGTGGCGTGGTGGGGTGTCATCCCATATTTCATCAAGAGACATGCTTAGTAAAAAGTTATCAAAGGAATCTTCATTCCTCAAATCGTTTGGAAGATGTGTGTAAACGTTCAAGTCTAATTGGCCTTTATGTTGTGTAAGGCAATATCCGAGAAAAAAAAAAGAAAAGAAAAAAAGTAGCTTACTCATGGGCAGTGTATTAGGTCCAAGTGAGTATACATGTCTGCAAGACAAGCAAGAATATGATTTTCAACATATATTCTACTTGACCAGCCACTACAGAATTATAGAGTTGATGGATAACGCATTACACTGCTATGCCGTTAGAGGGAGCTATAACATTATAAACTCTTTTCAAATCAGCCAACCTGTGTGAACTGAAGCTGTTCCTCTGCGCCTCATGGTCTTTGTTCTTGGACAGCAGTTTGTGGTCAAATTCTGCATCATGGTGCCTTAATATCTTGTCACATGCGAAATTAATAGTATTAGTCCTACATTAATACTACATTGGAAATGTGTAGCCAATAGGCCTATATCAATGTTGTATTAAATGAATGAATTTATAATGCTATAAATGAAATGTAAAACTGTTTTTGTTTGTTGGATCCTATGAGCACGACTGGTTGAAATTTGGTCAGTATACTCTCATTTTTAAGGTTGCACTTTGTGAACATAACAGTGGCCACACCCAGAAACTACATTGATTTAATTCTTAGAAAATAACTTTTTTTAATTTAACTACTTTAAAGATCAAAATTAAATCTGAAACATTCTTTGTCGTGACCTGGGCATTCAGAGAATGTTTATACAGTTCCAGAATTATTGAAAAAAAAATTTAAATAATATTCTTAAAGCGCCACCTAGCGTTAAACCAATATGTGTGTTTGGAACCATCCCAGTTTTGGGTCTCTGATATTGTTTACATTTTACAATAAGGTTTAGTTAATGCATAATGAGCAATACATTGGAACAACATTTAATAACCTTTATTAATGTTTCTTGATGAAAATTATTCATAACACAAAAAACTTTTGATCTTAAAAAATGTCGTAAATTTTTAGATCAATATTGACTAAGATTAATAAATGCTGAAAAAATATATAACATGGTTCCAGCACTTTTGGTACTTAGATACCTAATAGAATACCATTCATTTAATCATTTACTCTTTAATTATAGCATGCATAATTAAATTGCATGTTATAAAATTGACCAAAATAAAGTCCAAATCTTAAAAAATCTCTCAAAATCAGCTCTTCCTAATATTTAAGATTCATTGCACAGGGCATCTGAAGGCATCATGGATAAAAAAAAAAGGTTTTATTTGCTAACATTAGTTAATGTATTAACTAACAATAAGTAATAAAATGGAACAACATTTAGTAACCTTTATTAATGTTTCTTGATAAAAAATCACCTTTTTTCTTAAAAAAATATTAAAAAAAAAAAAATAGCATGGTTCCACCACCTTTGGTACTTAGATACCTAATAGTAAATAGCTAATAATAATTCTACTAAAATATTAATTTTATTAGAACTTTAGCTGAGGGTTATGATTTTTTTCTTCCATAGCCTACATGCTATAATTATAGAATAAATGATTAGATGAATGGCATTGCAACTTTATTGTGTTATTTGTATTCGTTTTATTCATATACTATGTATATCTGTGTGTGTGTTTGTATCAAAAAAAAAAAAAAAAAAAAAAAACACACGATAAAATTACAATGCCATTCATTGAATCATTTACTCTTTAATGATAGCATGCAATTACATGCTAAAAAAAGTCCACATCTCTAAAATCTCTCAAAATCAGCTCTTCGTAATATTAAAGATTCATTGCACAGGGCATCTGAGGGCATCATGGATATGTCCACCTTATCTTCATCGTATGATAAGAACCGTATTTACAGTTTCATGGAGTCTGTTTTATTCCAAAACTCATCTGTAAATCAGGGTACAGGTTGTCAGTCAAACCGTTTGCGTTTATTCGCAACGGTCTAGTTAATCTTAAAATAAAGCAACAATAACACAAGGGGGGCTGTGGCGAGGGGCATAGAGAAAAATAGACACGTTACAGTCACAATGTCAAAAGAGTTAGTTGCTCACATTAGTCCTGTGAGTGTCGGCGAGTGTTGCTGGTCCAGCGGTTCTTTAATCCTGTATGTAAATGACAGCCAATAGATGCTGTTGTTGAGTTGGGCTGGGATTAGCGGAGGCGAATGACTTTCAATTTTACTGGATTACAGAACAAAGAAAGGGGAAAGGGGACACACTCCTCTGTTAAAGAAAACAGAAAGAAAACGGGGCATATTGATCAAATAAAGCACGTCGATTGCATTTCAACAGACTACAAACCATTCGAGATTATGACATTTAATAAAGTCGCTATCGCCGTTCTTTAGATGGGAATTCAGCTCTCACTGTTGGATTAAACGGAGAATAAACCTATCCGGGATTGACAGCAAAAGGTAATTAAACTTGATACGGATTAAAGATAATTCTGTATACGTATACGTGAAAAAACATTTACGAGGATCGTTCTTGAGCACGTGACTTTTTATGGATGTTGAAAAAGTGAAATTACAGATTATAATTTAGGGGGAGGAGGATGGCTAGGAGTGTTAGCATACTTGCTACCATGCTAACGCGAATGTATGGCACTCAACGCAATGTTTTATACGCTTTTCTGAAAGTAATACTCGTTATAATACGCGGTAACTGTTAGATAAGCGTTCCGCGTTTTTGTGTTTTCTTTTGCGTTCCGCTTTTTTGTCTAACAATAGCTGTAATTCTCTTGTTTTGTTTGTATTGTAAAAATGGCAACACAGTTTGAGTGCTAGCGAGTTGCATTGTTGGCAGGGTGATACAATACAGTTAGTCGTGTTTATTTCGTACAGTTTGATGAAAATCGTCGTTGGCGTGGTCACGGACACGTTTTTCGACCCGAGAAGGTCATGTTTACAATGTCAAATCCACATATCAGTTGGTGCTAATCTATGTCTAATATGAAGGCTGCTTTAGTGGATTATGCGTAACTGGATGTGTCCCAGTAACGTTAAGTTTGCGGCTGAGCAATAATATCACATGTCTCTAAACTTGCTCAGTTTTCCTCGAAGGACTTCTCGACTGTCAGATCCATTCATGAGAGTTTATGATTTATGTCATGCTGTTGTCCCACTATGAGTCTCTAACTGAAACATGAACTATCCCAGAATGACTTTATGTCGGATTGGGCCTCATTGTCAAGCACTGAATAACAGTAGCTGTCTCTGTGGTTTTTCTTCACCCAGATGTTATATCTGACACAATACCTCGATTGTTTAGTGAACACAACTAAATTATCAAATATTGAGTGTTATATATTGCCATGAAGTGCATTAAGGGAAATTATGAAGTAGGCTGAGATTAAACTGTATGGAAAAAAAACATTCCATATCCATTTTTCCATGAATTAAAGGAATATTTCACCCAAAAATCAAATTCTGTCATTAAATACGCACCCTCATGACGTTCAAACCCTTAAGACTTTCGTTCATCTTCGGAGCACAAATAAAGATCTTTTTAATGAAATCTGAGAGTTTTTTGACCCTCCATTGAAAGCTACACAACTACCACTTTTAGCTTCAAATTGTTCATAAAGATATCATAAAACTGATCCATATGAACTGAGTGGTTTAGTCCAAATTTTCTGTTGAGACTCCATTGCTTTATGATGAACAGATTCAATTTAGGCAGTTATTCAATATTCACTCATTGAAGCTCAACCAAACCTGCTTGATGCATGAGAGCAAACCTCATTGGTTCTTGTGGTAAATTTATTTCGAATTCCTAACTATAGCTAAGCTAAGCTTATTTGACCTTACAATGCTATATGGCAAACATTCAGTACCAAGGTATCATCATAAAATATCATGATTTCAGCACTTTTTGTAAGCTCTAGCTACTATGAAATTGGTGTGAAAACCTGGTTGATTCCCAACTCAAAATGTTCGATTGCATTCTGATGAAATAGGTCTTTCAATCCATTAAGTCCCATATGTTGGATATTATGCTAAATAGCAGAACTAGTTTTTTGGGCCCATTAAGATGATGTTAAGCCCAATGTTTTTGTAATCGTAAGGCTCAATCCCAATTCACCCGTTGGCAATACCCCTCCATTTTGCTCGTTCACGTCTAGGGGTAGAGTGTCCCGATTCTTGTTGAGATCGAGGGGTAGGGCGAAAGGGGTAGGGCTACATAGCCCTCAAAATGGAGATTTTTTTAGAGGCACACTCCAAACTGGGGGCTACGAGAAAGCTCACAGAATGCATCGCAAATCACCGGCGAGATGGCTTCGCAAATGATTAAACATTTAAATTTAGCGCACTTTATTTACTCTTATAATAATACTATAGTCATTTAAATTAAGAAATGGTATAATAAATTACCTTTCCGAATCAGAAAAGTCATACATTTTGAGGAAGGAATGTTATAATCATCATGTTTCCTCAAAGCTAAGAGCAGCTGCGCTGATTATCAGTCGTTGTCATGGAGAAATCCTGTAAAAACTGTGTAACGACAGAGCCATCGAGGACGACTGATAATGTATCGGATTTATGAAGGGTTGTTCCAGTTCGTAGGGGAATATTTCAACCCCTTGGCCCCTGTAACTCTGTTTTAAAAGGGTGATGAATTGAGAAATCAAATTTTTCTTGAGCTTTTGACATTGCCAGTTCATGACCCCTTTAAGGGCCAAGGGTACACTCGAAAACAAGGGGTAGGGCCAAGGGGTGAATTGGGATTGAGCCTAAGTTTACATGATTATATGGTTAGTAGTTGCATTTTAGTATTGTTTTACTTCAACAGACCTGCAAATCACTAGTTGAGAACTATTGAGTCTGACAAAAAGTGCCATATTTTATGGACATGAATTTGCATATGAATCCAATATGGCATTAATTTTGTATCATATCAAAGTTGAATGATTTCAGTACTTTTTTAAAGATGAATTGGTTTAAATATTGACATTTGTCAATGCTTTAAAAAACTTTAGCTCTTAATATTGAAATGATCATATTCCTTTGAAACGGGTCTTTCATTCAACAATTTCCCATATTAGCTAAATTATCTCCTGACAGTTGACAGTAATACATTTTTACAAAATGTATTACGACTACAAAAAGTAAGTCGTAACTAAGTCTTTTCTGTCTGGACAATATGTTCCCATGCAGGCAGCAGGCCGCATTTCTTTGTGTTTGCACGATGCAACATGTTTGTGTAGCCTTGGGGAAAATGTCCAGGGTGAAAGGAGTTAGGACCAATTAAAAGTCAATTATCAGCCCCTGAGCTGAACGATTTAGATACAGTTATGTTTCTGAAGGGATCTGTGAGCATGAATCTGTGTAAAGGCTATTAGCAGAAGTATTGTGTATCAATGGCAGAACCACAAGCCTCTTAGGGCAAAACCGCTCATAAAACCCACGTTACCCTTTCTTGAGATGCCGGTAATATCTTTAAGCACCAAACAGGCAGTAATTCAAGAAGTAAAAGTGCAGCTACATTATGCTTCCCCGAAAGCCGATGATTCCAGATAGCGTGAATGAAAAAAAAGAAGTATTTTGGCAGGGTGGGCTCCTAACAAGGAGGAAGTCATTAATCTGAGCATTTAAGCATGTCAGTCCGGATCCTACTTTTCCTGCAATTTCTTTTAGGAGTGTCACCAGTTATTTTTTTTTTTCAGTTTTTTTTTTTTTTCATCTTATAAAAACATATTTGTTATAGTTAACTCATGTCTTTTGACTTCTGCGAAGAAAGCTTAGTGTAGAGAACAAAACAAGTCATTTATAGATGAAGCTTAATGTGTCAAATAGGTGTGTTTTCTCTTGCAGATAGGATAAGCCTGTTCAATGAGGAAGTTTCAACAATTTATTTGTCTTCAAAGGGTTTAGTTAAACATAAAAGTGTCAAGAGGAAGCTGTTAAATGGCCGTGACCCTTGTCATACAAAATCATTTGCTGTGGCAATCATAGTTATTAATATAAGGCGGGTAAGATTCAATATTAACTCAAAATCTTAAAGGGATATTTCACCCAATCATGAATTTTGTGTAAATTTTCCCCAATAGCAAAAGAAAAAATCCATGATAGTATTTCTATGACTTTGCAAACGAGGAAAAACTGGATTTATGATGTTAATAACTGAGGAAACGCATCATCATAGTCTGCGAAATTCATGGAAGTCAATGGTAACCAATACTGTTTGGTTACTATTCTTCCAAATATACTCTTTTGTGTTCCACAGAAGAAAGAAAGTCATACACATTCACTAAACAACTTTCACATTACAACGATGGATGTACTAAAAACGGAAAGTTTTTCCTTTGTGTTTTTCGCGTACAGACCGAAGCATTGTCAAAGCGACCCCACAGATCCGCAAAACTGACTAAAAACGCTGTCAGGCCAGTAGTTGGCGCTATTACTTTGTAATGATTGTAACGTTCTGTAAAGAAACACCGTATGCATCCATGTTACTTTTTGTGTTGCTTACACAGAGACGATGAGCTCTATCTTGCACCCGGCGCAAGTGACTTTATACACTAACACATGTCTCATTCTTATTTTGCACCCGCGCAAAGCAGGCTTTTTCCCTCCACAGATGCACTTTGGTAAACTAGGAAATGAACTTGTGCTCTCTGGGCGGATCGGCGCAAAAAGGAGGCGTGTTTCGGCGCAAAAACATTCCCTGGTGCTATTTTACAGTTTCAGAAAACAATTGCGCCACTGACCACAAAAAACCTGGTCTAAAGTCAGTGGCGCGGTGCGTGTTGTTCATAATGCTATTTTAAGCGCGCATGCTTGGCCATAATGTAGCGGTGCACGGTGCACAACGCGCATACACTTTGATTCTCTCATCAACACAGATGCAGCAGTTTTTATTTTTTGCTAATCATACATTACAACAAGGAAAAATATTAACACACGAGGGAAATCATTGTGGTTTACATGAAGATGAAAAAAACCTAATTACCCATTTTTTTTAAGGCTAATTGTAGTACTGAAGGATCAGACCGGTTTGCCCAATAGTGGCAAGAAACATATTTATATAATGTTTAACCGACGCTGATTTGGTTGGTTTCTCGATCCCCATATAACGTCACTTCTCTGTCTTTCACTGCCCTGTCAAGAACGTCGGTCTCCTCGGCTGTGAACGCTCCGCCATCGTTTGCCAACTATGGTCGCAAGTTCCGTCGTTATCAGCATACTTCAACGAGTCGGTGTTTCCCGAAACCATCGTTCCAACGAATATTTGGGAACAGCATCGCAAAGTTGGGTGGTTTGAACGACAGCTCTCGACCTGTGGTTAGAAGCATCGTTTCTATATTTCATGACATTTGGAAGTAATAAATCGGGAAACGCATAAAATTGTACGGGAAACACACCCCTGATTGGTTTATTTCACGTTACGCCCAAACCACACCTATGAATAATGAGACTACTTCAGACCAACCCCTTTTAAACTTGCGTCGGGCCCAAGAGTCATTTATCCTGCCGGTAAAATAGCAACAGCGATTGATACTTGTGTTTCAGATTGTTAAAATAGGGTCCCAAAACGGTATTGTTTTCAAAAACACACTATGAAAGACGTTTTCAGGCCCCTATGGCTCATTGTCTTGTAAATGAGTAGGCAAAATGCATAAGAAGTTCATAAGTCAAGATGTGTTTTGGTCAGTTTGATCACAAGTGGTTGACTCTAAATACAAGTGTTAGCGGTTTATCAGCTTTCAACCGTTTGGAGAGGTGCGAGTGCTGTCTGAGGAGACTCGCGCTGCGGAGGCAGGCAAAAGTATAAACAAGGCTTCCGTCTCCTCACAGGTTCACATATACTGAAATACGTCCACACCTCCAGAGAATGTCTAATTGAAGAGAATTGGCACTGGCCGGTTACTTCTGGTTTTTGGACTGGCTGCAGTAACACGTCTCTGTCCATGCGGGGGCGTTTGCTGTCGAGTGCAGAATGAATGGGAGTTTATGGGGTTTACCCCCCTGAAATCCACTTTTCTCAGGATGTAATTTGAAAGTTGCATTCAAAAGGGAGGGCTAAGATAATACACTCAGCTGAAAATTGCATTTTTAAGTTCACTTATCTGTTCTAAAAATCCGTTAAAAATGTGATGACGTCACACAATAGCAGAATGCTAGCTTGTTCCAGCCAACAACGGCCGAACCTGTAAGAAATCGAAAGGACATAAGTACTCGTCATTCGACTTTTGGCCTATAATCTATGGCCATGTCCACACTCCACACTAATACGTTTTCGTTTGAAAACGTATATTTTTCTCTCCGTTTTGGCCTTCCGTCCACACTGAGACAGCGTTTTAAGTCAACAAAAACGTATCGTTTGGAAAACGCTCTCCAAAGTGGATAACTTTGAAAACGCCGTTTTCGCGTTGCAGTGTGGACAGTGAAACCGGAGGTATTTCAAAACGATGACGTAAGTTTAGTCATGTGATCCATGTAGTACCAATAGATATTCATGTTTATCTGTATTGTGCCTATTATGTTATTCATTTTTACACTGTTGCTAAAATATGTTACTTTCTATGTTACTTAATATGTGCTATTCTTCATAGCACAGTACTGCAAAGATGACAGATAAACGTACTTACATTTGCTGTCCTGCGGCAAAACAGACCTGCTGTCCTTGCGTTTTAGACCAAACATATGGTGACTGAATGCGACCTGGACGCATCAGTGATGGTGAGATATTTTGCTAAATAAAATTATCCTGTTATTGTGCGATAACATTATTATTTATTTTCCCGTCTGTATCATCTCAGTGAGCTTTTGTGAAGTTTCACGCATGCGCAGTAAAGTGAATTTAGAAGTTTCTCATCCACACTGAAACATCGGAAAATGCCTGAAAACGCTAGTGTGGACGGAGAGCGTTTTTAAACGAAAACCCCGTTTTAAAATCAATCCGGATTAATGTGGACGTAGCCTATATTGAACTTGCGGAATCAACGATAAAATCTATGTTGATTCAACGACAAGCAGGAGAAAGAGACACATTTAGCCGTTTAGCTCCATAGACTCCCATTCATTCTTCACTCGCCCTCGATCACCTCCAGTGGAATTCTAAAGGAACTGCAACCAAGGTGATACACAATGGGTCTAATAGGAAGTGCCAAGGCTCTCCGATAGACGGGCTCTGACTCCGCAGACATGTTGCTTCAGACAAACACGTGCAGGTCGCGGTTTCTGTTTGCGTCATCACAACATTTCGGCCGTATTGTTTCGGTGATAAAATTCTTTTGGTGGCCGAATATTCATTGCATCCCTAGTGCGTTTACATCTGGAAGACATTTTTGTGTGTTTGCTCATCTGCAATACGTCTATAGGACGTTTTCTGTCAGATGTCAAATTGACGTTTAGAAGATGTCTTTAAGATGTAATGATTTAGAATGTATGTTTAACTGACATCTTAAAGATGTATATCAGATGTTAGTAAACAGCAGATGCTTTCCCAGATAGCACAAGTCTATTTGATGTAATGTTTTACATCTGGAAGACATATTTTTTTTGAGTGTTTGCTCATCTGCAAGACGTCTATAGGACGTTTCCTGTCAGATGTCAAATAGACGTTTGTTTAGAAGTTGTCAGTTTAACATACATTCTAAATCATTACATCTTAAAGACATCTTCTAAACGTCTATTTGACATCTGACAGGAAACGTCCTATAGACGTCTTGCAGATGAGCAAACACTGTTAAAAATATGTCTTCCAGATGTAAAACATTATCAAATAGACTTGTACTATCTGGGTTCCAGATGAAGTGATCTTTAACAGACATCTATCTGGGAAGGTGCTGCTGTTGCCATTTCAGTGTTGTACGTAATATTACACTCAGGCCGAGGCATCCGGCTTTGCCTTGTAGCAGGATTTATAGGAGGTTTTCAGACGACTAATAGTAGTACTGGGCTCTCTCTCTGTGCAGTCTGTGGTTTTGGCTTTGCCCGGAGGCTGGGATAATGGCTCCCAGTGTCTGGAGAGATTAAAGGCCAGAGCTGCATTGTTCACATGCCTCGAGATTAGTTTCCAAGGAAACGGATTGTGGTTGCCATGTGAACACAAGGCCCGGAATTAGGATTGTGTTCTTGATTTATTTATTTGTTTTACAGCTCACATTTTGTTTTGCAGCTCACATTTGTTTTTGTTTGTTTTTCATCTTTAAACTGTCTTTCGTTAGCGCTCATATTTAAACCCAGTCTCGTCCGTACTTAAGTTTACAGCACTGTAGTTTAGAGACGACGTGTCTGAAATCGAGATTGGAGGCGTCAGGGGGCGTCTGTCGAGAGGGCCGGGTAAAGTACTTCACTTTAGGGGTCTCATGCTTCCAGGCGCTGTCTTGCTTCCAAGGAGAACAAATTAAGGATGAAGGGTTTTAAGGCAATAATCTGAGCTAGCTTTAATTGGTTGACAAAGGCTTATCGTAATTAGCTACTTTCACATGTGTGTGACGGATTTTGGTGTATTAGCACAGGAGAGGGTATTACTATCACTTCCCAAAGCTTCTTATAGGTTTTTCCATCCTTCAATACGTTTTGTACAGCCGAAAATATTTTAAAAAGTTACTGGGGAACTTGAAACCTTTCTACTCTTTTTAGTTTATTAAAAAAGGTTTGTTTTTGCACATAATTATAACACTATTAATCTGCTAAGGGGTAATTACTGCCTGATGAGTTTTGGAGAACATCTGACAAGAGGTCAGAGACCATTCATCCATTCAGAATCTCTCCAGATCCTTCATATTCCCAGATCCATGTCGGTGCTTCTCTTCTTCAGTTCTGCCCACTCATTTGATTCAGGTCAGGGACTGGGATGGCCATTGCAGATGCTTTGTTTTGTGCTCAGTGACCCAATTTTGTTTTGATTTAGATTTTTTGATTTTGGGACTTTTGGGACTAAAACTCTCAATTCATATACATCTAGTATGCATACAGTACTATACAGAAGTCTACTTGGAAACTGCAGTAGAATGAAGCCCTATGTTGTTTGGGCTAAAAAAACTAAAGTGCTGTAAAGTGAAGATGTTTTTCAAAACAATGCCATGATATAGCTTATATCAGTGTTTCCCAACCCTGTTCCTGGTGGCACACCAACACTGCGTGTTTTCTTTGTCTCCCCAATCAAACACACCCGATTCAACCCATCAGCTCATTAACCCACCTGATTATGAGCTGATGGGTTGAATCAGGTGTGTTTGATAAGGGAGACACAAGGTGTTTCTCAATGTCAAGGATACTTCCTTGGCAGGACGGGTCCTTCCAAGTCATTTCCTTCAGAGGCTAGGCAAGGGTCCTCTTTAGCATATCGGAGAACATGTAAATGGAACAGGCTAGCAAGTGCACGTCATTGCGTCATTACATCAGTGAAAGGTCCGCTTCGGCGCTGCAAAAATCATAGTGCTGGTGTACTGCACTGTTTAAATACACTTGACAGTCGTTATTTTTTTCTTGTCAGTCCTCATAGAAATAAATAAATAAAGTATAAGGGATAATGTATAACCAGGCAGTTGTTTTAGTGAATTCAACCCCGCAAACTCTAAAGCAGAGGGGTCTTAATCAGCCTGAAGGGGTTATTCGCAACCGCCTCGCTATTTTCCCATATATACCTACCAAATAAATCAATAATTTAACACTAAATATTTATTTAAAAACGAGTTTATTCTTTCAAAAACGATTACCGGAGTGAACAGAACTACCTCCATAGCAACATAATCTAGCTGTTAAAACATGCAATTGTAAAATATGTGACCAACAAAAAAAGGCTATAACGTTATATGAAGTAAAAATTAAAAAGTTATAATCACCAGTAAAAGGGAACAGCTTTAAATCCCCTCAGCAAATTTGAGCCGATATGTTAAATAGTTTAACAAACATCAAATAAATGGCTAAACTGAAATAATACTTTCTTACATTTGAAAGCATATTGCCGTTATCACTCCGACTCCGCTAACGGTCGACATTTTTTAGTTTTTGAACAAGACAGCAAAGCTGCGCATAGGATTGTGGGTGATTTAAGAGCGCGAAGGCTACGCATCCTTTCCTGTGTATGGGATATTTTCCAAACGAAGGACTCAGTCCTTGGTTGAAATTCTGAGGATCCTCGACATTGGAACAGTCCTTCGACGGACGTCGATGACGTAGCATCCTCGAAATTCCGGCTTCCGAGGATCCTTCCTTGACATTGAGAAACGCCTAAAGAATACATGCAGTGTTGGTGTGCCGCCAGGAACAGGGTTGGGGAACACTGGCTTATATATTAAAGGGGTGGTTTACTGCTTTTTTTCTTTGCGTGATTGTGTTTATGGGGTGCAATAAAATAATTTTTAAGCCTTATTTTTCATAAATTTCCCCTTTATTGTAAGCCTCTTTCTCCTGTGTCATTTGAACGACCGGTTGACTATGAAACCACTCCCTCAGAAACAGGCAGTGGGCTCAGATTGGTTACTTTGGGCCGGTGTGTTGTGATTGGCTAAACTGTGTAGTGCACGTTGTCCGGAAACTTCACGCCCATTACCTTTACGGGCGAAAGTTGCATGTGCATGTAAATAATGGTGTCGATACTGCAGTATCAGTATGAGCCAGAATCAGACCCAGAAAGCGGCAATGTACTTTCAATTTAAAAAAAAAAAAATATTATTATTCTATTCTATTCTACTATTATTATAAGAATTTCGATACGTTGTTACTTGAAAATGCTACTGCTGCTTGTTAGCTTTTGAGATACGGTTTTCTCCTGATTAAACATTTATTATAACTGAATAAATGTTTTTAAAAGTTATTGTTTTATCGATGTAATGAACAACCGTTTATCTATTCGCGATTACATATAATTTTTTTAACTTTATACACGTTTGTCTTATACACACAAAATAGCATCGAACTAACTGGCTAACGTTACTATAAACAAACAGCGTTGGCATTGGTTTACGTTCTTGATCAAATAAAAAAATGACATCATAAAGTATACATGGAAAATAGTACATAGTTACAAATTCAAGTCCAAAATGTTTATACGCATTTGTCATAGATACACGAAATAGCATAACTAAGTGGCTACTAAAGCCAGCGCTGACATTTGTTTACGTCCTTGATAAAACTAAAACACTACGTCTGAAATTATACATGCAAATACATTTAAAATGATTAAAGGGTTAGTTCACCCAAAAATGAAAATTCTGTCAGTATTTACTCACCCTCATGTTGTTCCAACCCCGTAAGACCTTCGTTCATCTTCGGAACACAAATTAAGATATTTAAGATATTAAGATCGCTCCTGCATACTAGTCCATAGGCTTCTTGAGGGACTGGCTCTTGCTGTCCCCGAAAAGTCATCAAAGACATCGTTAAAATAGTCCAAGTGACTACAGGGGCTCAATCTTAAGTTTATCAAATGACGAGAACACTTTTGTGCGCAAAAAAACAACAAAAATAACGACTTTATTTCAACTATTCACTTCCTTCTCCATGGGCCTGTAGTCAGTTAACGTAGTGTGATTGCGTAGAGCTACGTCACACGTAGGCTCACTATTGGCCGACGCTGGTCATGTGTGTGTGATGCTGTGTGACGTACAATAACAGAAGCTTACGCTATTAAACTAGTAACCTGACTCGCGCAGAGGGAGAAATAAAAGAATAGTTGAAATAAAGTCGTTATTTTTGTTGTTTTTTTGCGCACAAAAGTGTTCTCGTTGTTTGATAAACTTAAGATTGAGCCCCTGTAGTCACTTGGACTATTTTAACGATGTCTTTGATGACTTTTGCGGGGACAGCAAGAGCCAGTCCCCCAAGAAGCCTATATGGACTAGTGTGCAGGAGCGATCTTAATATCTGTATCTTAATTTGTGTTCCGAAGATGAACGAAGGTCTTACGGGGTTGGAACAACATGAGGGTGAGTAAATACTGACAGAATTTTCATTTTTGGGTGAACTAACCCTTTAAGTCTTACTTAGAGGTTGTGGCCCAACAATTGCTGCCCCTGGTTTTAAAGTTTGCCTCATGTTTTAATAACAGTTTCTTGTTGAATCCGGCATTGAGTTCGTGGAGATTCTGGAAGCTGTCTTAAGTAAAATGCGCAGCACAGAGAGCTAAATTACGATTATAATTTTCAGGAACATAATCAAACATTAATTTTAGCCATTGTTGACGAACTACAGCATCTGTAGGAAGCCCGAAGACAGACAACATGACAGCTGGGTGAACATAACACACTTTTGACGACATGGCTACAACTCTTCCTCTGACAAAGCCGCAGAAATATGGCCATGCCCCCTTTTCTGCATATTCCGGAAGGAGGGTTGATGTAAATGTATGGGTGACGTCTAAAACCCAGCTGTAGTCTCATTCGAGTCATTTTTGTAGGCATTAAACTTCCTGCTTTTTAAAAGACGATATCTCTGCTTACGTTGAACTTTCAGCACAGCAACTTTGCAGATACTGTTCATGTACCAACAGCAACATTACACACTATTTAAAATGAAAAAAGTGAAATCGCAATCAACCCCCGCTTCTCTTAAATCAATCCTTGGTACGCTATTTACAATATTTACAGACAGTTTGCAGGTAGGACGCAGAAGTTGCCACAGTTCTTCTACTTTGCTGCGTCTGTCTTTAAATATAATCAGACAGATTTGATGACGGTCAGATGGCGGCCATCCCATCTGTTGTAGGACCTCTTGTTCATACAGTTCATTTCAATATATGACACAAACCCAGAAAAGGCTAATGATAATTACATAAATAAACAAACAAACCACAAAACCTTAAAATTTCCTTAAAAGCTTTTTTTTTAAAAAAATTCAGGTTTTAATATGTGCAAAGAGTTTCCTATAGGCATGCTATAAGAAAATATAAAAATTAGCAACTTGTTGTGCCTAAATGTAGCTAAAGACTTATAATTATGATGTTACAAAAGATTTCCGTTTAAAAACTTGTCGATTCATCAAAGAATCCTTATTTTTAATCACGTTTTTCAGAATATTGTGAAGCAGCAGAACCTTGATAATAATAATGTGCACCAAATCTGCAAATTAAAAGGATAACTGACATGAGTCATATGTTTGTGAATCTGACTACACTGACTATTTGTTTTTCTGTGTATCCTACTGTACATGTCAACTCAATAGCAAGAGATGCTTTGTTTTGACCGTTATTTTGTAGATTGTACATCTGTCACTTACTTACGGCATCAATTTATTTGTCAAATTAAATATGGTATCTGTTTTTGAACAACTTTTGGCACAACTGTTGTTATGTGTTATTTAGTGAGTAATTAAGTTTATGTTTGATGTGGTGTGTCTTTCCCTCAGAAGAATGGCACAGATACGGAAGCTGGGCTGTGATGGGATGAGGACCAACTCTCGGCCAGAGCTCAAAGTTCCCCAAGTGTCAGCCAGACAAGAGATCCTCACCAGCCTGGTGTCTGCTCTGGACTCTGTGGTAAGACTGTTTAAAGATACTTACAGTGAGAGTATTATGCAGTTTATTTGTGCTGGATGACTTGAATCAAAGCGTGTTTTGCAGTGCACTGCCATGTCTAAACTGAATGCTGAGGTGGCCTGTGTCACTGTGCACGAGGACAGCGTGATCGCCGTGGGAACAGAGAAGGGAAGAATCTTCCTAAACTCCAGAAAGGAAATACAGACGGACTTTCACAAGTTCTGCAGTGAGTCAACATGAAATCCAAAATTGACCCTTAATACATGTGTATGTTATTCTATAGAAAAATGGTTTCCATGGCAAATTGTCTTGGCAATTAAAATGTAACCGTTAGGGTCGTAGTTAATCCGTGATCCGTATAGACCACGGTTCAGCACACTTGATTCATTGAAAAATGTAACTATTATAGAATGAACGTTTATTTTCATATGTTTGGTCTTGCCATCAGAATGAAACAGTTGGAATGTCAAATCAGATAAATGTTTTACTGTAAAAAAAAAACACATTTGAATAATCTCAAAAGTCAACACATAATTTATAAAATAAATATATTTGAATTGAAGGAGTTTCACCGCACTCACGATACAACAAGGTGCCAGACAGACAAGACTAGAAAATTAGTCCGCACACACGCAAATTTAAACACCAAGCTTTTGGTCAAAAGACCATCCTCAGGGCATGAATAAAATAAATATATAAAAATCTGCATCGTTCTTATATGATATTTTTACCACTGCAGAGGCAATATTGTCATGAAGATTTATAACCTATTCTGCTGTTCAAATGTTTAGGGTCAGTGAGATATTTTAGTTTTTTTTTTTTTTTTTTTGAAGGAATTTAGTTCTTTTATTTTGCAATTTGGGATGCATTACATTGATCAAATGTAACAGTAAAGATGTTTATAATGTTACAAAAGATAATATAATTTTAATAAAAAATATTTTAAATTGCAATCATATTTCAGAATATTACTGTTTCTACTGTACTGTATTTTTGATTATGAAAGATTTGAACAGTCGTGTATGCAATCCGCATATAACAGTACAGGTGTTTCGAGGCTATTTGTGCTGTTTCCTCAAGAAATAACAGATTTATTTTCCACAGAAGTGTCCTGTCTGCAAGCATTAACTTCCATGAACTCCCACGCCAAAGCTCCTGATGTAGACTGCAGCAGGACTGGCAAAGACTGCGGGCAGCAGGGCAGACAGAGAGCCTTAACAGACACTCATTCCAACATCTTCGTCCTAAGGAAGATGGTGGAGGAGGTGTTCAGCGTGCTTTATAGTAAGTTGATACTAGTTTCTTCACATTTTTATGGGATGAAACGCAAAAAAATGGATGTACAGTATTTGGCACAAAAGCAAAACCATCATTATCCACTTAAATGTAATGTTTCAGGTGAGGCTGTTGGGAAGAGCAGCCTGGTCCCTGTGCCTTATGACTGGATTCTCAAAGATCCCAGCTCAGTGGTTGTCTACGGCCTGCCTGATGGTGTGACTTTGAGAAAGCCTTCGGAATATGACACCAAGACCTTAATGAAGATCTTAGAGCAGAGCAACCGCATCCGCTTCGTAGTCAAAAGGTCAGTCTTCTAGTTGATTTTATTTTACAGTGGAAAGAATGCAAATGCCTGTTTTTTTCTGCACAAAAGATTGTAAAATTAAATGGAAAAAAACTTTGAACTACATAAAAAATTCAAACTATGGCGATTTAAAGGTAGGGTTTAGGATTTGCAAAACAGCCGACAGATTTTGAAAATATACAACTCAAAAGGTCCTACCTTCTTTGAAATAGGATTTCAAGTGATTTTGAAAAAATTGTCAAAAAAGAAAATCACACACCCCACCTTTAACTTTCTTTTCGCAGGGTATGTGAATTTCTTTTCTGTTTTGGTCAGGTGTCTCTTACCATTTTAGATGTTAGAGGTTGTTATTGCTGTCAGAGAACACGGACATGGATAAAAGCAACAAAAATAACAAGAGGAATGAAAAAGTAAAATGTCAAAACATGCTGAAAAAATGGAAATAATCTACATAGTCTAAAGTTAGATTTTTTTATATTAATCTAGGATGCACCAAATTGTTAAAAAGTGACAGTAAAGATTTTTACATAATTTTAACATTTTTAATTTATTCCTGTGATGGTAAAGCTGAATTTTCATCTTCATTACTCCAATATCCAGTGTCACATGATCCTTCAGAAATCATTCTAATATACTGTTTGGGAGATCAAGAAACATTTATTATTATTACATTTTGGAAACGGCTTATTATATTTGTGAAAACCACTATACAGAATTATTTGATAAAAAGAAAGTTCAAACAAACAGCATTTATTGATAGATTTGTTTTGTAATTATGTAAAAATCTTTACTGTATGCATTGCATTTTTTATATATATATTGACCACCATTTCACAAGATGTAAACAACACTGGTCCAGAAGCACTTCCTGTTTCAGTTTTTTAACACTACATAAAAGCTGGGATAAAATACAACCAACAGAACATATAAAACTGAATCAAAAAGTTAAACACACATCTTTAAGATGTTTTCTTTACATGTGAAATAAAGAAAACGGTTACAAACTGAAACAGGAAGTGCTTCTGGACCAGTCTTGTTTACATCTTGTGAAATGGTCTATATATAATCTAGACATGCATGATTTGTCTTTTATGGGTTTTGTAATAAAGAAAGTATATATATGTGTGTGTGTGTGTTTGTTTTACATTATAATAACTGAATCTATTGTTTAATAATAACATTTATTATTATTAAATTTTGGAAACGGCTTATTATATTTGTGAAAACCACTATACAGAATTATTTGATAAAAAGAAAGTTCAAACAAACAGCATTTATTGATAGATTTGTTTTGTAATTATGTAAAAATCTTTACTGTATGCATTGCATTTTATATATATATATATATATATATATAATCTAGACATGCATGATTTGTCTTTTATGGGTTTTGTAATAAAGAAAGTATACGTATATATGTGTGTGTGTGTGTTTGTTTTACATTATAATAACTGAATCTATTGTCAGGCGGGTTGTATTTTGAAATTAATCATATGAATGGCTGTTTTCATAAAAAAAAAAGTTTTATGTTACTAAATGAGGTTCATTGGTGTGAATTTTGTATGTATTTTAATAGAACACCAGAGGAACCCTCTCGGGATGTCAAATCCTGTCCGGAAGTCAACCATCAATCTTCGACCTCAAAGACCGTAAGCAACCACGCCTCCGTCAAACCCTCCATGCAGGAAGTGTCTGCTAGCAACTCCATGCTCTCCAGCTTCCTGTACGGCATGCCCATGTCCTCCCAGCCCCACCCAGACAGCAAGCTGGACCTGAAGCCCACATCACTGCACTGCGTTGGTAAAGAGCGGCTGGGCATGTGGGCGTCCGCTGAGGAGAAAGCGGTTCAGGCCAAGGAATGTGCTGACAATGGTTAGAGCCTCCTGTTGTCTTTCTATATACACTGGCTTCCACTACCTTTCTATGGAAATGAATCACTGTTGCACTTATGATGAGTGATATCTCACGTGTAGATGCTGAACCATGTGGATATTCTCCTTTTTTATTTGCTCTTCCAGGCGAGCGAATAGGGCTGGCAGCGGATCTTACCCAGAGCCCTCCCAGCATCCATGTCTCCAAGCGCCTTCTGTTCTCCATAGTGCATGAAAAATCAGGTGGGCGACAGACTGTACTCGCCATTACAGCGTCTGGCCAAGGACAAGCTGGCCTTCATTTCAGTGGGTTTTATGGGGTCCCAAGCAGTGCGTCTAATAGAGCTAGAATAGTTAGTTTCCACCCCAAAATACAAAGACAAGGAATCTTCACAACACTACAAAGTGATAGTTCACCTAAAAATCAAGGTTCTGCCATTATTTATTCAGCCTCATGCTATTCTAAAACTTGTATGATGCTATATTTTCAGTGGCACATAAAAGGAGAATTTTTGGGGAATGTTAATGTAGTTTCTTATATCAATATTTCATTGTGTTCTGAAAAGACAGGACAAAAATCACCATGTTCAAAGTCTTCTGAAGCCATGATAACTTTACATGTGACAATGGAAAATAATTGTTTTGTTATTATTCCCCAATAATGTTCCTCTTCACTATAGAGCTCAAATTAACATGCCATTGAAGTCCATAATTATATATATGAAGAGTTCAGATGCAAAAGCCTCTAAATGCCATTTGAAATTTTCATCTTTAATGATGATTTTCATCAAACTTGTATATTTAAGTTCAGTAATTTCACTTAAATAACAATTAATAGATAATTATCATTTCCATTTAAGTGAAATTACTGAACTTAAATATACAAGTTTGTTAAAAATCATCATTAAAGAAGAACATTTCAAATGGCATTTAGTGGCTTTTGCATCTGAACTCTTCATATATAGGTAACAGACGTAAATGACACAAGATCACCATCCTTTTTAAAGCAAGACATTGCAGGTAAATACAAATGAGGCATTATCGAATGCACTCATTTGCATACATTTCTAGAAAATAAATCTGAACATTGGGTAAAGCCAGTTTCAAACTTTCAGAATACAGAATAAAACTGTTAAGTTTGGTGTATGTAAGACAAATAAGTGTAATAAAACATTTTTGTTAGTTCATTTCAGAGAGTTGATAGAGGGTATATACGGTGTGTTAGCAAATTAGTCTTTTTTTTTAAGCTTGACATATTGACATGCTTACTTATAAACTGTTTTTTAGTTTTTAAAAAAAAAAGCAGCATGACGATTCTTCAGAAAATAACAGCATATGGGTTTGGAGTGATTCAGTGATTAAACAACAGCAGAATTCCCTCCTGTAAGAAAACACAGTGAATGTATAATTTACACTCCCTGTAAATAAATCAATCGTATCTAACGATCCACAAAGTATTCTTTTATATATCGGTGGCATTTGTTTAGATATGGCTCCCGGCGAATGAGACATAAAGAGGGCTGGTTTTGGCAGAGTGAGCATTAGTAATGGGAGTTTGGCCAGGTCACCTGGGCTACCGAAGTCTGTTCCTCTCTAAAGATCAGCGTGAAATCTTCAGTCACTGCAGAGTGTCAGGACCTGCCTTAATTGTCTCCTATATCAAAACGAACAGAGGGAAACCTCAATGCACCCAAAAACATTTCAGAAAATGTCAACAGTTAGGAAAAGATTGTTACATGATAGAGTTTTGTTTTGTATTACATGCACAGAAAAATGGGACTCGTTCATCAGGGAGACTGAGGATATCAACACCCTTCGAGAATGTGTTCAGATCCTCTTCAACAGCAGATATGGTGAGCTCTCAGTGCACAATTCACAGCCATACCACTATACAATAATTGCAATAAATGCATATTGATTGAGAAAGTGTGTAGAGCTGATGTGTGTACTTTTTAACCCTTAAAAGTTTGAAATATGGAATAATCTTTTTTTTCTGAAATGGAACTTTTTATTGAACCTTGACTCAATCCAGTTTGCATACAAGTTTTTTTTGTTGAGTCCATATTTGATGCATCAGATTTTTATGGCTCTTATAGTATGATATAGGATAATTTGGAGCTCATAATTGAGGAGGAAAAATTACCTACATTTTATGAGCAAGAATATACTATTTGGTGCAGCTGTTTATATTTATATGACCAAAATATAAGATGAAAATCGAATAGCTTGTTTAAATATAAATCATTGATATCTTTATAATAGTATAGCAGGCTAGTAATGCACAAATATCAGTTACACATACAAATATCAATAATATACAATTATTATTATAATTTTATGATAAAAAAAAAAAAAACTCTATAGTTCATTGTGGGGGCAAATCATATAATGCAATGCAATTCCTCAAAAGTCTGATGTATCATATTTGATACTCATTTTACCTTGTATGTATGGATAATCAAGTAAACCTAAGTTCCTTTAGTCAGCAAGTTTTCCAGTGTTCATATTGAAAAATTACTAGTATAACATGTCTTACATTTTACTTTGTAACAAACAGTAGAGATTTCACAGCAAAATGACGTGAACCACAACCTGAAGAGAGACGAGTGACGATATGAACTGTCAATCAGATGACAGAAGACATGTAGTAGATTTTGTACAACAGGTTTTTCAGCAAAGTTTTGATCGCGTTGATAGTTTATAGGCCTTAGAAATCAAAGATGATACTGCATCCTTATAGGGTTCTTATATTCTCTCTTATCACAGCTTAATATGCAGAGAACCATTAGTAGCTTGATTAGTAGCTTAGTCTCTGTGGTGCTATATAAAAAAACAGCCAGCAAAGCAAAATTGGCTCAACCAATGGTGTGCGTTTAGGGTGGGATCACCTTTTTGGCTGACCAATGGCAGTTGGGCGATTGTTTAAAAATGGTTTTAAAAACAATTTTTCAGTTCTGTTTTGGAACACCGGCAGCGCAGACATTACATGCCTCAGCTTTAACTCATCACATAATTAATTCATTTTAGCTGAGGCATTAGGCCTGGATCACATGGTTCCTGTGCCGTACCGGAAAATCGCCTGTGATCCTGAGGCGGTGGAGATCATTGGAATTCCAGACAAGATTCCCTTCAAGAGACCATGCACTTACGGTGTGCCTAAACTCAAACGGATCCTGGAGGAAAGGCATGCTGTCCGCTTCGTTGTCAGAAGGTTCGAGACTCCATCTGAGCATACCTTTATTTTGAGAACTAATCTTGACCTAAGGAGATTTCCTTACGTGACATAGCTGCTCAATTAAGTACATCACCAACATAGTTAAACTGCTACAGCGGCAGTGTGATTTGTAGCTCGTCCAATTTCAACTTGTGATGGCGGTGTCAGAGATTGAATTACTGATAACCTTTCATTTTTGGTCTTGTAATTAACTGTGGGGCTCATTGAAAATGAATCCAGATATTGATACTGGATATACTAAGTTTTTAATTGGCTTCATCTGAAAAAAAGAGAAAGTCTAGCCGTCTTTGCCATCTGGCTGAGCAGCACTAGGCATCCAAAGTGGAGCGTCATGCTGGTTGTAACCACTGCCATACATGAGCCAGCGTGGAGCCGCTGATTTGGCATAATGAGGAAATCTCCTGCTGTTCGGCACCAGACATACGTAGACAGCATTTCAGATTTTTAATATGTTTAAGCTGGCCTTACAGGAACTAACAATTTTCTTTTTTCTTTTCTTAGAATGTTTGATGAGCGGATCTTTACTGGTAGGTATTTCCTGAACCAGAATCCATCTGACTTATTACATTGTGATAGCATTGTTATAACATAACTTGGTTGCACTTTAAGGTGATGTTGTTACACTGTAATTATACATTTAAAGCTGCAGTCCATAACTTTTTGGGGGGTTAAAAACTATCCAAAATACATATTTGAGCAAGTACATAACCAGCCAGTGTTCAAAACTCTCTGCTTGCCTTAGCTCGATTCAAAGCGGTAAGCTTGTAATAATGTATTTAATTCCAGTGGTACTGGTGGATTTCCGTGGGAGATTGGAGCATGTGTTTGCGTCATTACGTCACATCTGTACGCATAAAGAAGAGTCTCGGCTAGTATATTGAGTCATTACGCCACATCTGTACACATAAAGAAAAGTCTCGGCTAGTATAAGCTATATTGAGTCATTACGCCACATCTGTACACATAAAGAAGAGTCTCGGCTAGTATAAGCTATATTGAGTCATTACGTCACATCTGTACACATAAAGAAGAGTCTCGGCTAGTATAAGCTATATTGAGTCATTACGCCACATCTGTACACATAAAGAAAAGTCTCGGCTAGTATAAGCTATATTGAGTCATTACGCCACATCTGTACACATAAAGAAGAGTCTCGGCTAGTATAAGATATATTGAGTCATTACGCCACATCTGTACATAAAGATAAGTCTCGGTTAGAATAAGCTACAGTATATTGAGTCATTACGTCACATCTGTACACATAAAGAAGAGTCTCGGCTAGTATAAGCTATATTCAGTCATTATGTCACATCTGTACACAAAGAAGAGTCTCGGCTAGTATAAGCTATATTGAGTCATTACGTCACATCTGTACACATAAAGAAGAGTCTCGGCTAGTATAAGCTATATTCAGTCATTATGTCACATCTGTACACAAAGAAGAGTCTCGGCTAGTATAAGCTATATTGAGTCATTACGTCATATCTGTACACAAAGAAGGAGTCTCGGCTAGTATAAGATATACAGTGGTGTGAATAAGTTTTGGCACCCATGCTAAAGTTGCCTAAAAAGAGGAATAAAAAAAAACATCTTTTGGATATTGATCTTAATGCCTTAATTAGAAAAATGAGGAAAACTCCAACCTTTAAGGACACAAATTTTCTTTGTGAATGAATAATGTATCATAAATAAATAAATGTGTTTCCTTAAAATACAGGGTGCATAAGTCAGGGCACCCCTATGTTAAATTCCCATAGAGTCAGACAGATTTTTATTTTTAAAAGCCAGTTATTTCATGGATCCAGGATAATTGGCCTTTGGAATTGAAATATCCCCACATCATCACACACCTTCCACCACACCTAGAGATTGGCATGGTTTTACTTCAGTTAGCCTAATAGCTGGTTTGATTTGCATTGAAAGATGATCTTATGGAAAGTACCCCATGCCAATCTCTAGGTGTGGTGGAAGGTGTGTGATGATGTGGGGATATTTTAATTCCAAAGGCCAAGGGAACTTTATCAGGATGCATATTATCCTGGATCCATGAAAGAACTGGTTTTTAAAAATAAAAATCTGCCTGACTCTATGGGAATTTAACAGAAGCTAGTATAAGCTATATTGTGTGTGAGGATCCTGGAGGTGGAGATTTATAATTAAACTTATCAGTTTGATTGCGGATCCAGAAAGGTTCAAACAACCGTTGTAAAATGCAAGAGATTTCATTCAGACTTTGGGGCGGCTACAGAAAAAAAGAGACTGCAACCGGACCCATGCGAAAACAAGGATGCATATCGAAAGGACATTACATGTAGTCACGCAATGCTCACGTTGTTGACATTAAAATTTTGAGAACAAAGTATAATTTGCTCCATTTTGCGTCATATGATAACTTATAAGCGATTGTTGGATGTTGGATGAAAAGGTGGATGTTTCATACTAGTTCAGATGACATTTTCCAGTGAAAATTCTTATGTTGTTCATACTTCCAAAAAGAAAAATAATCTGTGATTTGAATGACTGTATCGACACCGGCGCGGTGACAGACACACACACTCTCCTCAAACATTGTGTTCATCCACGCTGTGTCGTGTCAAAGTACAACGTAAAGTTGATAATTCCCTGAATGACTGCAAGTGCAGATTTTGAACAGAGATGGCGACAAAGAGGGAAAAACTGCGGACTGCAGCTTTAAGTACCGAGTTATATTAAGTAACTACATGTACTTACTAAAGGGTTAGGATTAGGGTTTGATTTGGTTTAGGGTTAGTTTCATGTAATTATGCATAATTTGTAGTTATTACTTTTGTAACTACATAACAATGTGTAACAATGACACTGTAAAATAAAGTGTTACCATATAACTTTGGAACCTTTCTGAACTGTTTCTCTTACAGTTCAGAAAGGGTACAAAGTTATGGGTAACACTTTGAGTATGGGTAGCACATGCTGAGTTGTTGTTATCTTAAGGAGCTATTTTTTACCCTATCTCTACCCCAAAAGTGATAATCAAGTTGAAAAAATGGCAAGTTTTTTATGTAATATACAGTATGTGTATGTTAAACTTGTCTTTTCACATTTTGTTTGTAAGCTGCAGGAAAAGTAGCTAAGGAGGAGGGCAAACAGGATGGTGTCGGCCTCGAGGACGGTTTCCCAGATGGCCTCAGGATGCCAAGCTCTTACCTAGAGCTGGTCAGCAATACTCACAGTAGCAGGTATCAATTTACCTTGCTCTGTCACCACAGAAGAACAGTATTGCTATGTTCTTAGATAGTTTGCATTTGTATTTTCCTGTAATGATACACTGACAGAACGTTTTGACTAAAAATATGAACCAAAACTACTGAAACAGATCTGGTAACTTTGACATTGATAAAAATACCCCAAAAATGTTACAGTAAATTAAATATATTGAACGAATAAATGAATTAATTTAAAGTTATTCATACATTTTCCCTATTAAAACAAAGCAACCGTATTTGCATACATTTTCCTTATAAGCAATAACTGTCATGGATATTGGTTTATTAATAAAAAGCGCTTTTCGGACACATTGCAATCATGTACGTCTTCCCATGCACACAGACAGTGAGAGAGGTTAGGCTGTGCTTATATTATAAAGAAAAAAAATGAGTTAGTGTTAATGAGTAAAGGCCTGTTTATACCTAGAATAATGACTCTAATAACGTTAGCATACATTAGCATCAACACCAATGAACAATATCGTTCTGTTTATTATAAGCATGATAAACAGTTTTATCATCTGCTGCTTTAAATGCTCTGGCACTTAGAAGGAGGATGGATTCTGATTGGCTGACAATGTTTTATCGTTCATCAGCCTGGGGAAATAAAACCTTTGTGGAAGTGATTCCACTGATATCATTTCTCTGTGCTGTTTTTGTTATAGTGTTGGTGTAGACTTTGCTATTCTTTTACATTTATCGTTCTTGCATGAGTGGGCCTTAATTCTTGGTTTTCTGCAGATATTTATTTAATTTTAAAAAATGTATAGGCTAAAAGGTCTTCAAAAACTAGTGTGTCAAAAGTTCTGCTTTAGGCCAAGAAATTTAATTTGGGGGCATCATTGTTTTCCCCTGTTATTAAGAAGAAAGTAGAAAAGACACTAATAAGGATGAAAATCTTGTTATTTATTTATTTTTTTCTCTCAGATCGACAAGCTCCTGTGTCAGTCCTTTGGCTGAGTGTGAAGCAGGTAGATCTTCTGCTCATTGTTTTAATACAACTTTTTTGGCTTCTGCACTGTAGTTTTATGAATCTGTAATTTATTATATCTGTAAAATTCAAAATAATTCATTAGGATTTATTTTCCAGGGCCATCTGGAGACCTGATGCCTTTGAAAAAGATCAAAACAGAACCCCCAGATGGTGAAATTATCCAGGTGACAGTGCCAGGTATGGGCTCCCAGTCCCACAGAAGGCTCACACTGAGTTTTTTTTTTATATTTCGGCCTTGGCACCTCAAGTTTTTTTCTCTCTTTTTGGCGTTTGTCAGTTGACAACAAGCATCTGTGCAGAAATTTAAATAAAGTTTTGAGTTGAACGCATGAAATCCCGCTAGGTCTACTGGATATGAATGCATTAGCATATTCCACTTACTCACAGAGAGGAAGTTTGTCTTTGATGGTTGCCTTCTGATTTAAAAATATTTGCTCTCATTTTCCACCCTGCTGTGCAGTGATCTGAGCATTTGAGGACAGACAGGGCATTTTGCATTACATGGCACATTTATTGGCTAAACACTGAAGGAACATCATATATAAACTGAAAATTTGAGCTCAAGTGCTACATTAACAGTGTTGAAAAACATCATTCTGGCTAAATATAATATGTTCTCCATCTCTGAAACCACTCTGAATCGAATTCCAAACACGTGTCAATCAAACCCAATCAATCCTTGATATATAAAATCAATTCCAGACTGTTTTTTCTGTTTTTTAGTGTATCCTATTTCACTTGGAAATATGTCGTATTATGGAACGATTGTGAATGCTGCATAATGTTGAATGTAAAAACATCCTGAAATCAAATTGGGACCTATTTACTTTCTTAATGAATGTCGCTGGTTTATACAAAATATACCATTCAAAAATATGTTGTTTTTTTTAAAAGAAATGTGTATTTTTTTTTTTATAGCAAGGATGCACTAAAATTGATCAAACGTGACAGCAAAATGTATTGTGTTTAATTAAAAAATGAATCATGGTTTCCACAAAAATATTAATCAGCACAACTGATTTCAACATTGATAATAATAATAAGAAATGCTTTTTTTTAGCACCCAATCAGCATATTAGAATTTAATGTTACGCTGAAGAAAATGCTGAAAATTCAGCATTGCCATCTCAGAAATTAAATAATTTAAAAATAAATTAAAATAAAAAATTGTTGTTCAAAATTGTAATATTATTAAAAATGTATATTACGGTATTTTTGACCAAATAAACGTAGTGTTGGTGAGCATATTTTTCTTTTTCACTTGCCTCATAGTACACAAGTTATCAATGTTTTCTAAAAAAAAAATTAACCAATTTTATCACCCTAACTTTTTCTACTTTTTACAGTTCAAATTCAAGTGAACAAATCATATTATCTAAATTGAATGCATTTTGAGTGGCATTTTATTTTTAAATTTACATCCATATCCGCCTTTCTCTCATCCTCTACTCTCAGAGTCCAGTGCTTCTACAGAGGAGCCAAGTGAGCCTCAGGCGGAGCGGGTGACCCCTGACCTCTGTCATCCCAAGGAGCCTGAAGCCGGTAACAGCATACTAGCCTTCTTACCTTAAATCTGAATGTAGTTCCATTTCCATCTTTTTTCTCTTGCCTCCAGTGGTACATTGATAATCCCAAACATATGACATATCAAAGCCTCTCCAATCTCTCATCCAGTTACAAATCCCTCCATCCCTTCTATACCTGCCCTCCTACAAGCTTTAATGCCCGTCTCATAATCTTTATATGCACATGTACATGTCAGTCCAACTAACCGTCAAGTCCATTCTTGTAAGAGCTTATGCTTAACACAGAGATATTAAATGCTGATTTAGCCACTGCGTTGTGTGGAGAAACCATGTCCGAATCTCTCAAAAGGAATTGTACATGAGTACGAACCTCTGTGAAGATCGAAACAGGATAGCGGCAGTTAATGTACAAAAAAACAACAACATTTTTACCAGTGATAATAACATAGGTTGAAATATGGTAAGACAAGAGTTTTACATTTCTTATTTTAACACCAAACCCAAAACCCCCAGACTTAACCCAAACAGTTGTCCCAGCCCTAGTCAGATCCGATGTGAAACCTGTTCCCCATGCTGTGCTAGTTCTCCCACTACAGTAAACCCACATCCAATAGAACTCCCGAAATAGACTCCCAGTGTTAGTGCCCCTAATATATAGAAATATACTGTGAGTTGATATGAACGCTTAACCACTGTCATGTGTATTAACAGGTTTCATTGGTTATGGAAAATTAGGGAATTTTAAAGTCTTTTGCCTGGCCTAGAAAAAAAAAACTCCTTATGTTGTAGAATATGATGTCACTTATAGCTCTTTTGTAGATTAAAACTTGCATTTGATTTGGATCTTTTCAGTGCTATTTTATTATTTTTATACTAATATTCTATTTATGTCTTTTAGTTTTCGTTCTAATATTCTTTCAAGTTTTAATAATTTTGTTGTCTGCTTTTGCCATTTTTTATTTTTTTATATAGTATAATTCTATTAAGCTTTATCAGTTTAGTTTATTTAAGTTTTTCTGTTTAGTTTAATCTAATATTTATATTTCATTTAAATTAAATGAATAAAAAAAGATTTTAAATTTTTAGTTAACAATAGAAATGCTAGTTCTTTTCTATGAATCGGATCACAAATTGGTCTGAATGATTAATTAGCGAATCAGTCTGAATCTAAATTATTATTATTTTTTTTACTATGGAAAAGTCATGGAAATTTATTGACACAAAGTGTGCTTCATACAAAATGTATTTAATATTTAATGTTTTATATATAATGATATAAATAGAATTACATTTTATTTTTTTAATATATTTAAAGATTTTCAAACAATAATTAATTCGCAAATTACCATTAAAAAAAATAAATAATTTGCACACGAGTCAGGTGTAGAAACCTGGTGTTGTTGAAGCGTACATATTGACTCACAGATTAAGTATTTTGACTCATAATTAATAACACTGGATTTATTATGTTGAAGTTTGCATTACACAAATGGTCACTGGAGTAAACCAAAGGTGAGTTGAATCATCAAAACATCTCCAGCAAAGAAGAATGTGTTTTTGATAAAATCATACACAGAGGAATACTTCCCATGTGCTACGCTGATGGTAATATCATTCTGTTTATATCTCTGCAGAAGATTTAACGCCGAAGTCTACACCACAAGGGCTCAAGAGAGCTGTTGAAGGTAAAACTCCATTTTGAACAATCACTCAGGTTTGTCTTCAGATATTATGGGCTGTTGGTGTGATTGTCCTCCGTTTTCCCCAGAAGACATCGGAGAGATGATCCTTCAGCTGCGAAAGCAAGTCGAGAGCCTTTTCAGCTCCAAGTACAGTGAGTCATGGACTTACTCACCGTATCATTTACAATCAACTGTGGCGGCAGCCTGCAAATCTGCCAGTTACAGATTCCTCTGGCTTAAAATATACACCAATAATAGATTGCAGAATTCATAATAGTTTGTCAAATCATCTATCTGTCTCATTGTAGGTGAGACTCTCGGTCTGCCTGAACCGGCTAAAGTGCCATACTCCAAGTTCCAGATGTACCCGGATGACCTGTATGTCACTGGGCTGCCAGAAGGGATGACTTTTCGAAGGCCGAACTGTTTTGGGGCAGCAAAACTCCGAAAGATTCTTGCTGCCAGTAGTCAGATTACATTTGTTATAAAGAGGTATAGTCATTCAGAACACATTCAAATTACACATTAAAAAAGACACAAAACACTACGCTACGATGTTTCAGAAAGCTGCTTGACAATGTGCCTTTTTTTATGTGTTTGTCAGGCCAGAATTGTTGACAGAACAAGTAAAAAATGAAGGTGCCTCTAAGACGACCTCTGATTCAGGTAAACTAACATTTTTTTTTACTATATATATATATATGAAGAGTTCAGATGCAAAAGCCTCTAAATGCCATTTGAAATTTTCTTCTTGAATGATGATTTTTATCAAACTTGCATATTTAAGTTCAGTGATCTCACTTAAATGGCAATGAAGATTACCTATTAATTGTTATTTAAGTGAAATTACTGAACTTAAATATACAAGTTTGATAAAAATCATCATTCAAGAAGAAAATTTCAAATGGCATTTAGAGGCTTTTGCATCTGAACTCTTCATATATATATATATATACGTACATATATAATTATTATTTTTATTTTTATTTTTTTATTTTTTATTTATATATAAAAAAAACAGAAGTGGTGTATTCCACAGACGAGAATCCATGAATATTTTAACAATTTAAAAATCAAAACATAGAATAGTGCTATTGTGAATCACAAAGGCTGCCATTCAATTCAATATATATGCGCTGCGTGTTACCGGGTGAAGCGCGGCTCCTTATTTAGAAGGCTCTGCAGGTTACGAGTTTCTTCTATACGCCTTATTCACGGCAGCGCCATCTTTGATTTTTAATGAGAATGAAAGCGAGGCTGTGAGGGATAGACTTGCATCTCTTCAATGGGCTGTACTGTTATTTAATGTGTTTTCGGATTGTTCTGCTCATGAAACACTGGAAAAATATCTTTCAAAGAAATGTCAGTTTACAAAAAACTCCCGACAATGTAAGCTTTGGAAAATTATAAGTAATCTAGCCGCTTTATTCAGCTTTTTAGAGCGGATGCCATTGGAAACACAGTAAGTCTATCCCTCACAGCCTCACTTTCATACCTGTCATGGCGTTGCTCTGAATAAGGTCTATTCTCAGTAAATGCTGCTCCACACAAACTCTTTGTTTTGGCTTTGTTTCATGCAAAGTGTTGGACTGTTATCATTTACATGCGTGGAGCGCGACTCAGCAGCTCAGTTAACACACTCCATCTATGAATATGTTTGGGTTGCTTATAATGTTGATCTGGGAATGAATTGTGCGTCATTTCACCAGATTTGTAACATTTATAAATCTACGCCAACACAGGAGAATACATCAATATGTTTCTAAAAATTTGAACTGTTGTTCATCGCGATTTCAAAATTAAAGGAGTAGTTCACTTTTTTAATAAAACTTTTGCTGATAATTTACTCACCCCCATGTCATCCAAGATGTCCATGTCTTTCTTTCTTCAGTCGAAAAGAAATGAAGGTTTTTGATGAAAACATTCCAGGATTTTTCTCCATATAATGGACTTCAATGGGAACCAAACGGTTCAAGGTCCAAAAGACAGTTTCAGTGCAAACTGTTTAAAGGGCTTTAAACGATTTCATACGATGAATAAGGGTCTTATCAAGCGAAATGATCGCTCATTTAAAAAAAAAAAGTTTTATAAGCTCAAATGGTCGCCTTGCTCTGTTCTTTGATGCGCATTTGTGACTCTTGTATTTGAACTCGTTCATCAAAATAAACTAATCTTTTCCAGAGTCTATTCGTTCATTTCGTTCGTTGAATGAACCAAATGACACGAAAAAAGATTTGTTAATTTTGATAAACGAGTTCGAACAGGAAAATCACGAACGCGCATCACAGAACAGAGCAAGGCGACCATTTGAGCTTATAACTTTTTAAATGAGCGATCGTTTCGCTTGATAAGACCCTTAGTCATCATCTGAAATCATTTAAAGCCCTTTGAACAGTTTGCATTGAAACTTTCTTTTGGACCTTGAACCGTTTGGTTCCCACTGAAGTCCATCATATTTAGAAAAATTCTGGAATGTTTTCATCAAAAACCTTAATTTTTTTTCGACTGAAGAAAGAATGACATGGACATCTTGGATGACATGGGGGTGAGTAAATTATCAGCCCAGTTTGCATTTTTTGATATCCACATGTTCTTTTTTAATAAATGACCATGGCTGTAGCATTTTTATCGCAAATAATTGGCCAAATATTAAAGATTAAATGTAAATTTTGGTTAAATGTTTTTTAATTGATAATAACGGCAATATTAAACAAGGATTTGAACTGCTGTAAAGGAACTTCCACACCAGGCCGTTGGCGCCCTCTGTAGGCATGTGTTATAATATATAATGGACTTACTGTAAGTTGATCATGTTTATATTATGTAATTACTGTATTTTAACAGTATTGTTTAATACAATCATATAATTATTGCCTCGTTGTTATTATGTATTTTAAGTCATTTTAATGGCTATTTTTCACTTTGGTCTATTTTTAGTTCCACAAAAAAACTGATTACTCGATTAATCGTCAAAATAATCGTTAGTGATAGTCCTAATTTTATTTTATTTTACAGACCAATTGTCCTATATATGGTCATTTTGATTAGTTAGAACTATTCATTTGGTGTGTATTCCTTGTTTTATCCAAAATATCACTTACTAATCTACTATAATGCTCCTTTTGATGAAATTTTCAGCAGAAACCGACTCTAAAGACCAATCAGATGACCCAGGACCTGCCTCCAAAAGACCGGGATTCTCAGGTATCACCGTGATTAAGTTATCAGGTGTTGTACATAGTAAGTTTGAGACTTAATTGCATCCGGACTGAATGAAAAGATTCAGTTTATCCTTGTGCCACGTGTCTGTCTTTTGGATCCCAGTTCATGTTTAAAACGTCATTCCCAATATGCTATCACTAAACCGTTGGCTTTTCTACCATTGTTCTGCCCTCAGACAGTTTAGAGGCCAAGCTCTCCCGTATCGACTTGGCCAACACACTGCGAGAGCAGGTCCAAGACCTGTTCAACAGGAAATACGGCGAGGCACTGGGCATTAAGTATCCTGTGCAAGTGCCTTACAAGAGGATCAAGAGTAACCCTGGCTCAGTGATTATCGAGGGCTTGCCCCCTGGCATCCCCTTCAGAAAACCCTGTACCTTCGGCTCACAGAATCTAGAGAGGATATTAGCGGTGGCTGACAAGATCTCTTTCAGCATTACACGGTGAAGCACTGCGCCAAGTTTTTGAAAAGCTTTCAAACTAAAAAAGTGAACATGGATTCATTTGTGCAATATGTTGGGTTTGTTTAAGAATTACAAAGTCTTTTCTATCTTTTCAGGCCTTTCCAAGGGCTTATTCCCAAGCCAGGTAAGCAGTCGAAATTTAATAGCACATCTTTATTTAAAAGTGTCTATATTTTTGCTGAATTACTCATGGAAATTACAATCAAATCATTTTTATTTTGCCAGCACCACGAAGAATAACCATATTAAAGAAAGGTTACACCCCAATAAGCGGTGAGAATACAGAATCATTTACTATGTGCTATGTGTTGTAGTTATTTATTGCACTTCAGGTCTACTCTGGACGTCCAGAGCGTTGTGGTGCAACAAAACTAGATCTAGAACTGTCAGTTGATGTCCCATTTCTATTTTTGTTGGGCTGCTCAGCTATCACAATCATTCAGCTTTTATATATACAGTGTATATATATATATATTAGGGCTGTCAAACGATTAATCGTGATTAATCGCATCCAAAATAAATGTTATTTATGTTTGTCTTTAAATATATAAATATCTAATAAATATATGTTTGTGTTTACATAATATATGTGGGTGCACGGTGTATAATTATTTTATATATATAAATACACACACATGCATGTATATTTAAGAAAAATATTATTTATATATAAAATATTGATATTTATATATAATAGAAATTATATATAAGTATATACATGAAAATATTTCTTCAATATATACAAGCATGTGTGTGTATTTATGTATATAAAATAATTATACACAGTGCACCCACATAAATAATGTAAACACAAACTTTTATTTTGGATGCGATTAATCATTTGACAGCACTAATATATTTATATATATAAATATATTAAATATAAATAATTATTTACAATATATATATACTGTATATATATATATATATATATATATATATATATATATATTTACTTGATTTTACTTGCAAATTTACTACTGCACTTGCAAATATATTACCATACAAACATATTTTTTTAATGCTTTTGAAAAAATCTCTTATGCACACCAAAGTTGCATGTATTTGATAAATATAGTTAAACAGTACTATTGTGAAATATTATTAGAATTTTAAATAATTGTTTTCTATTTTAATATACATTTAAAAAAAAGTAATTTATTCCTGTGATTCAAAGTTCAATTTTCAGCATCATTACTCCAGTCTTCAGTGTCACATGATCCTTCAGAAATCATTCTAATATGCTGATTTGCTGCTCAAGAAACATTTTTTGTTATTATCAATGTTTCTTTTTTGTTTTTTGAATCTGTAATAATTTTTTTTCCCCAGGATTCTTTGATAAATATAAAGTTAAAAAATAACAGCAACCTTTTCACTTTTGCATAATAAAAATGTTTCTTAAATATATATATATTTATTTTTAAATTATAAAATAACCCATATCCAAGGTATTTCCTTTGAAAAAATAAAAGTCTTGCCTCAAGCTTGAATCTGATTGTCTGTCAATCATAACAGGTTATTTTAATGTTAAATCTGTCAGTGAACTTATATTAAAAATCCTTACACTTCTTGTATCACTGTCCAACAGAAGAAGATGAGGTCAACCGAATGGGAGAGAAAGTGATATTAAGGGAACAAGTCAAAGAGCTCTTCAATAAGAAATATGGTACGTTGATCATTAAAAACTGATTTATTCTTTTGTGCAAATGTGTTTTTGTCCTTTTGAAAATATTCCAGTGCTTCATATGTGAATGTGTTGTCTGTTGTGTTCAGGTGAAGCTTTAGATTTAGATCGCTCAGTCATTGTTCCGTACAAGTTAATCCGTGCCAATCCAGGCTCGCTGGAGGTGTGTGGACTTCCGGATGATATCCCTTTCAGGAATCCCAATACTTATGACATAGTTCGGTTGGAAAAAATCCTGCAGGTCCAAGATGAAATTACTTTCAATATCAAAACCCCCCTACAGTAAGTGCTTGCCGGATGTGATTATAGTGATTATGTTGGATGAAGAATGCTTGCAGGTGTTGTTTGACCTGATTGATATTGTCTTTGTTTAGGCCTTTCACAGAGTTGTGTACTCAAACTTGTAATAAAGGTAAGAGCCTTTATTTGTTATTAAACATTTTATGTACTTTTGAAAAAAAATTTAATGTCTAGAAATGTGTGCAAATGCTTACATTTTCTTTTGCAGAAGGTAAAGAAGTGTCTACGAATCGACGCAAACGTAAACGAGTACTTGACAACAGTCAAGCATCCATGGCCACTAGAACAGACTCGGCACTATCAACCAATCAGATCCCTGTCATGGTATGCAAACACATTACAGGAGCGCTTTTCCATTTACACTTTTTAAAAATACTTTGTCATCATAAAAGGCATTTTAAACCCAGGTTACTTTCAGAATGCAACATTTTGTTGAACAGGATATTCAATGAGGAAGAAATGTAGGGTGGGACTCGATTTTATCAGACAGGAAGTAATTGTATTTTGGAAAGTGGGTGTTATGGACAGAATGGAGCCAGACTAAATAGTAATTTCTGTAGTTTAACATTATACTACTGTATAAAAGTTTGGTGTCGGGTAGATTCAAAATTGACAAAAAGTATTTAGTCAGCCTCTGATTGTGCAAGTTCTCCTACTTAGTATAATGAGAGAGGTCTGTAATTTTCATCAAAGTAACACTTCAACTATGAGAGACAAAATGAGGAAAAAAAAATCCTGGAAATCACGTTGTAGGATTTTTAAAGAATTTATTTGTAAATTATGGTCAAAAATAAGGATTTGGTCACCCACAAACCAGCAAGATTTCTGGCTCTCACAGACCTGTAACTTCTTCTTTAAGAAGCTCTTCTGTCCTCCACTCGTTACCTGTATTATTGGCACCTGTTTGAATCAGTTATCTGTCCAAAACACACCTGTCCACAGCCTCATACAGTCACACTCCAAACTCAACCATGGCCATGACCAAAGAGCCGTCGAAGGACAACAGGAAGAAAATTGTAGCCCTGCACCAGGCTGGGAAGATTGAATCTACAATAGGCAAGCAGCTTGGTGTGAAAAATCAACTGTGGGAGCAATTGTAAGAAAATGGAAGACATACAAGACCACTGATAATCTCCCTCGATCTGGGGTCAAACTGATCATAAGAATGGTAAGCAAAAACCCCAGAACTACACGGAGCGACCTGATGAATGACCTGCAGAGAGCTGGGACCAAAAAAAACAAACAAAGCCTACCATAAGTAACACACTACACCGAGAGGGACTCTAATCCTGCAGTGCCAGACATGTCCCCCTTGTCCCCCTTGCTTAAGCCAGTACATGTCTAGGCCTGTCTGAAGTTTGCCAGAGAGCATGTGGATGATCCAGAACAGGATTGGGAGAATATCATGTAGTGAGATGAAACCAAAATAGAACTTTTTGTAAAAACTCAACTTGTCGTGTTTGGAGGAAGAAGAATGAAGAGTTGCATCCCAAGAACACCATAGCTACATGGTGTGAAGCATGGGGGAGGAAACATCATGCTTTGGGGCTGTTTTTCTGCAAAGTGGACAGGAAAACTGATCCATGTTGAGGGAAGAATGAACGGGCCATGTATCGTGAGATTTTAAGCCAAAACCTCGTTCCATCAGTGAGAGCCTTGAAGATGAAACGTGGCTGGATCTTCCAGCATGACAATCCCAAACACACCGCCCGGGCAACGAAGGAGTGTCTCCGTAAAAAGCATTTCAAGGTCCTGGAGTGGCCTAGCCAGTCTCCAGACCTCAACCCCATAGAAAATTTGTGGAGGGAGTTGAAAGTCCGTGTTGCCTAGCGACAGCCCCGAAACATCACTGCTCTAGAGGAGATCTGTATGGAGGAATGGGCCAGAATACCAGATGCAGTGTGTGCAAACCTGGAGAAGACTTACAGGAAATGTTTGACCTCTGTCATTGCCAACAAAGGTTATGTTACAAACTATTGAGTTGAACTTTTGTTATCAACCAAATACTTATTTTCCACCATAATTTATAAATAAATTCTTTAAAAATCCTACAATGTGATTTCCTGAATGTTTTTTTTTTCTCATTTTGTCTCTCATAGCTGAAGTGTACCTATGATGAAAATTACAGACCGCTCTTATTATTCTAAGTAGGAGAACTTGCACAATCAGTGGCTGACTGAATACTTTTTGGCCCCAATACACATGCACAAATGTAAAAATTCTAATAATTCTGAAAAAAATCATGGTTTCCACTAAAAATATTAAGCAGCACAACTTTTTTAAACATTTATAATATTAAGAAATATTTCTTGAGCAGCAAATCCGCATATTAGAATGATTTCTAAAAGAAAAAACCTGACTGCTGATAATTCAGCTTTGCAATCACAGGAATAAATTGCATTTTTAAAATATAAAACCGTTATTTTAAATTATAATACTATTTCACAATAATACTGTTTTTACTGTATTTTTGATCACATAAATGCAGTTTATATATATATATATATTAAAAGAGAAAAAGTTATTTTAAATTGTAACAATATTTCACAATATTACTGTTGGATCTGAATGGTAGTGTCAACAATTCCCTGTGCATCCTAGATGAACTGAAAAGTCATTTAAGAAATAGTTTAAAAAAAAATAATTAAAGGCTGTTAAAACAAACACATGAATTTTTCTTAAAGGGAAAAAAATGTTTACCCAAAAATTGTGTCATCATTCACTCACCCTTAGTTGTTGTAAACCTGAGTTTATTTCTTCTGTTGAACACAAAAGAGTATATTTTGGACTTCTAACTTTCATAGTATTTATTATATGTGTACATTTAGAACAACTATGGGTGAGTGGATGATGACAGAATTAAAATTTTTGGGTGAACTATCCCTTTAAGACCATAAATTGGGTCAATTGTATTATTAAACTTTCATGTCAACCTTCAAAAATTGCTACTTTCGCTATTAAAATGCCCTCCTCCTTTTTCTTTTCTTTTTTTCCAGCAATGGCCCATGTACATGGTGGACTATAGCGGAGTGAATGTTCAAGTTCCTGGCAAAGTCAAATACTAAATAACTTTCTGATGCCGTACGGAAGACTTTCACCATTACGGGATCTTTTTAAATGTTTCTGAATGCTAAATTCAGCTTTCCCCAGAGCTGTGGCAGATCGGGCGGCTCACGCATGGAGACACCTGTGTGTTAAAGAGTGTGTACTGCTGGATGCAATGAAGTGCTAATGATGGAAAAACACAGCAGTAAATCAATCGGCCAGTGCTCTATTACTTAAGAGGAATAGTACTCATCCTCCTGCCAGTCCAAACCTCAATGCTTTTTAACTGAAAAAAGAACAACATGCAGGTTTGGAATGACATGAGGGTGACTATTCCTCTCTAAGAGGTTGTTTGTAAAAGGAGTAGCCGTTATTTGAGTATCAGATGAACTATATTGCTTTGCCACCTGGATTTGTGACAGCAGATCCTGGACACAATCATGATTAAATAACCATCTCGTAAAGAGCAGTAAGAATGAGATTTGGGATTTTTATTTTTTAGTATTATTTTTTTTTCCCAAATAATAATCACTGTTGGGATACACAGCCTTGTTTGGTGCCGAGAGCTCGTACAATATGTACTTACTGTATGACGCGTGTAGTTGTCTGGATCTCATGCCTTGCAAATGTTTGTATTATTATTTATTTATTTATTTAAATAAAAACTTGTATATGCAGGGAATGTAAACTACCACATTCAGTATAGAGCATAAAGTACTGAATAACACGACTAATGATGCTAAAAACAGCTAGCTACTGTATGTATTCAGAGAGAAACTTCTGCTTCAGGTTTCAGTACGTCAAGTTGGAGAACCCTAACATGATAGCACTAACTTATATTCAATTGAGAGACTTTTTTTTTGTATCATTTTAGCTTTGTAAGTTACTCTAGTTCGTTAAAGTAAGGCAAAGTGAGATATTTCACAGAGAAAACATCATGAATGTATTGTTTGTAAAGGAAAGAATGCTATAATGTTATCCTGTAATGACTGTCTCTGGAATCGCCAGTATGTATATGCTGTACCCTAATGCCATTTAGGCCTTTCAAATAAAATGTGTTGCCTTGCATTTGTTTATGCTTGTTTGTTTGTTTTACTTTTTTATCACGATAATGTAATGCAGTGAACACCTTTCTACGTGTGTATTAAGGATGCCTGCCCTTAGTGCATAGTAGTTAAAGAATTCTGATATATGATAACTTTAAGATGGAAAATAGACGAATGATGAAGAAAGAATAACGTTACGAACACATTAGCACTACCTGCTGGGCAAAAGATCGCATTGATGAAAACATCGCATTTTCAACGACGCAGAAATTTTTACTTTTAATTACAATTTTACCACTTTTACGCCCGGTTTCGCATACTAGACTTAAGCCAGGATTAGGTCTAAGTTCATTAAGACATTTAAGTAGCTTATAAACGCGCCTAAGGGGGGAAACACATTACTAGTGTGCATCTTGAGACAAAACAATGGCACTGACAGGCATATTTTAAGGTTTGTCAGTGCAAGTTGCTTTCAGTTAAAACGGCTTTTGTCTGGGACTAAACTTAATCATTGCCCGTGAAACCAGTGGAATATCTTAAATTGAATCCCACATTTTCAAACATCCTGTTCATGTCTGCAGTGTTTCATAAGGAGATGAAAGTTGAATCACTGCTGGTACCTTTGCTAGAGTAGTTTTTACTATTAACTTGAAATTCAAGCAATTATTTAAATTTAATAAGCAGAATGATATGGGGTTAAGTGGATAATTCACCCCAAAATCGTCATTTGTTATTGATGCGAATAATTTTCCCTGTTCAGCGTGACATAATTTTAATAGTGGAAGCATTATTATAAACAACATTACTTACTGAACGCCCTAACGTACGAAATCGATTCATTTGAGTTGAATCTTTTCAGTTGATTCAACTCACAAAAACTGATTCACAACTCAGACTCGTCTAGTTCTCCAGACAGTTCAGCTCCCTGATCCGAATTCATCCTGACGAATATATGTTGACTGCAAATTGGAAAGAAAAAAATACCAGTGAATGATGGCATCATTTTCAGTTTCGGACAAACTAGTATATTGCAAATTGCGTGTATTTGTACTTGTTTATAATAAATATACAGAGGGACTTTTATTTTGCCGATTGTCACATTGGCTTACCATAACTACTTTCAAAATAAAAGTCGGTAATGCGGACACTAACTAACAGAGACAAAATATGATAACGTCCAGAGCAAGTAAACTTCATCTAGCACTGGGAAATGCTAATAATTTAAAACAAATAGCCACTTTAATTTATTTTAAACCTGTAAAATGAAAGGGGAAATGTAAAAACAAAAACCATAGGGGAGTGTTTTGTGTCAGGCTTCACAGAGTGTGTATCTATGGGAATCCACCACCAGCGACACAAACACACAGCAGGCGAGCAAGTAACTATACAACCCTTGCGTACTTTAAAAAAAACATGTCCATCAGTGTGCTTCTATAAGCCACCTGACAACTTCAGTCTGCTGTCAACAAAATAGCAGCTGTTATATTATCTGATAGTGGTTTATGAGGCTGGTAGCCGTACAATAACGCACTGAATGGCGAAGAAAATAGCGACGCGGCTAACGTTAGTCTGAAGCTGCGACTAGCAACCGAACAAGATGATGCGACGTCAGTGGTTTTTACTCAAATCTGCGGTTGAATTAACGTGTTCTACTGGATAAAACACTGTAGTGGCGACATAGGTTAATATCTTTCAGAATACGACTAGTTAGCGGGCTATCTGGCTGTAAATCAAGTGCAACTGAAACTGAAAGGGTGTTGTTGTTGTTGTTAGCCGGGCCAACTCGTCACATTGCTTTATACTCCAGCTTATTTCGTCGGTTGGGATCTTTTCTATCTGACAAAATGGCAACAGGCTCCAGTTTTCATTCCGGAGGGAGTGGGTCTAGAAACGGACCATCTTTCGCATCGCCATCCTCCTCCTCCTCATCCTCTGGGATGCCAGGACAGGCTCAGCCGATGGCGGTGGTTTGGGAATGGCAGGATGATCTGGGCTTCTGGAGGCCTTACACTGGACAGGTGAGCAGCTTTATCGAGCAGTGTCTCCAACATCAGAGAGGAGCATCGACCCCCAGCAGCAGCAGCAACAACATCAGCATCTGTCTGGCTCAGGCGGACCCCAGCCTGTCTGCCTACATCATCGACATCCCCAACCTCAAACAGTTCAGACAGGACACCGGTGAGTGGGACCTCACACAGCCCGTTCACTAAACTAGGCTACTTATGGTGACTTATAAAAAATTAATCATGCTCATGGTACAGTACGTTAATAGTAACCTAGCTACTGAATATGAATCGTTACCATATCAGTGTAGCTAGCGTCTAGAACTCCAGTCATATCAAACTCCAGTACATAATCATAATCAAAAACATGGTACTTTTTTGTTAACACTTAACTCTGTTATAGAATATCTCATTAAATAACATGATAATAACTTGTACCAGAAGATTGGTTCAGTTTGTGAAAACGTCAAACGTTAAAAAACGACACGCCTAACGTTAAATAAACCATAGACATCATATAGGAAATAAACGTCCTGACTACTTTCAAAACAAGTTGTGATATTTGTAAAAACAGTACAATTGTGAACTATTATTACAAAATAACTTTGTTTGAATATATTTTAAAAACGTAATTTATTTAATTAAAATGAATTTATTTAATCGTAAAGCTGAAATTTCAGCAGCTGTTACTCACATTTCTTGTTATAATCGATGTTGAAAACCATTGTGCTGCTTAATATTTTTTGTGGAAACTGTGATACATTTTATTACAGGATTATTTGTTGAATAGAAAGTTCAAAAGAACAGCGCTTATTTGAAGTAGAAAACTTTTGTAATATTATTAATGTCTTTACTGTAAGTATTGATCCATTTGATGTGTTCTTGCTGTATAAAAGTATTATTTTTTTATAAAAAATATGTGTATGATAGTATGTGATGAGTATATATTTTGCTATTTTTTGTCTACTCTCGTAAGTATTTATGGTATAGGCCTAAGTTATTTTTGGTTTACTTTTACACTTGACACTTTTAGGGTCATATATCAAACGTTTTTTTTTTTTGTTTGTTTCTCCAGAAACCTTTTCTTTTCAAAAGATCTAATTTGCATTATTATCTGGTAAGTTTTTAAGGACTTCAATCTAATTAACATTTTAGACTGGATTTAATATATCTTGGACGTCTTTATTAATGACCCATTAAGTGATGGTTTTACCATCTAGTGCCGCCACAGTACTTCACTTTAACGGCGTGTTAAGAATGTATGCTTATTGCTCATTTGGATTAAGTAAATGTGTTACCAGTGCTTCCATAATCTACAGAGCGAAATAAGCTTAATGTGAACTGTGAATGCTGGCTGAAACTAATTCAGTTGCTCCGAATGTATGATATGTATGCTTCATTCTTGACAACAGGTCATTAAGCCTGCTGTTTAACACTGCGGTAGGACACATGGGCGTTTGGTCTGTTAGCTGGAGATTAGGCTTGTTTTGGAGGGATGTTTGAATGACTTTCGACACCTGTGGTCTCAATGGAAAAGAACAGGAAAGAGGTGCCAAAATAATCTCAGGAAATAAGCGTACAGATTTCGACAGGATGCACAGCGTATTTGCTGGATGAAATAACAGCTCTTTCTTGCATATGTTTTTAGAAGAGAAGCACTTTTTATGATTGAGAAATGTTCTCTGGAATGATAATTACTGTAATTTTTTTTTTTGTTGAACCCTCTGTAGGAAAGATGCGCACCGTTCGGCGATCCCTGTTCCCGCAGTCTTCTGCCCTGGGCAGTGGCGTTCTCTGGGAGTGGGCCAATGATGAGGGAGGGTGGACGGCGTACGAGATCCGAACCTCCATTTTGCTGGAGCACAGCTACCAGGCAGGACAGGCCACAGCTGACTTGAGCCCACAGGGCTACAACTACATTGTGGACCTCACCGCTCTAGAGCAAGTCAACAAGACTTCTAGCTTCAGGCGGCGCGTCAGGCGGCAAGGCAGCATGCCGTATCCTCTCACGTCTGGGTCCGTTATTCACTCGGGCCCGGCCTGTACCTGTCACCAGTGCGTGAGCAATAGCAGCACCGCCGGACCCATGCTGAGCCGGTCACGACATTCCTTCTCCGCGGGGCAAGCCAGCAGACCAAGCCTTCAGACGCAACTTGGAAGACTTCCTGGAACCAGCTCCTCTTCAGCCTACTCGCCCTACCCCAGAAGACCTCTCTCGATGGGGAACCTGTTATGGAACAGCCCATGGAGCACCCCCACCTCAGTGGCTCATCCCACAGGACAGCCGCAGGCTTTTGGTCATCACGCAAATGGCTTAAGGTAAGACTACTGGGCCTAGTTCAAAAGTGGAAAATGCAGGTTATCATATTTTTTTAAAATACTTCTGTAATTGCCATCTGATACTTTCAATCTGTCATGGTACCACCATAGTTTCCCATAAGGGAAAGAGAGATGTATTTTAGCCATATTTTCAAGGACTTTGCACACAAGCATGGAAGTTCTCCTACAGAGAGCAGTTTAAAAATACTTAATGGCTTTTGGTCATAAGGAAACAAGATGTTTGACCCACATATTTCAAATGACACCGAAGGTCAAAAAAGGTTGTATTTCATCATCTACTGTGGTCTTCTCCTTCCTGCCATTGTGTCCGTTCTCATATATTTTTTGTAGTCGTAAGCTCAGTCATTCTGTGAATCCATTCGTGGCATAATTTTGAAAAATAACCGAGCCAAAATTATTTTCTGCAGTACTTACAAAAAAAAAGCATTTTATTTTATAGTTCTTCCTCTTCATGACATAGTATGTAATTATTGTGTAATAACCAGGCAAGAACCAAACTTAACCTTTACCCATTTTAAAGGGATGATTTGGCCTAAAATGACAATTTTGCCATCAATTCTGACCCTAGTGTCATTCCAAACCTGTGATTTTCATAAGAAGATGCTTTGAGAAATGTCTGATTGTTTATATAGTGAAAGCTATACCAACATTCTTTAAAATATCTTCTTTCGTGTTCTGGAGAAGAAGAGTTAAATTTCACGTGTAAAAAAGGCCTTTGTCAATAGTGGATTGAAGCACAGTTCACACAGAAGTCTGAGTTTGTGTGACCAACTTGAAAATGAGTAAAAATATTTGGCCCTCAAGTGTCACGCATTGAGCATGACAGTCACTCTTTTCGGTCTTTTGTCACACACTCTCGCCACACATTGTATATTCACGCGGAAAAATGATTTATAATATATTTAATATGCTGCAGCGCCCAAAATGTCTTCTTTGGACTGGCAGGTATCAAGCGCGTTCTATGTTCGTTGTTAGTCGAGCTACACAAAAGCCAATCAGAAAATAGCACTATTGTATCTGGATGCAATTTAACGCAACAACCAATGAAAAAAAAAGAGAAAATTGTCATGAAACAACCCCATTCCCATGAGCTGTCCAACATTTAAGGCTGCCACTCTGCAGAAGCAAATTCCATCCTATCTTCAATATGTTGGAGTAGTTTTAGTCGGACATGACAGCTGCTGTAAATGACATGAAATATTCTCTCAGTCCTCCTGCATCTGATAAGGCCTCATTAGATAATTTACAGGACGATTTTAGGCAATCGATTGCTTCAATCAGCAATCTGTCACTTTTTCTTTTATTGTCTATGGTCTTACCGCGTCAATTCACGCACTCCATAATCTGTCACTCTCTTTCGCTGCTGACCGCGAACTCGCGCGAAGCACTGCCGTTTTGACTTTGCGTTAGGTACAACAAAAAATAGCCTACTCAAACCATTTTCAGGAGAGGGGTGTTTCATTGTGACACAGGCTACATTTAACTCAAGCAACATTAAATAAAATGTATTTTTTCTCACTTTCAACAATAAATGGTGCTATTTTGGTTAAAAGTAAAATATGGTAACCTTTGCTTGCGGAAATGCGGTCAGCAGCCAATTGACTTTATGCATAGCTGCACTACTTCCTCAACTTAAAGGGTTAGTTCACCCAAAAATGAAAATTAAGTCATTAATTACTCACCCCCATGCTGTACCAACCCCGTAAGACCTTCGTTCGTCTTCGGAACACAAATGAAGATATTTTTGATTAAATTTGAGAGCTGTCTCACTACCACATTGGCTGCCAAAGGGACTGCCTCTTGACGGCCCAGAAAGTCAATGAAGAAAATGTTTAAATATTCCAAGTGACTACCGTGACTCAACTATAAGTTTATCAAGCGACGAGAATACTTTTTGTGCGAAAAAACAAACTAAAATAACGAGTTTATTCGACTATTCCTTTTCTTCCTTGTTGGCCTGAAACTATATTTCCACGACGCACGCGCGAGAATTGCGATCTCTGCTTCAACTACTTCAGTTCAGTTTTCGCGCATGCGTCGTGGAAATCTAAGGAAGTCTCGTTTCAGGCCAACAAGGAAGAAAATAAATAGTCGAATAAACTCGTTATTTTTGTTTGTTTTTTCGCACAAAAAGTATTCTCGTCGCTTGATAAACTTATAGTTGAGCCACTGTAGTCACATGGAATATTTAAACATTTTCTTCATTGACTTTCTGAGCCGTCAAGAGGCAGTCCCTTAGGCAGCCAATGTGGTAGTTATACAGCTCTCAAATTTAATCAAAAATATCTTCATTTGTGTTCCGAAGATGAACGAAGGTCTTACGGGGTTGGTACAGCATGGGGGTGAGTAATTAATGACTTAATTTTCATTTTTGGGTAAACAAACCCTTTAAGCCAGCTCCTTGTTTCCTGTATGCCATTATTGGACAAACTTGATTAATTCAGGTGTGTCTGATTATTGTTGCCGTGACTACTGAGGTCAGTCACACCTGAATTAATCAAGTTTGGCCAATAATGGCATACAAGAAACAAGGAGCTGGCTTAAGTTCAGGAAGTAGTGCAGCTGTGCATAAAGTCAATTGATGTGCGGTTTGGGATGTGACGTCTGTTTTGAGTTTTTTAAAATATGCAAATTGTCGTGGAGACTGTTGTGGAAGGTAATTATGCTAAACCGCTTTGGTGAGTGGTTTAGTATAATTTCAGTGCCGTACCATCGCAAAGCCATGCATTTTTTGATGCGCATCGAGGGATTTATTCGGTAAAGGTGTTTCCATCATAGTTCATGCGCATGTTTTCTTATCAGATACAAAGTTTATCCAACTCAATTGAGCGCATAAACCTATGTGCATTTTTTGAATTTATGCACTTTTGGCATAAGCATAACTTATGATAGCATGATAATTTCCTCTCTCAGTCTAAGGACTAATTTTGCTTCAAGAGGAATAAGGATCATCCTCCCTTTTGTCCCCCTACTATAATTGTCTTTTCCTCTGTGTAATGGTGTCATATCCTCTCGTCTGTCTGGATCTACAGGAGTAGAGGTCTGCTTTAGGACACATGGAGGAGAGCATGTCTGTGCTGACTGAAAGGGCAAGACCCAGATTTGAGTCATTGTTCTCTTCTGGTAAACTAGGTTGAAAGGGGAACCAGGAAATTTTAGACATTTGTTTTTTTCTCACTCCTTATATACTCCTCATATGGACAAAGTGACGTTACATCTCCAGATATGATGATTTGAATAAACTCTTAAACTTAAGTTTACATTTCGGTGCTTAATTTTTCATGCACAGTTTATGGTGGTTAGTTTTACACCGAGTGAAGAGCTGAATAATTCCTGGCATATGGCCTCATCACACCCGACTGTGTCATGCGCTTCTCAGATGACTGTGGGAGTGTACTGTGAGCTGTAATTGTTGCGAATTGTAACGCCACTACTGAGATAAAGCTGTAAATGCAGTTATGTAAGTAGCAGAAACATCTGTGTCATATGGATAAAATAGGAGGGATTTACTCTATATCCACGACCCAGTTTGCAGAACACTTGTCATTGTGGGAAATTGGTTAAGCAAAACTGTTGCTGAAAACATTGTACGATCAAATCAACCAGTGAAACATATTTGCAAAAATGGAAATGCATTTTGATTGGATTAATTTTTGTGCATTCATTATTCTTTTTGTCATCTTCTTTTGAGGTAGTGTAGATTATTATATGCATCTATTCTACACTGCCCCAAAAGTTTGGGATCTGTAATTGTCTCGTTTTGAAAGTCTCTTACGTCTCAATTTAGGTCTCAACATATGTTTTAATATATTTTAAAGCGGTCATGAACTGCATTTTTTTTATTACACATTTGGAATTGTTTTGAAACTGTGCGATGTTCGCTATAGCCTACACGTCCCAAATCAGACATCAAATAAATACCAAGGATACTCCAGTCTGCAACAGCATGGTAATTACTCATTTTTATATATCTTATACATTTGTGAGGTGGTGTTGTATTTTATTATAATATTTTAGGAAGTATTTTTTTAATGACATTAATTTAGTGTTGAAACAAAGACGCTACAGCAAGGTCTTTATCTCATTACATAGATGAAACATGTATGTGTATTTCATATGCTTTATAAGTCTTGGTTGTGGCAAATAAAGTCACTTGCCTTGGTACTAAGTCCCTGTAAAGGCAATTCTACAAAAAAGTTCTAAACACATTATAAATGTTACATATGTATTGCTAAAACATATTACAAAGACTGTGAACTGTGAAGTACTGAAATGTGGAGTTAGACCGTTAAACAGTTTTTCACCATTGCAATTTTACGGATTAATTAGGCGGGGCTAAAACAGGGCTCGATGACGCACTGGAGCCCATGAGCTGCTGGACACCCCCCTATTTGATGACGCACAGAGTCTGATCTCGCATTCACCGCTCAATCGCGAGTGTCTGTCAGTACTATTAGTTACTACAGCTGAGCCTAGAGTTTTCTAGCTAGCTATGCCTTCGACACGGACATGCATGGGCTACTACCTGGATGCGATCATGTACAAAACAGATCGGTATCTTCATTTAAATTCCCCTAAAAACGATCACATCAAGAAGAGGTTTTTTAGAGAGCTTATACCTTGATGAAGAGCCTCTGTACCTCTGTAGTGATCGTTTTACTCTGGATCGTTTTATAAACTTTCCTCAGAGACAACTGGGATTCACTGATAATCCGCTGTTACTGGTGAACGGGGCCGAAACGACTATCTGCCACCTCAGTGTTCATCCTCCCGTCTCCAAAAGCTAATCAGCTAATATCACCGTCAACAGCTTTCCCGCTAGTGGGCGTGGTTTCAGCGCAGCCAGCGGACACGCCCCCAGCGTTTGAGAGCAGAGAATCTGCTCATTTTTTCATGATTTTGAAAGCTTATTTTATGTACTTTTCGGCTTTTTTTATCATTCGAATTTGGCTGGGTGGCTAATAACACATTTTTCTGTGGTATGACAGACTCAGAACACATACTTAAATTTGACTTTACAGGGACTTTAGTTAAAGGAGTAGTTCACTTTAAAAAAAAAATTGCTGATAATTTACTCACCCCTATGTCATCCAAGATGTCCATGTCTTTCTTTCTTCAGTCGAAAAGAAATTAAGGTTTTTGATGAAAACATTCCAGGATTTTTCTCCATATAATGGACTTTACTGGTAACCAAATGGTTCAAGGTCCAAAAGAAAGTTTCAGTGCGAACTGCAAACTGTTCAAAGGGCTTTAAACGATTCAAGATGATGAATAAGTGTCTTATCAAGCGAAACGATCGCTCATTTTAAAAAAAAAATAACAAAGTGTAAGTTTTATAAGCACAAATGGTCGCCTTGCTCTGTTCTGTGATGCGCGTTCATGACTCTCCTGTTCGAACTCGTTCCTCAAAATGAATATTTTTTTTCCGTGTCATTTGGTTCATTCAATGAACAAAATGAACGAATTGACTCAGGAAAAGATTCGTTCATTTTGATGAACGAGTTCGAACAGGAGAGTCACGAACGCGCATCACAGAACAGAGCAAGGCGACCATTTGAGCTTATAAAACTTAAACTTTGCTTTTTTTTTTTTAATGAGCAATCGTTTCGCTTCATAAGACCCTTATTCATTGTCTGGAATCGTTTAAAGCCCTTTGAACAGTTTGCAGTTTGTACTGAAACTGTCTTTTGGACCTTGAACTGTTTGGTTCCCATTGAAGTCCATTATATGGAGAAAAATCCTGGGATGTTTTCATCAAAAAACCTTAATTTCTTTTTGACTGAAGAAAGAATGACATGGACATCTTGGATGACAAGGGGGTGAGTAAATTATCAGCAAAAGTTTTTTTTAAAAAGTGAACTACTCCTTTAAAAATAAAGTTCATCCATGCTTCGGATCACAATGAAGGCAATGCAAAGAATGTGGAAATGTTTTTCCTCAACTTGGCTCTTCATAATATTTTGTAATCAGTCAGAGGCATCTTTATCTCTTTCTTACTGTCAGAGTAATCCTGTGTTTGCGTCTGTCTTTCGGAGCTTGGTTTCTGTTTTTGGACTGTTTTTGGTTTTCATATGTCAAAAGATCAAGGAATTTGGCTTCTCAATTCATAACCCCTTTAAAATGTAATATTTATGTGATAGCAAAGTGAAATTTTCACTCAGCATCATTACTGCAGTCTTCTGTGTCACATGATCCTTCAGATACCATTCTAATATGCTGATGCTCAAGAATCATTGTTATCTGCAATGTAGAAAACAGTTCTGCTGCTTAATATTTGTGTGTAAACTTTCTATTAATCAGACAATTTTGAAAAAAGGAACAGTGTCTTTGCCGTCACTTTTGATCAATTAAATAATTTTTTGCTGATTAAAAGTATTCATTTCAAATACTTCTTACTTCATCTTACTGACTCTTCATCTTACTGACTCCCCAAACTCGGGAGTGTTTATGAAAAAGTCAGATCAGATGGCATAGCATGAATTACACCATGACAGCTTGAGAAAGCCAGGGGATTTCCTTGGAAAGTATCTTGCTTTCGTTTTATCTTAACTAGGTCATCTACAACAATCTCGACCACTCAAATTTGCTTTCTCTTTTGTATAAGAAAAAAAAAATGACACCTGTAATGGGAGTTAAGGCCATTGTCAAACGCTCTTGTTCTCATGCATTAAAGTGTGTATTTCTGTCTCCACAGCATCCCAACCATCCCTCTACACATGAACGGATCCAGTATTGTAAACTCGGCGCTGGCAGGTACGGTCCTCGCACGCCACACAGGAGGAAATCCTTCCAGTGATGCACTGGGGTCTCCTCCTCATTGCAGAAAGGTGTTTGATGCTGCAGTAGCAGCTGAACTGTTTCTTGGGAGTGTCAGTTTGAACCACTCAATTATTTCCCAGAGCAGTGAGTAAGTGAAGTTAGCTTTAGCATCCTTCAGTGAATGTCACAAGTAGATTCATGCCACCGACTTGCGTTTCCACCCTGTTTTTGTCTTTTGTCGGCTGCTTGTCACAAATCAGCTTATGACATTAGCGGCTTCACTGAGTCACCAGCTTGTGGGTTTTGTGTTGGTGTGTCTTAAAAGCGCTCGCCTTTCAACAAGTTTCAGGCTAATGGTGCGTGTCTGGGGATGTTGAATATCTGTTGTTCTTGTTGCTGACAGCTGCAGCACCAAGATGAATGAGGCATTTGGGGAACATATAGACATATCTGGAGCCAAGTGACATCTCTAACATAATTTTCACTAGAGTGAAGGTGAGGAGATTTTTGGGTGGGTTTTGAATGAAGTGATCAATGCAAAACAACTATATGCTAAAAACAAATACTGAATCTGAATACACCGTAACCGTGTTTATATATAAATTCATTCAATTCAATTCACGTTTATTTAAATACACATCATTTCAAAGCAGCTTTACAGAAAGTGCATGAGTCCATATTACAATTTACAGTGTTATGTCGTCAGAGGTAACTGTCGAAGTTAAAGGGATAGTTCACTTTGAAATTAATTTTTGGTATGGTATGTGTCTTTGTTTCCGCAGTATTTTCAATTTTGATATATTTTTAGGTCAAACCGTTCTTGTCTGTCAGTCATCTACAGTGGTGGAGGAAGTACTGAATCTCAGTACTTAAGTAAAAGTACAAATAAACAGATCATTATTTACTTAAGTAAAAGTACAAGTAACACAATGACAACCATACTTAAGTAAAAAGTACCTGATTTTAAATGTACTTTTAAGTATTAAAAGTAAAAGTACTTGCATAACAATTTATTCTCTTAATGTCCATTTTTTCTAATGATTAATAAAACATTTAATTCTAACTCGTTCCACCTAATACTCCTATAATGATGTTCAAGAATTATGGAAAAAAAAAAATTGTTGTCACCATTTCTGAAACATGCTTGCAATTAGGCAATATGCACATCATGCTTATCCTTACTATATATTAATAACTATGTTTGGCAGTAGGGATGGGACGGTATGAAAATTTCATATCACGATTATAGTGTCCAAAATAATCGTGATTATCAATATTATCACGGTTTTTGTTAAAAATTTATGAAAGTGCTCAAAAAGAACTGATGCTCACAATGAAAACATGTCATTTTATAATTGAAAATCAACAAACAACAAATAAAACAAGTCTCTCTATGCAGTTTTTTAAGCAAGATTCTATTCTATGGCATTTGCTTCTTTATAATGCCCGTCGTCAATAGCAACGCATTATTACACAGCGCACATCCATAACATTCACAACGGACGTGCGCTCTTGTTTCATTCAAATACAACTTGCCGTCTTGCGTCTCCGGTTTTTGATTGTATTGCAAAAATGAAATCAGAGTTGATTTATTTTTTACATAGTTTGATAATATTGGTGCGATATATCTTGTCTGGACGATTGTTTTACAAAATAAATTCATAAACAGGTAAGATTTAAAACATTAGCTAATCTCATTATCAATTCAATATGTCCCCGTAATTATGTGGTAAAAATAAAATCGGTTTAATACGTGATGTATCTATACTTTACTATCCCTTAAAATATCACTCTTAATAATAGTCTTGTTTGAAGTTGTTCGTTCGTCTTTGGCTCAAAGTTACGAACTTTTCTTCGCGGAAGCTTGACGTCTATTTCAAGTGAGTGACATAAAATGTTTCAACTCAAAACAACATTTCGTGCCCAATAGTTTCCCAGACGTAGTTTTGGTATTGAGGTCAAAGTTAACTTGCCTTGCGTTCGGGTGATGATCACACAAGACGACTCGGCAGATTTGAAGTTTCTATTGTAGTGACTTTTTGTTCGGCAGACAAGGTGACCATCCTCGATCAAGTTTCCTTCAGGACTTTTGTAAAACCCAAAATATGACCACACCTCAGATTTGGTCCTCTTAAAAGGCTGAAAAACCTCCTGAGCACGGTCACTGCCTTCCGCCATTCCTTCTCGAATAGTAATTTAAAAAAATATTGCGTGCTGCGCGCCTGCGTCAGACTGGCCGACAGGATTCAGTGAGTTATCAAAATCGCGATAATCAAACACGGTTTTAATGATAATTAAATTTTAAACGATAATACTAACCGTCAGTACATTTTATCACTGTTTATAGTGAAACCGGTTATCGTCCCATCCCTATTTGGCAGTAATCGCGATTAATTTATGGTGTAATTCTGAACCTCTTGGCTTGCCATAATCCTAACCAAACGTATAATACACACGGTGCGTTTCCTATGCACATAAAAACTAATTTCCGCGTATAAATTGCACGATAAACACACTGCGTGCGAGACGCATTTAGTGTGACCGGGTTGATATATCTATGGCAACCAAACGTCACTGGTGAGACAAACGTGCAACGAACGGACAGGGGAAAAACTGATCAGAAAATGTAACAGAAGTTGTAGAAATGTAGTGGAGTAGAAAGTATAATAATTGCTGCCAAATGTAACGAAGTAAAAGTAAAAAGTATGCACTATTTATTCAGAGAAGTCCAAAAAAATCCTCTTGTAATCAGTTCCATTATAATAAAGGAACTGATTAATAAGTTGTCTACATTGCACAATGAATATCATCTTTATAATTGTCTACACTTAATAAGAGGTTTCGCGGGAGTGCAAGATTTTTGACTAGTGAGTGAATTCTGACTGAATAAACTCCTCTGATTGGCCACTTTGTTCACCGCTGTAAAAACACGTTGTAATTAGAAACATCGGACGGTTTCTAGAACGCCAACACAAATACGCACTGGTGCATTTACCAAATCTGTTTTGTCAAAATTATATGATTACAGTATCAACTGAGGGTGCTCTTGCTTTCATTTGAGGTTGCTTAGCATATGCTTATATGGCTGAATATTTCCACTATAGTTGACTGAGTGGAGGTAGTCCGATCTGTTTTGAGTAGAGGCGGGGGCTAATTTGCATATTCAAATGAAGTAAGGTGCAGTGTTATATTTAAGCTATTTTAAGGCATGAAGAAATTGTGATCAATGATCATCAAAGATGAGTTTTACGCGATAATATTATTGACTTCTAGGGTGCCTGGTTTCACAGACGAGGCTTAAAGGGTTAGTTCACTCAAAAATTAAAATTCTGTCAGTATTTACTCACCCTCATGTTGTTCCAACCCCGTAAGATCGCTCCTGCATACTAGTCCATAGGCTTCTTGAGGGAATGACTATTGCTGGCACCGAAAAGTCATTAAAGACATTGTTAAAATAGTCCAAGTGACTACAGTGGCTCAATTTTAACTTTATCAAACGACGAGAACACTTTTTGTGCGCAAAAACAAACAAAAATAACGACTTTATTTCAACTATTCACTTCCTTCTCCATGGGCCTGTAGTCAGTTAACATAGTGTGATTGCGTAGAGCTACGTCACACGTAGGCTCACTATTGGCCGACGCTGGTCATGTGTGTGATGCGTGTGACGTACAATAACAGAAGCTTACGCTATAAAACAAGTAACCTGACTCGCGCAGAGGGAGAAATAAAGGAATAGTTGAAATAAAGTCTTTATTTTTGTTTGTTTTTGCGCACAAAAAGTGTTCTCGTCATTTGATAAACTTAAGATTGAGCCACTGTAGTCACTTGGACTATTTTAACGATGTCCTTTAATGACTTTTCGATGCCAGCAAGAGCCAGTCCCTCAAGAAGCCTATGGACTAGTATGGAGGAGCGATCTTAATATCTTATAACGAAGGTCTTACGGGGTTGGAACAACATGAGAGTGAGTAAAAACTGACAGAATTTTCATTTTTGGGTGAACTAACCCTTTAAGGCTAGTACCGGACTATGTCAGTGTCATTGTTTTGCCTCATGATGCTCTCCAGTAACGTTTTTTTCTTCCTAATACACGTTTATAAAAGCTACTTAAAGCTCTTTATTTAAAAGAGTAGTTAACTTCTAAAAAAAACTTTTGCTGATAATTTACTCACCCCCATGTCATCCAAGAGGTCCATGTCATTCTTTCTTCAGTCGAAAAGAAATTAAGGATTTTGATGAAAACATTCCAGGATTTTTCTCCATATAATGGACTTCAATGGGAACCAAATGGTTCAAGGTCCAAAAGACCGTTTCAGTGCAAAGGTCTTTAAACGATTTCAGATGATGAATAAGGGTCTTATCTTATCAAGCGAAACGATCGCTCATTTAAAAAAAAAAATAAACTCAAGTTTTTAATTATAAAATTTTATAAACTCAAATGGTCGCCTTGCTCTGTTAGGGTTAGGGTGTGATGCATGACTCTCCTATTCGAACTCGTTCATCAAAATGAGCAAATCTTTTTCTGATTCAACTCGTTCATTTCGTTTATTGAATGAACCAAATTACACGAAAAAAGATTTGTATGTTTTGATAAACGATTTCGAACAGGAGAGTCATAATTGCGCATCACAGAAGGCGACCATTTTAACTTGTAAAACTTAAACTTTATTTATTTATTTTTTTAAATGAGCAATTGTTTCGCTTGATAAGACCCTTATTCATCGTCTGTAATCGTTTAAAGCCCTTTGAACAGTTTGCAGTTTGCACTGAAACTGTCTTTTGGACCTTTGGAGTCCATTATATGGAGAAAAGTCCTGGAATGTTCGACTGAAAAAAAATGACATGGATATCTTGGATGACATTGGGGTGAGTAACTTATCAGCAAAAGTTTTTTTTTTTTTTTTTTTTGAAGTGAACTACTCCTTTAACTAAAGCCTAATCCTGGCTTAGACTAAACCTTGTCTGTGGAACCAGACCTAAATGTTTAACAACGCAATGCTTAGGTTTGGTCATATGTCTTGGTGTGTATGTATCCGGAAGCATTGCTTGCTTGCAGCTTTTTTCGTCACGCTGTTTTATTATGTTGTAATGGATGCCTAAAAGCAACACGTTTTGTGTTTGGTCATCAGATGTCAATCAGATGGTCTCTTCCTGTCAAAATGGACCAGACGTTATGCAAATAGTTAAAAGTCTGACTCTGTGAGACCAATGTGTCCCATGTCTCCTCTGAAGGTAATTTGAGTGATTGGATCACAGTTAGTCTCCAAAGCGAATTGGATCCCGTGTACTTCATTTAGCCCTAGACGAATATTAATAACAGGTAGGATTGTAGTCAGCATCTATAGATGGACGTTTTTGTCCCCGATATTATTTCCTCTGCATCAGATGCAGAAGTGAGTAGGACCCTAAACTTTTCTTGACTTCATCAGAGCATGCCCCACTTGTGGTTGGCCTCTCCACTCTTGGCTCATTACTCTTCCTTTCCTTCACTCCTCCTCCTCCCTTCCTCCTGCATGTCTCCACATGGCCTCCGGCCGTTCCAGGCATGGCTTCCATTTTGATGTCTGCCGCAGGACTGGGAGTTCGCTTCATGACCGCCCCCTTCTCCCAGCGTGGCTCCAGCAGGCCCACCAAAGGCCAGGCCAGCTCCGTTAAGAGGGCAAAGAGACAGTCCAGGACAGGTAGTTAAGCACCGCCAACCAGCCCGACCGAACCTGCCCTCCACTGGCCTGCAAACTTCTGCTGTCCTTTTTGTTTAATTGCTCTTTTCCTTACCATTCTCCTTTCAAAATTATATTTTCCCCAGGGGGTTAGCACTGTAGCTTCATTCCGACATGCTCCGTCTAGCCATTGCGGGATGTTTATGTTTTGCTGTTTATCGTTTGCTTCTGCCGTCACGTTTTCACCCATTTCTTGTTTATGCTGTCACGCTGTCTTGCTTCCATCCTCTCGATCACATAATGAATGTACTATTGATGGTATTCAGCTTGACACCTGCCTGCTCACCCGTGGGACACTGCAGACAGATGTCTGCTGGGGGGGTTTATCGAATAACAAGTTGTTCCCTGGTCTTTTTTTCACTTTCTCTAACCCTAAATAACCTGTGTTGTGGTTAATGCTTTTCATACAGAAGATGATATTAGGTTCAGACTGACACTCACAAGCGCTGTTAGTTTACTGCTTTAATATCGGCTTACTAAAACATCCTAAACACATTTTCCGTATTGAACTATTTAAGTGTTGTCTGAAAACTAAAAACTAACACTAAGGTTTTATAATACGGACATTGTGTGCTTTTATATGGTATGTTAAATGCTGAATAAGTATCAAACATTGATTTATTAAAAGAGGCCATATTTAAAGGGACACTCCACTTTTTTTTTTTTTTGGAAACAGGCTCATTTTACCACTTCCCCAGAGTTAAATCGTTGAGTTTTACCGTTTTCTAATCCATTCAGCCGATTTTCTGATATTTAGAAGAATATCTGTAACCAGACAGTTTCTGGTCTCATTGACTTGGAAGTCAATGAGACCAGAAACTGTCTGGTTACAGATATTCTTCTAAACATCAGAAAATCGGCTGAATGAATTCGAAAACGGTAAAACTCTTGGGGATTTGTAAAAGTCTTTTTCCAAAAAAAGTGGAGTATCTCTTTAACGAACAGTTCTGACTCTAAATTCTGATTGGATGAGCGACTTTCAAAGCCTTTGTTAGATGGCTGATGCACGATCACATTAATTGAATTCTATATATGTTACTAGACTAATAAACTATCATTTTATTATTATTATTACATTTAATTATAAAATGGAACAAAATTATTTTCATTAGAACAATACGCTGTTGAGACTTAAAATATAAGAATATTTCGAAAATAACTATTTAGCAAATTTATTTAGCTAAGATCTGTACATTTTATTTTGATAAATTGTAAATCTCACGCTGCAAGATTTTACCGTAATAAGGGGGTTTTAGGTACGGAGCCCCAAAAGGGACATGGTGATTGGAGGAAAGTTATATTTCAAAGCTTTTGCGTTCTTTCAAACGTTTTGCATTCTGTCGCAAAATTGGTTAAGGAATATATGATGAGGTGGGAGGAAAAACTATATTTTAATGCCTTTAAGAGAGAATGCAAAGTTTCTCAGGGGAACGCAGGACTTTTGCGACAGAATCTAAAGTTTCTCAACATGATGTTTCCATCAACATGTCCCCTTAGAGACTCCGTATTTAGGCACATATGCTGCACACTTCTGTTTACAATAGTAAATTGCGAAAATTGCCTTGATATAATATTAAAACGAACTGACGGTATTCACATGCAAAGCAAAACCGACCTACTCTGTAACCAAAAAATGTTAATAGTTAAATGTGTATACATGAGCTTATATGTGTCTGCATATAATCAGTGTGTGATAATGCATAACAATGAACTGTGACTCAGGAGGTCAAGAGCAAGTATTAATGCATTAGGTATTTGGTTGTGGCTTGGTAATAGACAAGGATACTAATGCCTTAGCATCTCTAACTGCTTCTCAGAAAAAACAATTTCCGTAATGTATTTGTTCATTTAGAAACCATAACAAATGTAGCATTCTACTTCTGCCAGGTTCGCTGCATTAATGATGTAATAGGAATTTATATAAAAAATAATAATAATTTAACTGTCTACAGAAATTCACAAATATATATATATATATATATTTTTTTTTTTAAATTAAGTCTCTTCTGCTCACCAAGGCTGCTTTATTTGATGAAAAAAAAAATGACAAACAGTAATATTGTGAAATATTATGACAATTTAAAATGACTGTTTTCTATTGTAATATATTTTAAAATGTAATTTGAAAGCGGAATTTTCAACATCATTGCTGTTGCTGATTACACATCAGTTTTCAGTGTCACAGGATCCTTCAGAAATCATTCTAACATGCTGATTTTATGCTCAAAAAACATAAATTATTATTTTCAATGTTGAAAACAGTCGTGTACCATTTTTCCCCCAAAATTCTATGATGAATAGAAAGTTCAAAAGAGCAGCATTTATTTAAAATATAATCTTTTCTAACATTATAAATGTCTTTACTGTAACTTTTGATCAATTTAACTCATCCTTGATGAATAAAAGTATTTTCTAATTTCTGACCACAAACTTTTGAATGATAGTGATTAATGTTACAAAAGCTTTCCATTTCAGATCAATTCTGTTCTTTGGAACTTTCTATTCATCAAAGAATCCTGAAATAAAAATGTAAAAAAACTGTTTTCAACATGGATAATAATCATAAATGTTTCTTGAGCATCATATTATAATAATTTCTGTAGGATCATGTGACACTGAAGACTGGAGTAATGATGCTGTAAGTTCAGCTTTGATCACAGGAATAAATTACACTTTACTATATATTCACATTGAAAACCGTTGTTTTAAATTGTAATAATATTTCACAATATTACTGTTTTTTTTACTATATTTTTTATCAAATAATTGCAGCCTTGGTGAGCAGAAGAGACTTCTTTTAAATACATGAAAAATCTTACCGATCTAAAACTTTTGACTGGTAGTGTATATATATATATATATATATAAATGCATATGCTGACTTCAGAGACAGGTTCATTATAGAGAGCATTTGATTGGCCAAAAATGTATGTAGTACATGAATAATTTACAATTGATCAGTTGAACAGGCAGACAAGGATTACAAGCCACAAAACTCTTTTATTCTCTTTCAAAAAGCTTTCATTGACTCTAAGAAAATGTAATCTTCATGTCGTCATATATTTTAAAATGTGTTTTGTGTATGTCCTTAGCTCCGGCTCAGAAACCAGAGGAAGTCATCAAGAAATACATGGAGGAAGTGCCTGTGGTTCCAGATGAGGTATATTTTTATGTACTTGCATAAATCTGTACATTTTTCTCACCCCGGAGTTAAAAGAATATTATATTTTAGTAAATATATTAGTTAAAGATAATGAAGACTGTTTTATGACCATTTTTACATATTTTCATAACAATTAAGCACCTTTATGTAACAATGTGAAAAACTGTAATGGTCCTAAAATAGATTTGAATTTCTGTATGCAAAATATAACATGACCTGGACACATTTTGATGACATTCACCCATATGTTTAATGCCCTGCCCTATGAGATGTGTGACATCTGGCTGTGTGCTTTCAGGACTGTATTATCTGTATGGAGCGCCTGGCCTGCCCGTCTGGTTATGAGGTCCCAGCTGAGTGCTCTCAGACTCTTCAGCCCAACACTGTGGGCAAATTCACTAAATGTGGACACACCTTCCACATGCCCTGCATGCTGGCCATGTACAACAATGGAACCAAGGTGTGCAATATCTTATCAGCACTTTTAACTGTCAATTGTATACAACTATTTAATATGTATTTTAGGGTAATTACAAGAATGGATGACAGAAATTGCAATACACCCAAAAACATGGGTTTGAAAAAAAAAATATTTTCAGAATTTTTATTTTTTGGGTGAAGTATTAATTTAACAGCATTCTATTCTACACTACCATTCGAATGTTTGGTGGTTCCAATGCCAAGTGTTTTTTTTTTATTTTTTATAAAGATGTCTCTTTTTCTCACCAAGGTTGCACTTGTTTGATCATAATAATACAGTAAAGATAGCAACATTGTTTTCTATGTTAATATATTTTAAAATGTAATTTATTCCTGTGATGGCAAAGCTGAGTTCATCAGGATCATCAGTCTTCCGTGTTGTATGATCCTTCAGAAATCATTCTAATATGCTGATTTCTTATTATTATCAATGTTGAAAACACTTTTGATGCTTAATATTTTAATGGAAAACATGATAATTTTTTTCCAAATTCTTTAATAAAATAAAAAGCTCAAAAGAACAGCATTGATTTGAAAGAAGTAACATTTATAAATGCCTTTACTGTCACTAATGATCAATTCATCCGGAATAAAAGTATTATTTCTTCAAAATAAATAAATAAATAAATACTGACCCCAAAATGTTCAATGGTAGTGTACGTCATGCATTCCTGGAATTACTCTGAGATGACAAAATAGGTGCATGAAATTAAAAGAATTGATTTTATTAGCTCAAAATACTTATTTTCACATTAAAAAGATTGTTGCACCCATTTTCTCTCTCGTTGTCACACCATAGGACGGGAGCCTGCAGTGCCCCTCATGTAAGACAATTTATGGAGAGAAGACCGGCACCCAACCAAAGGGCAACATGGATATCTATAGTATTCCTCAGTCTTTGCCTGGACACCCAGACTGCGGCACTATACAAATCATTTACAACATCCCGCCCGGAATACAGGTCTGTTTTGGCAAACCAATGTAGTGCTGGACTGTTTTATATTTATTTGCTCCATGATTCCCCAATAAGAAAAGTGCTTTCAACTTTTAGAATAAGTGCTTGAGGTCCTTAAGAACCAGCCAAATGTTTTCATCCAGCAGACTGACGTCGGCCTCCATCTGCATTTATTGGGGGCATAAGTTAACTGACTCTGTGTGCTGATGGTTTTGTCCTTGCCTTGGCCTGCACCAAGCACTCAATATTCTAATGCACTCTTTGTCTGCAGGGCCCTGAGCACCCAAACCCAGGACAGCCGTATACGTGCAGAGGATTCCCGCGCTTCTGTTTCCTTCCTGACAATGACAAAGGCAGAAAGGTAAGAGAGTGAATTGACCCAGTTCAAATAAAGATTCATGCCATTGTCATTTGTCACAATATGAAATCATTTGCCACTTTCACACATTAAACCTGTTTAAGTACCGTTCAGTTGATGAATCATCCATTCCAGCGCCGTGTGTTAAACAAGGTGGAGTTTCAGTTCCTTGCCACTGGTGCCTTTTTTCACCTTTGTTGCCATTGGCTTTTGGCTTGCTTACTTGGGGACGTTAAATTTAACATTTAATTTAATTTTCAACAATAATTTTGATCTGCTTGCATTGACACCATTATATGAGTTGGATGATGACATCACGGTTTTCTCCAGATGCAAAAGCCTCTAAGTGCCATTTGAAATTTTTATCAAGCTTGTATATTTAAGTTCAGTGATTTCACTTAAATTGCAATGATAATTACCTATTAATTGTTATTTAAGTGAAATTACTGAACTTAAATATACAAGTTTGATAAAAATCATCATTAAAGAAGAAAATTTCAAATGGGATTTAGAGGGTTTTGCATCTGAACTCTTCATATATATATATATATATATAAATTAACTAAACATCACTGTTCATCAACTTATTCGAGCTAGACTGATGCTATTTTCTTCTGGAAACAAACTTTATTTTCCTGTTATCTCTGTAAAGCTGCTTTGAAACAATCTGTATTGTAAAAAGCACTATATAAATAAATATGACTTGACAAGCAATGGTTTTCCCTGCTACCATTCACACACATGCACCACAATGCTATTAATTAAAACCTCATTGTCTCAAAAAAAAGGTGCGTTCACTGTAAATGGTCAAGTGTTGCAGGAAGCAACACTCACTTAGAAGTCACTTTCAAACCAATCATCTTTCTGTTGGTCAGTGCTGTAAAAAAAAAAGAAATTATAAAATTGCACAGGGAAATGTTTCATACGTACACACAGCAGAAAGAAAGAAATGCCAGAGAAATGTCCTATTTTTTAAAAGAAAAAATATTTTTAAACAAGTTTGAGTTTTCCTACATCTTGAAACTTTCTTTACTGGATCTCTTAGCGCTGTGTGGTAACAGTGTTGCTTGATCGAGATCGGCTCGCGCTGCACAGATGTTGCTGGTCCGAAATGATAAACGGTCCGTGAAGCACATAACGAGTAGCGCAGTTTCGTTCCACTTTCATTATGCTTGCCATTTGATATTGTGCAACGTTTTGGTGGCCGCACCAGTGCGAATTTTGTCGGCAGGAAAAATGGTCCAAGGAATCGCTCGGTTTGTATGTGTACCGAACTGGAGGCCTCCAACCGAGACGGTTCAATACGAATACATTTACCGTTACACCACTAATATATACAGCTAATAACACCACTAATATGTATATGTATTTTTAAAAGAAGTCTCTTCTGCTCACCAAGGCTGCAATTATTTGATAAAAAAAAACAAAAAAAAAACAGTAATATTGTAAAATATTACAATTTAAAACAGCGGTTTTCTATGTGAATATAATTTATTCCTGTGATCAAAGCTGAATTTACAGCATCATTACTCCAGTCTTCAGTGTCACATGATCCTACAGAAATTATTATAATATGATGCTCAAGAAACATTTATGATTATTATCCATGTTGAAAGCAGTTTTTTACATTTTTATTTCAGGATTCTTTGATGAATAGAAAGTTCCAAAGAACAGAATTGATCTGAAATGGAAAGCTTTTGTAACATTAATCACTACCATTCAAAAGTTTGGGGTCAGTAAGAATTTTATGTTTTTATTTTTGGGGGAAAGAAATTAGAAAATACTTTTATTCATCAAGGATGAGTTCAATTGATCAAAAGTTACAGTAAAGACATTTATAATGTTATAAAAAGATTATATTTTAAATAAATGCTGTTCTTTTGAACTTTCTATTCATCATTTTGGGGGAAAAAATGCTACACGACTGTTTTCAACATTGAAAAGAATATATTTTTTTTTTTTTAGCATAAAATCAGCATATTAGAATGATTTCTGAAGAATCATGTGACACTGAAAACTGATGTGTAATCAGCAACAGTAATGATGTTGTAAATTCAGCTTTGATCACAGGAATAAATTACACTTCACTATATGTTCACATAGAAAACCGCTGTTTAAAATTATAATAATATTTCACAATATACTGTTTTTTTTTTTTTTTTATCAATCTTTTTTAAAATCTTACCGATCTAAAACTTTTGACCGGTAGTGTATATATATATATATATATATATATATGTATATATTAAGGGTGTCAATATTTCGATTTGAAATTGACCGAAATTAAGTCACAATTTCACACTTCGAATTAAAAAATGGAATTATCGATGCTACTACGCCCCATCCTGTCGGCGTGCCAAGCAGAAAAAGTACTGCGAGTCTATGTTCAACCTCCTCTAACTTCGCTACAGCCATTCAAAAGATAACATGGCAACTGCAGATACAGGAGACCCATCAACAGAACTTGATATACCTCCTCCTCTTTCATTTCTTTTTATTGGATCTTCCAAAGTGTGTATGTAAAGTTTTAGCTGAAAATACCCCGAATGTATTAATACATAGCATGTTAAAGTTGTCACTTGTTCCGTGATAGCATTTGTAACTCTCTTAGCCAGACGCATTATCTTACCTGTATTTAAACATTGGATTAATGATGTTATGCACTATTTAACACTTGAGCAAATTCGCTATAATTTGCAGGGTAATAACATTAAATTCAGTAATATCTGGCAACCTGTTCTTACATTAATCGAACAAATGGACTCTAATGACATTGTATGATGTTGTTTTGTTTGTTTTGTTTTTTTGCTATCATACCTGTAGTGTGATGTGGGTGGGTGGGTTCTTGGTTGTTAAGTTGTTGTTTGTTGTATAAATAAAATACAATAAAAAGACTGATCAAAAAAAAAGTTGTCACTTGTTAAGGGTGAGCAAACACACACCCTTTGTCTGTCCCTTTAAATGCAAATCAGAGCACTCAATGCTCTGGTTTGCGTTTCTCTCTGTGAGAAAACCAGCAACTGTGTTTCCTGTAAATCTGAGGGTCTTGATGATGTGGTTTTCAGGTGCTGGAGCTGCTGAAGGTGGCGTGGACACGACGCCTCATCTTCACCGTGGGGACTTCCAGCACCACAGGGGAGCCTGACACCGTCATCTGGAACGAGATCCACCACAAGACGGAGATGATGTCCAACGTCTCCGGCCACGGCTACCCCGACCCCAACTACCTGGACAATGTGCTCTCAGAACTGGCTTCACAGGGCGTGACGGAGGACTGCCTGAAACGAGACGCTCAGAGCCAAGGGGCTCATAGTTCAGGCATGTGAAACTGACCATTCCATCCACTGTAGATCTAACAAAGCTTGACGAAAAAGGGAAAACTAGAGTTATGATGTTTTGGCGAGAGGTTCGGATGAAAGGGCAAGGGTTGGCGGCAACTTCCTTCATCTGGCTGAGTCTAGAATATTAGATGGGGTCCCTGGCTTCGTGGTCATCTGTACTTTCACCGTATTGTAAGGCAGCTATAGATGGTTCTGCACGAATGGCTCCATCTTAGATTGACCCCTGAATCTCGAGCCAAGTGGAGACTCGCTCTCTGACGCCTCATTCATCTCAAAATATGATTCATCATAGGGCCGTGATGTCCTTCATGACGCACTGCATTACAGTAGAACACAATGATGCTCATTCTATTGCTGGGAATCGATACACTATTAATTTAAAAGCATCAATGAAAACAAAGATTTGCACATCAATGCAAATCATGTCTTCACTGGTACTGTAAAATGTACTGCTTCAGAAATTCAAGGAACTTTTTTTTCACAATTTGCAGCTATGAGGTTTTTAATCTGACAGATTTGATGATGGCATTCACTTGCTGCTATTTTTTTTTTTTTTTGAACATAAGGGTTTTAATTTTTGTCAAGGTTCCTATGGAAGCTTATTTCCACAACAGAATTTTTTAAAAAATTCTCACAATTATAAAAAAAAATTTCTCACACACAAAAAATATAAACTTGCAAATGCACGTTATAAAGCCAGAATTGCGAGTTAAAAAAAAAAGTAACTTTTTTTCTCGCAATGGCGAGTTTATATCACAGAATTCTGAGTGGGAAAAAGTCAAATTCGAGCTGTAAACTAGCAATTGTGAGTAAAAAAGTCAGAATTGTGAGATTAAAGGGATAGTTCATTTTGAAATACATTTTTGGTATGTTTTAGCTTACCTCGAGGGCATCCAAGATGTAGGTGTCTTTGTTTCCACAGTATTTTCAATTTTGATATTTTTAGGTCAAACCGTTCTTGTCTGTCATTCATATAATGCAGGTCTATGGTCACCACCTCAAAGAGCACGCACAGAGAAGTCAAAATTAAACATGATTTAATGACTCGTGAATGTAAGTACACATTGATGGCCTAAGACATGAAACGAGCGGTTTGTGTGAGAAAACCTGTTTGTGTGAGATCACTTGGACCTGGCTGTGGTTACAAGAGGTAAAAACGATATAAATACTGTTCGTTTTCTCACACAAACCGCTCGTTTCTTGTCTTAGGCCATCAATGTGTCCTTACATTTATGAGTCATTAAATCATGTTTAATTTGGACTTCTCTGTGCGTGCTCTTTGAGGTGGTGACCATAGACCTGCATTATATGAATGACAGACAAGAACAGTTTGACCTAAAAATATCAAAATTGAAAATTCTGCGGAAACAAAGACACCTACATCTTGAATGCCCTTTAGGTAAGCTAAAACATATCAAAAATTAATTTCAAATTGAGCTATCCCTTTAAAGCTACCGATTTACCTTTTATTATTCAGTTGTGGAATTAAGCATCTATAGGTTTCTATTGCAATGAACCATTTTTATTCTTTAGACTATACATACATTTTAGCTATTTAAAAATGCAAGACTTTTAAAAGCTCAGCAACACTATGTAATGCTTTTTTTAAAAATGTCATTGCTTATTTAATTCTAGTCCAGATCCTGAGAATAGGTGTAGAAATGCAATCTCACATTATTATTATTGGGTTGCAGTATTAGATGGTGCCACAGAGACAATCAGCAGTGTTTGATTAAGTTACAGTTCATTACCACTGCAAGTCTGTAGACATTCATTCATCTTCTCTTACTTCACAGAATGGGATTTTTGGTTTTACAATGTATGCAAGTGTATATATAAATATATATTCAACTTCTAATCAGCAATAAACTACTCCATATAACAATACTTTTTGGTTTCTGTTACTTGTTAATGAGAACTCTGCTGTAAAACACTTAATACATTTAGAGTGTTATAAAATATTTCTATTTTGAATAAATGCTGCTCTTCCAAACTTTCTATTCATCAGAGAATCCTGAAAATAAATATATAATGCTTTCTACAAAAATATTAAGCCGCACAACTGTTTTACAGCGTTCATATTAAAGGGATAGTTCACTTTGAAATAAATTTTTGGTATGTTTTAGCTTACCTCAAGGGCATCCAAGATGTAGGTGTCTTTGTTTCCACAGTATTTTCAATTTTGATATTTTTAGGTCAAACCGTTCTTGTCTGTCATTCATATAATGGAGGTCTATGGTCACCACCTCAAAGAGCACGCGCAGAGAAGTCAAAATTAAACATGATTTAATGACTCGTAAATGTAAGTACACATTGAGGGCCTAAGACACGAAATGAGCGGTTTGTGTGAGTAAACAAACAGTATTTATATATTGTATTTCTCTCTGCACATGCGCCGGAAGTGATCTCTCATGCATGTACATCACTAATTGAGTTTACACAGAGATTTCGGATTTTATAAACATAGATATAAAGGAAATCACAATTGAAGACGATTTTGATATTTAGATCTTCACAGTGAAAGGTAAAACTTCCGAAATCTCTGTGTAAACACAACGAGTGACGTATACGCGGCGCGCGAGAGATCACTTCCGGCGCATGCGCAGAGAGAAGCGCCCGTGCCTTCAGATCACTAAATACTGTTCGTTTTCTCACACAAACCACTCGTTTCGTGTCTTAGGCCATCAATGTGTACTTACATTTACGAGTCATTAAATCATGTTTAATTTGGACTTCTCTTTGAGGTGGTGACCATAGACCTGCATTATATGACTGACAGACAAGAACGGTTTGAACTAAAACTATCAAAATTGAAAATACTGCCGAAACAAAGACACCTACATCTTGGATGCCCTTGAGGTAAGATAAAACACATCAAAAATTAATTTCAAAGTGAACTGTCCCTTTAAGAAAGGTTTCTCAATAAGAAAATCAGCTTGTAAGAATGATTTCTGAAGGATCATGTGACACTGAAGACTGGAGAGTAATGATGCTGAAAATTCAGCTTTGCATCACTGGAATAAATGACATTTGAAAAAATATATATATGGTAACACTTTACAATAAGGTTCATTAGTCAACAGTAAATGTATTATTATTTAACATGAACTAACAATGAGCTATGCATTTGTCAGTATTTATTAATCTTTGTTTATGTTAGTAAATAATCCAGCTATTCATTTTTTCTTCATGTTAGTTCAGTGCATTATCTAATATTAACAAATACAACCTTTGTTTTTGATAATGTATTAAATGTTGAAATATTAACTGATTAATTAATGCTGTAATTATTGTTCATAATTCAAGTAGTTAACCAATAAGGCTTATTGTAATTGTTACTGTTATTTTTAACCTGTTAATATATTTAATTATATTATTATTATGCAATATTACTATAATCACAATATTTTCACTGTATTTTTGACTAAATAAAAGCAGCCTTGGTGACTTCTTTCAAATATATATACTCCCACTTTTGAACTGTAGTGTATATACACACATAAAATATACCTTTCTCATGAAGATTTGGGGAAGAAACGTGACCTTGACAAACAGTCAAGCTTTCACCATATTATCTCCTATTTGTACCTGATTTTAGCTGAACGTGAACGAATCCTCCCAGCCGGAGTCTATCGTTCAGTCAGTAGAGGGCAGTGTTGCTCCATGTGATCTGCAGGACATCCGCATCCCAGAGCTGCTGTTGTTCTTCTGCTTCATGAAGAAAAATGCTTTTCACCTGTAGAGTGAGGTTCTGTTCTTCCCTCATGAAATTAAAGCTGAAAACTGTCACAATCGTGTTGGTTGCTCAGCGGATCAGATGTGTTCTGTTTAGAATCATTTACCATGTTTCTTATTTTCTCTGCTTTTGAATAGCGGATATGCGCCCACAGCAGCTGCAAACTTGCCGAGGGTTTCATTTGACTGCGTAAATGCTCAAAATGAACTGACTTTGAGAAAACGCGCGTGATAAATAAGAGGCCTTTGATTGTAGGTAAGAATACTCTATCGCTGGTAAGTGGTAAGGCTGTTAGAAGATGCTTAATGCAAATGTGAAGATCAAACAAAATGATAACACACTTGTTCTCCGGTGTGTTGATTCAGATCAATGCAACTCCTTTGAAATATTGTCCTTGTTACTACTGAGCCACAATAACCACAGATACTGCGACTGCGTGACGTTTATAGCAATTATATGTCATTATTACTCACCATCAAGTTGTTCCAAACCTGTATGAATTTATTTCTTCTGCTGAACAAAGAACACAAAAGAAGATATTTTGAAGAATGTCGATAACCAAACAGTTGATGGACCCCATTGACTTCAGTGGGGTCCATCAACTGTTTGGTTACCCATAGTCTTCAACCTTCTTTTGTGTTCAGCAGAAGAAAGAAATTCATACAGGTTTGGAACAACTTTTTGGGAATATTTCCATGTTAGTGATATGAAGATATGAAGAACTGTTTGTGTCCATATAATGAAAGTCAATAGGGTCCAAAAACAGAGTAGTTCACTTATAAAAAAAAAAACTTTGCTGATAATTTACTCACCCCCATGTCATCCAAGATGTCCATGTCTTTCTTTCTTCAGTAGAAAAGAAATTAAGGTTTTTGATGAAATCATTCTCCATATACAGTAATGGACTTCAATGGGAACCAAACGGTTCAAGGTCCAAATGAGAGTTTCAGTGCAAGGGCTTTAAACAACACCAGATGATGAATAAGGGTCTTATCTAGGATTTGTTCATTTTGATGAACGAGTTTGAACAGGAGAGTCACGTACGCTCATCACAGAAGAGAGCAAGGCGAGCATTTGTGCCAACGCATTCTCACCCCAAGGCGTCACCTTTGACCATGCTTCAATATTTGACGTTTTAGGCGCCCTTTAGCGTCACTTACATGACGCGATCCTACGCCGTCATCTAACTGACGCTAAAGGAAAGCGTCAGTTAGAGGACGCGGTTAGGTTTAGGTGTGGGGTGGGGGTAGGGTACACGCGATCCTAGGGCGTCATCTAACTGACGCTAAAGGGCGCCTAAAGCGTCAGATATTGAAGCATGGTCAAATGCTTGTCAGTTAAGTGACGCCTTGGGGGTGAGAATGGGCTGCAACGTGCTTATAAAACTTAAACTTTTTAATTTATTTTTGAAATGACCGATCGTTTCGCTAGATAAGGCCCTTATTCATCGTCTGGTGTCGTTTAAAGCCCTTCAAAGCTGCAATGAAATTCTCATTTGGACCTTGAACCGTTTGGTTCCCATTGAAGTTCATTATATGGAGAAAATCCTGGAATGTTTTCATCAAAAACCTTAATTTATTTTCGACTGAAGAAAGGACATCTTGGATGGCATGGGGGTGAGTAAATTATCAGCAAAAGTTTTTTTTTTTTTTTTTTTAAAGTGAACTACTTTAATGTCTTCTAGAAAAAAGATATATTTGGAGCAACGTGAGAGTGAGGAACTCAACATTTACATTTTTGGATGAATTATGCCTTTAGGTGTCCAAAAATGTTTCATTGGCATTGCCTTTGAATCACACAAATATATGATGTAGATGAACCAATACTCTAATAAAAATGTATTGCCGCTGCACACTGAACAAATATTCTAAAAACACAGCACCTCTCAAGCCTGCTCATTTTGGTACTGATTTACTCAGTTTATTGTACTCGCTTCCTCTGTATGCATGAGAAATCCTCTCTTTTGCTTATGAAAGCGCTCCCACTTTCTCCTTCAGAACTGGTAATGAGACCCTCTCTGACTCCATCTTATTAGGAAACATCTATGCTGTTTGTTGTGTGTAATTAAAACAAGGAGCGAAGGGTGCTGTGATGAATTTCCTCCACTGAAGTGTGTCCCGCCGCATGCCCACAGGCTCATCTTCTCCTAAAATGGGCTCTTGCTGAAGTTTCTGGAAGAAATGAAAAGAATTATTCTTATTAAGATGTTCTCCCTGTTTACTTTCATATTACATTTTGCATGGAAATAAGCTAAATATCGCTTGGTTTAATTAATGTTGCTCTGATGTAACCATGACCATGGGCGTCAATTTTATTTTAAAATTAGGTAGCACACTGAAGTGATTGTGATATCATGACATGGCAAATTGATGGCTCTTAAATATTAATTAGGTTAAGTTAGCAAATGAATGTGATAATCGTGTCTGCGGTAGAGTGTTCGCTTATTTCTGAGTCTGAACAGAAATGTAAACAGTTGCTTTAAAATTAGAGATGTTCAAAAGTCATTTAAACAACTTGCAAACAAGATGCATTCGGTGCAAATTTATCACTTTTTTAACAGAAGTAAATTTTGTTTTAGAGACATCTGAATATACACTCTAAATGCCTAAATGACATCCCAGCTTACAAAGTTAGGTTCTGAGAACGTTTTTCTAACGTTCCATTTTGGTTGTTGGAACGTTGATTTGAAATGTTCTAAAAATGTGGAAATGTCCAGTTTGCTTAACGTTGCTGGAACAGTCACTTAATGTTTGCAAAACGTTGCTGGAACGTAAGCATAATGTTGTTGGAACGTTATCTTAAGTTTAGAAAAAACGTTGCTGGAACGTTAGCAAAACGTTGTTGGAACATTATCTTAAGGTTAGCATAACGTTTCTGGAACGTTAACATAATGTTGCTGGAACGTTATCCTAAGGTTAGCATAACGTTTCTGGAACGTTAGCATAACGTTGCTGGAACGCTAGTATAATGTTGCTGGAACGTCATCTTAAGGTTAGCATAACGTTGCTGGAACGTTAGCATAATGTTGCTGAGATGTTATAGCTTAACGTTGTTGGTATATTATCTTAAGGTTAGCATAACGTTGCTGGAACGTTATCTTAAGGTTAGTATAACATTGCTGGTACGTTATCTCAAGGCTAGCGCAATGTTATCGTTCGGTTAGCACAACGTTGCTGAAACGTTATCTGAAGGCTATCATGATGTTGCTGGAACGTTACCTTAAGGCTAGCAAAACGTTGCTGGAACGTTATCTTAAGGCTAGCAAAACGTTGCTGGAACGTTATCCTAAGGCTATCATAACAGTGATGGAATGTTACATTAAGGTTAGCATAAGGTTCAAAATTGTTTCACTAAATGTAGAGAATCCCAACGCTCATTGGCTGCCGCCTCTGTAGATGCTTGTAGCGTTATGTCGTTTGGCGATGTCAGATTTATTTAGTTAGCATCAGCGCAAACCCAATTTTAGAGTGAGACATTCTACCGAAAGGGTGACATTTCTGTCCCCATGACATTATATGTATACAATTACAAGGAAATTAACTCTAAAATACATTTTATTATTAACCAAAATGTCATGCACATTAAGCTAACTACAAATTTAAAACGTA